>NC_084954.1:12678309-12998726 GCF_949316205.1 Platichthys flesus | reverse complement strand
CCTCAGGACAACACTGGAAATCTATTTGTCAGACCGTAAGTACTGAGCAGAGGCTGTTTCATCTATTTTACCTCTGAACTAAATCTTCTGGTCACTGTTAAAGCCTTGAGCTGAAACATTCCTCATTGACTGTTAATATTCAGAAAGTTAACACCCTGCCGTTTAAACTTTTAAAACTTTTATCCATTTTGGAAGTTATAATGAACAAAGCTGCTGCAATGCAAAGATGTAATCCAGGAACGCTTAATTAAAGGCTGCTGAAAGCACATTAATCAAAACCAGTGACCAGAATGCTTTGCACCTTTGCCACAGCACATCTGTGCTTATTTGGAAAATACGTGAGAGCGCATAGATTAACAGAAAAGAAGCTAAAACAAAGCATCAAAATCTAATCAGAATTGCAGTGGGTTCTGACTGGGGATCATCAACAACTGTTTTGATTGATTTATTCAAATTCATTTAAAAGCAACACTATTTAGCTTTTTACTGAGAAGCAGCACCATCTGCAGCCACACATGGTCATTGATTCTGTGGGGCACAATGTTGTTATTGTGAAGAAATAAAACAAAGCTCTCTGTGTTGACTGTGGATTTTACCCATGATCCCCAGCTTCCTAAACCAGAAGAGCTGCCACTTTAACAAATACACCAAACTCTTCCCCAATAAATATTGGAGATAAATGCTAGATTCTGATTTGACTTAACTGATCTAGAGTTCAGCATTACTCTTAAACTTGATGGGTCTGAATTTGGCAATTTCAGCAGCGATATCTGTCAGTATTAAACTTCTCAAAAGAGTTTATACTCACTAAAGCTACATAGAACAAGAGCAGGGGTTCAGGGGGAGGAGTGAAAATGAAAGTAGCACTATTCAGCCTTAGTCAGTGAACCATCAAACTAATTTTAAGCTGCTGTTTTAAGGTAGAGAAATGTTGTGTTGCTTTAAAATAGTTCATCCTGCTTTGTGCTCCTACAGGCAAATTACATGTAGACAACAAGAGTCTTCTCCTGTCTGGCACAGTGGAAAACCTTCTGAGCCACATGTCCAGCGGATGTGAGCCAAACTCTGTCCTGAAGCAGCTCTATGGTCTCAAGACTTCTGTTCAACACAAAGAGACGGCAACACTGGAAAAGGCGCTGCAGGAGCTACACAACAGCTCGAGTATGACTGCAGGTCAGCACTGGTATCAGGGAAAACATCAAAAATGTAAAATGTATTTTTTCCAAGAAGAACTGTGTTACGGCTGCTAATAAGAGCTTTGTTTGTATAAGATGCTGCATCATGTTTGTTCCAAGCATCTATCCGTGTGCGTCTGCACTGGCCTCCTCTTGCCAGGATCTGCCCGAGGCACCTCACTGACCTGTCTCTGCAGGTTAATACTTGTCTGTGTCTGCCTCTCATTCTCACAGTATGGCGTATTGTTTGCATGAGTATACCTGCCCCTACTTGCCTTCCTCTGCATTGACCGGTACACCTGCCCTTGGTTTGCAACACAGTTTAGTTCATAATATTACATCTCATACTCGTGGTGACCTCCGCCATGTATTAACAAACATGTTTGAACTTGTTCACTTTGCCAAAACATCTCTGGTGTCCACCGAGTGTGTGTTTGTGTCTATGTCTGCCCATGCACTCATTTGCGTGCTTGGCTAGCTGGCTGTATAATAGGATCAGTGGGGACTTTGCTGCAGTCATGCGCAGACACCTTGTGTGTGTGCGTCCGTGTGCATGTGCGAGGAGACTCACTGTGGGTCACACAGTGTCACTAGTCTTTTCCTGTCCCCAAGGCCAAGATGACGCCATGTAAAATCAAAAGTTGTATCTAATTCTCAGCTGAAAGCCTTTCCAACCCCCCCCCCCCCCCACCCACCTCATACCGTATGAGTTATGCTTCAAGTTACTGTTTTAAAATGCGTCTCTCTTGTATCAGAGCGACAAAATGCAAACTGTCAAAACTTGTCAAATAATTCATTGTGAATGAATTAATATTTGTGGTTCGTCAAGGTTAAGTTCCTGATATATTTGAGGTGGAGTAATATTTCATAACTTTGGTGAACATCCACTTTGTTAAATCAGCATTTTAATGAATCCCACATCCTCCTCCATGCAGGAGCCTTTTCTGCGGGTTTTTGAAAAGTCCTTCAAGTGAGTTCATCGCTCTATCTACTCTTGCAGTGGCAATCAATCGACTGCACTTCTGAAGCACATTTCCTTTAAATAGATTTCATTGCACCCCGGAGATCCTATCACGAACAACACTGGATGTTACAGCGTCCTTTTTATGTTCTGCTCAGATTACATTCAATTCAGATTTTCTGTCTTTGGCGGGAGACAGAGGTGTCCGTTTGAATGTCTGCACGCTGAGAGATGATTTTGATTTCTTTAGCTCATAGTGCTACAGCAAATAAAGTCTCTGATGGCTCCTGTGGTATCGTTGTTGTCAGGAGTCTTGAGCTGTGACTGAAATGTGTCTCTCTGTGTCTCTGTGTTTTAGACGAATGCGCTGCCGTCGCTTCACTGTTCCAATACTGGATCACAGATATCCTTCCCATGCGGGGCGACAAGACGCCGGGACTATCAACCACACACCCATGAGACTGTCAGTCACACTGAAACGGAGACGCCACTGAAGGATTACCTCAATCGCTACATCTTGAAACTTTCTTCTCATTTCGTGCGTTTCAAAATGTCAAGCTAAAGACGCTGTATAAAATATTTTTACAGTAAAACATTTCTGCCAGTTTTTCCCTTTTTTAATCCGCCATCATGCCTTGTATTGTAAAAAAAACATGAGGCCAGTTAATCCTGTGCTTTGAGATTCCTCCCAGAGTCATAACAACTTTATTGATCCCCTTAGGGAAATTGCTTTGTTAGCTCGTCCGCCCGCCACGAGAGCGCCTGAAGTTACTGTCATCAGCCGAGCTGTTTCTGTCTTCTGTCTGTTTGTAAGAACTGCTCTTCGTTAGATTCAAATTTATATTCATCAAACATTTATTTGGTATTAAGTTCAGACTCCAATCCTCTAATTGTCGGAGGAGCAAATGTCAGCTCTGACGAAGGTGCTGTGTTGTTCGCAGATGTTATGACATTTCAACCCAGCCAGTTAACCTAATAGCACCTCAATTATCTGCAGTTCCCACCCCACAGATCAATATGTGACCTTCTTACTGTTCCATGTGCCTCTTCATATTTTTTGTTCTACCTACAGTATATCGGCTCTAGATTAATTACCTCAGTGAAGTAACAGGGATGATGGTAATGGTCACTCAACAGATTGAGCGATTAATAACTCGTCCTGTTGCTTTATTCCCACAACCCCCTTGTCGCTGTTATCTAACTACGCTCAACAGTATGTTGTTGCTGGACCTTGGGATTCAGTACCACCCATGGAGTCTGTAGCTTAACCTTCGGCATCACTATCCCCGTCTACAGCTCAGGTAATCTATTCTAATACCTTCACCCATACCTCAATGCCAGGGGCTGGGTTCAGGAAGAGGCCAGAGAATTATCTCGGCTGGACGGTGACATTGTGACGACCTGTGTGGGAGCCGACGGCCACGTACCAGGTTCAGAGGAGCTGTTGTCAGTCAAGACCTAGGATGCACTGGCAGATTACAGGCAACACAGAAACACCCAGGCTCAAAGAATGTGTTGCAAGGGCATGATCACGGCCATCTGTGGCCTCCATCCATGGGTGGACGCACCAGGTGCTGGGTCTGATGGAAGTTCATGGGCTCATTCTGCCCACATTAGCCAGAGGAGACCATCTGGGTACCGACCACATTACCACTGTAGCTTAATGTAAAGTTCATGGATTGTTATTTTCATTTTCTTTGTCCTAGCTATACTTGGCTGGCTCCCTGACACCAGCATCCCTTTGTTTTAAAATATCTCAATAATGATTCAACCAATTGCCATGAAACATTCCTCGTTCCCAGACAAGGCTTTAAAACCACAGCGTCTCCACAAAGTTCACATTTTAAGTTTTAGGGAAATGTCTCAATAACTACTGTATGCTATGTGTAAGATTGCCATTACATTTGGTACAGATATGAATGGCTTTACAAGAATGGATTCTAATAACCTTGGTTTTCATTTAAGGCAGCTATAGTTAGTTATTTATAAAAAAAGTTTATCTAATGACATTTGATATACAATGTTAAAGTGGAGAATGAATGAATCTGCAGTTCCACTTTTTTATAGCAATATCAACTTTAAAGAAGATGAGTAAATGTTGGGTTGACGGATCGTTTCCTTGTCTCCCAATGACCTCAATATCAGTTGCTGGAGGTTTGACTTATATAGTGCCACAAAATACCAATATTCCCATCTACCTCAGGTCTTCTTTTTGTTTACTCTTAATTCACAAATGTAAATCAATAAATATACCTGCTAGATGTTAATGGCATCACATTAGCCTGTTGTATACTTTCTGACGTCATTATGGATCCGAGTAATTTTATCTCACTCTAAAATAGCACTCTAAAATGAGTATGGTTATGTTTGACAACCCACTCAACATCACAAGTTTCAGTGGCATCATGTCGACTTTGCAGCGCTGTTGCCTTGGTTCGAGATGATCCTTGGATGCATGAGTCAGGAGGCAGAGTAAGGTCCTGTTTCCGAAGATGTAAAGAAAGTCGTTGTTGTCTGTTCTCACCAGAGAGAATGGAAAGAAAGAAAGAAAGAAAACATTACCAGCTGCCTGATAATAAGACCTCGCTCTGAGCTCAGGACCCTGAGGCCAGGCAGGACATTAAAGCTCCGAGAAATGTGCTGACCTGGCAGGAGAGGCCATTCTAAACATCGACTGGAAAAGATCCAAATCGATGTGCAGTATGTGGCAGACCACAGAATGTAGAAGGCTTTTCGAGGAGCTGCTGAAGTCAGAAACTGAGGCGAATGTGCTGAATCTACCTCGTAATCAACTTCTTGTTTATCATATTCCACTTTGGTGTGGTGTCTAACTATTTAAAACAAGATGGAAATAGGCATCAATTGCGGAAATGTTTGAAGCAGAAACCAAAATGTTTTAAGAATGGCACTCAGCAGAGCGCTTTCCTCCTCCTAAGACCCAAACGTCCCTTTAAAAATCAATCAAGCTGCACCAAAATGCCCACACTCATCAAGATTTTTTTATTAATTATAAACAAAGTCCAAAAACTCATAAAACACCTTAATTTGTAATGTTAAAGAAAGTTTTTTTGGGGGGGGGGAATTCTTGATACACCCCTTAAATCATATCAGCTCCGAAGGTAAAGACTGTGAACAGCGTAATCTGCTTTCTAAGTGTGTACAAAAAATAAATAACAAAAATACTAATATCCATGAAAATCATTTGTAGTCATCACTTTATGTATAAATCAACACAAAGTTGAAAATGTTACATAGATTTCAAAGAGCACATACAAATACTGGTATGTTGAATGCAGTTGTTGCATTGTTAAATAATACATCCGACAAAAGAATAGTGCAATTCATGAAAAGACATGTTATACATTTTAAAAAGTCATTTTAACTGAATGATTTAAAAAAAAATAATACAGTACAGTTATATAAATTCAGCATGGCTCCACTTCCACTTTGATATTCCTTCTCTGTCCCCGTGTGCCCGCTCCTGTAATCCCCTTAGCCACATCACATGCCGCCTCTTATGTAAAGTCAGGACATTATAAGGACTGACGGGTCTGTCCTGCTTCGAGAGAGGAGAGCGCAGGTTGAAGAGTCCACACACAAACACCTGAACGGAGCCCCCAGCAGTGGGTTTCCCCCTCTAGGGAGTCCAGGCAGAGGAGTAGGAGCCTGTCACCGGGCCTTTGACTCACCCCTGATCCAACGGGAAGGCCACAGTGGGAACGCTCCAAGATGTTTTTCCGAATCCCGAGACTGACCCCGAGCTACATCAGGCTTCTGCAGGTGAGGATTGTGATAAAGTCGGACTATTTTTGTCAGTTTTAACATTTATAAAATAGAATAAGGAGGGTCTGGTTTGATAATTGAATGCATTTGTCGTAAAGGAGCATGTTTTAAACACCTTCTACATATTTTCAAACGCTGCTTTGCTCTCAGATACATAGGGACACTAAAGTTGTCCGTACCGCTGTGCATCAGGGAACTAAATTGCTGAGTCAATGCACATTGCCTGCAGTGGATTGCACTTTATTGCTATTTATCTGCAGCAGGCAGTTTGTTTTGATTTAAGACTTTTATAAGAAGAGGGCAGAAAACTCTTTAAACGTCTTGGACTTGAAGTCAAGGTTGCACGGTGCTCTGAGAGTCCTTGTTAAGCAGAAGAAAGTGGAACAACTTGATTGTTCAGAGAGCGGCCATAATGCACATCTGCGGCTTTATAGCTTCATACTTTTTTCTATAGGGACAGAGCATACAGGAGGTTGGCTTAACTACAATATATGCAACCATAATGCAGCCACTTCTCAGTCTGTATCCAGCACACTATATACATACTAGGCTATTGTTTCCGTAATTATAGGATGCATTTGGTTTTAGCTCATAAAACACACTTTTTCCCTGCTGTTCACCACAAACAATGCAGAAATGCAATGACAGTCCATTGCACTGTAAGTGGAAATGGGAGCTGTGTGAATGAGCCTTCCTAACTGCCTGTGACACAGCTCCATTTGCAACTATGAAGTTTCTATTATCCGTTCCTCCTCGCTCTTTATAATTGTCAGGGACCGGTGGAGGAAATTGTCTGTGAGGCGGAATAGACAAGGTTTTTGTTTTTTAGAGACTCTGCATTGAGGTAAATGAGAGAAGATGGGTTTTAAATCTCTCGGGCATTGGTGGCGGGGATCAGATGGGGTGGGGGCCGAGGTGAGCATATTGTTGTTCATTCATTTGATGCTAGGCCTGTTGTCCCCCCCAGTGCTGCAAATTGATCTCCTTCCATGCATATACTTTGTATATTAACAAATCATAACTCTGTGATCATTCTTGTTCTCTGCTACTTTGATGTGTTTGTCGTTCATATTCACTCAAAACCTCCGTCTGATCACATATTCCCCCTCTTTTCCCTCCTCTTTCAGACCCAGGCCTTTCATAATGCGGCCGTAGTGCCCCCGGCTGAGAGGACCATGCCCAGTTTGGCCGTGCTGCTGGGGGCGGTGGGGATCGCTATGTGCGGCTACAGCTCCAGGCAGTTGGCCCTCTACCACCGGCCCTCTGGCCGCGTGCTGCAGTGGGTTGGCACGCACACCGATGCCAGCGCGGCGGCCCACAAGACCCCCCTTCTGGATATAACTCGCAGGGCCAACGCCTGTCAGGAGATCCCACCCACCTCCTTCGTTGGCCAGAAGTTCCCTTGAAATGAAAAGTGATTGGAGGGCTGGATCAAGGTCGGCCGGCGTCACTGGTTGAGCTTCGGTTGCTGCATTTTAGCGCAACAAAGATTGTAGCTATGCTGGCCCGTTGCACAAACGTGGCCCATGTGCTCTCTGAAGATGTGCTAGTGTGGATTTCTGACTGAACCTGTGTGTCGGCCGGAAGGTGGGAGCGATAGCTTATGTTGTGTTACTGAAAATAGTACGACACATGTAAAAATAGCCTTACTTCCGCTCGATTTCATGAATTACTCCGTAATATTAGAGCCTTTAATGCACTGAGTGGACACTAATTAGTGTGAATGATTGGATGAGCATGTGATGTGCTGGAACTTCCCAAAGACTGGAGACAGGATGAGCTTAAATGTTTAATTCGGAGACATTGTGTGTCTCCTTGAGGCCCGCCGTAATAAGGGACTGACACTTGGCAGCACCCCTCAGTACACAGATGGTTGGCAACCCCTCTCGCTGTGCCCCCCCACCCCTCCACCCGTCCCCACAGTCAGACAGCCAGCCATGTGTAAGAGCTTCAGCGGCCCATCCCTGTCCATGACTTCAATTGATTTCCTCTGATGAGAAGCGACCGCCATCCATCAGGTGACCCTGGCGTCGGCTGGCACCGGCTGTCAATCAGGAGACACTGGTAGAAGACACAGGTTGTAGCTGAATTAGTCACCAGTACTTTTTTTTTTGAAAAGTTAGATTATTTGGTCGGAGTGTTGAGAGAGACAGCGGCAGCCTGTTTGGTGGATACAAAACATCTTAAGGCATCATTACCTGAGTCATGTAAACAAACAAAAATACACCTGCACAAATACACCGTGCCGGATTATGAACCCTAATTTTACCTCGCTGGGACGCTGCTGCTGGCAAACAGGCCGGGTAAGGATGGTGATTCCTCCTGGATAAGCCTGTGTGTTCTCAGTAGGTATAATTAACCCAGGTGGAAAATCATCCCTGGCACACACACACACACACACACTCATGGACCTAATCTGGTATTAGAGAGACAAGGACCCATGAGAGGCAGTTCCTGTGCATCCAAACTTTGTACCTTTCCCCCTGCGGTGTCCACCATTCGTCCCCCTGTGCCACGTGGATTTGTACGGAGACTCCACGTGTGTTTGGCAGTTGAAAGGGATTTGAAATGTGGCGAGACACCGAGCGTGGTTGAGAATGCGTGCAGTGCCTTGCGGAGTGCACACTGTCTTCAAATGGACTGTCCCATATGCTGAGTAAGGACAGTGTAGAAATCAATTGAACCTGATATGATGGGTCTTTATTTCTCTATAAACAATAAGAGGTTTTACTAGTAATCTGTAAAGTTGTGAAAAATGAGGATGGTGAGAGAGTTGAGTGTTTCATCACTTAGAGGTCGGCCAGAACTTGTAATCCAATTTTTTTTCTTCATCGCTCAAGAGCCGCTCTTGTCTGTCGGCCAAATTGGACCAGTGGCCATTTGTGGCTTTTTAGAGCCCTGGTAGCAGCAATCCAGGACCAACAAAATGATAATAGTCCACTCAGCAGAGGGAACTAATGGCTCATACTGGCATCAGCTACTGAACACTGTGTCCCCTCACGCTGGACAGAGACCCAGAAACAACTTCATAATGGCAACGTGAGGGTCTGTAAACATCAGGATTGTGTGTTCATACACCTGATGGAAAAGGAAAGGTTACATCAGGGTTTTGAACAGTTTGCGGATTCAACATGAGCTTCACCTGATGTGAAGTCCGGGTATTTCACATGCTGGTAATCATGTCCATGCATTGCTCTCCCACGAGTGTGAAATCACTGTGTGTGTATGGGCTGGAGGCGGTGTGTTGCACCTGGCTGGTTTTGATGGATTCTCTCTATACTGCAGTGTTGCACAGTGAGCACAGAGCCCCTGTGAAAACCTATTGATCTCAGTCAGAGAGTGAGGTGGGGTCTGCTCGCTGCAGCAAACTTCCTGTTTCACTCAGCGCCGTGCAGAGAAGCGGAGACGCTGCACTGACAGAACGAATACCTGCAAACGCCTCAGCCGTCAGAAATAAAGACTTTAGACTTTATTGTCCCCCGGGGGAAATTTGTTTAAATACAGGGGATTCGTTTGGAGGCCCAGTCTTCGTCTTTGTTTGCTGAGCTTCACACATCAGTGCTCATCCATTACATCCAATGAAGCTGCGTCCATTAGAGGAGAGATTTGTTCTGTTAGCAACATGATTGATATTTAACGACCACATGTTGGAAGAGATTTGTGAAATAAAAGCATGTGGCACTTCAGTCCCACCTGTGTGTCTCATTGTTTCTGCACAGACACGCAACACGATGACGCTGTTGTTTTTGTACCGAGATATTAATGTTTATAGTCAAAGAGAATTCAGGCTGTTTTGCTGTTATTACCCTCAAAGAGGTGACAGAACTTTGTAGCACTTTAATGTTAGTAGATTTTAGGATTCGAATGTACAAACCTCCAAGTTATTTGATATGATACATCTTCTTTGTTGTTAGGATGAATCATTTCCTTACTATGCAGAGAGAATCTCGATGCCTGACATAATTTGGAGAAACATTACTTTAAAATATAGGACACTAATGTTAATAAATAAATAAAGGTATAATCAAGTAAACAAGCTGAGGACAATTGACATTAATATTGCATTTGGGGATTTTTCAATAATATAGAATTCCAACACTCAAACGCAGGGTTGCCATGAGTCTGAGTTGTATCCTTCAGATTCTGAAAACTGTCTGGAGGATCGGAGACGAGTGACTTTCCAGCCTGCACCCTTCACTGCAATAAAATCAGATTTTGCCTGGAATCTTTTCATCAAAAAAAAAAAAAAAAATGGGACAGACACTATCCAAAAGACAAATGACCAAACGGACAGGGGTGAAAATACAACCTCCTAGGCAGAGGTATAAAGCCAGTGGGCGACAGACTTTGAGTAATGTTGGAACAGACATGACTCCAGACAGATTTATCAATATACTCCAGCAAACGAGTCACAATAAGTGATCAATAACAGCCTGACTGTCATAAGATGATTCAGTACATTTATCCTAAATGAATACAGATGTTTGTGCTTGTGAGCGGAGAGATCGTCAGAGTTCATGTGTGTGACCTAAAGGTTTGCAACAAAAACCACATTTAACTGAACTCAAATGTGTACACAAATAATGTGAAATAGCACAAATGGTGTGAAATAACAACAAGGCACTTTACAGAGTAGGGTTAAAACTTGCCAATATGAAAGAGGAATCCAACAGAGTCCAGAATGAGCGAACATGGGAGATGGGAACAAACCACTGGCAGAGCTCTGTGTGGGCGACCATCCGAGTTTACAAAAACAGGCTTAAGGAGGTTTAATGAAAGGAAATGGAAGGAGCGTATTGTGTTTTTTTGTTTACGGCAGAATTAAGTCAAATCAGAGCAGCAGCGACGGAACGAGTTGGTTTACATGAACTGTAGATAATTCAAAGTTGATATTCAAACAGCAGGTCAGAGGATCAGCACATGCTCCATGATGGAGGTTTGGTGAAAAGGCAACAGGTTTCCATGTGACGCAGCGTAACTGCGCCCTCCAGTGGACACACCCAGCAGCCATCTTTCATCCTTTTTTTGTTCTTCATTCCCTTCTGTTAAAACCAGACTTTATCGCTTCGATCCGTGTTTATATATTTGTTTAAGAGGCTGAATCCAGTGGGTGTTTGTTAAGCTCTGTTCCCAGTAAGCGCAGCAGCAGGTCCCGGTCTGTTCCGGCTGCTCCTCTCTCCGCTCCCCCCCCTCCCCGTTGGAGAGGCAGCACTGTGCGCTCGGCTGCGCTGCGCCGGAGGAAGCAAAGCGTAGAGAAGAAGAGTTCACAAAAAACTCACAGCGGATCGTCTGGATCTGTCTTCCTCCAGCGGTTTGTATTCAAGGTTTTTTTTAAACGTAAAACGCAGGTTTTAGCGTTGTCTGCGCAAAAGTACTTTTCCAAACATGTTTTACGCGCATTGCAAGTTTGATCGCGCGTCAAAACTTTTTGATGCGTTTATCAGAAGCGTTTTGGACGGTATCTTTTGTTGACAAAAATGCAAAGGTGTCTCAAATTAGTTCTGCTAACTTGGACTATTTTGTGGTTAAGATAACGCGTAATTTGCTGCTTCTCTGTTTATTTGACCGCATTTCTCGTGTTGAGTTTTCAGATTGTATTTAAACCTGACATGACAACACTTTGTTTGGCACATGTGGTCTAAGCTCAGTCTCCTGTTTCAGCCTCACTGTGCAAATCACGCAGATTTTCTTAACATTCAAATGATTATCCGGAGCTGTTTAAATGTTTGGTGAAGCGGAGCTGCATCCACTGAATTGCTTCTCAACTGGATAACCGTGTGTGTGTAACCTCCACAGTGTCACTTCGGTGTGGACTGAGGGGGGAAAAGCAACAAACACCGCAGGGCTGCACCTGGGGCACAAACCCCATCGCTGCAGCATTATGGGCAACTTCTCCAGCAAGGAAGGCCATGGACCCACAGGTACGTGGATGCACACACATACACAGTCGTGTGTCCTTCACTGTAGACTTACTCAAACCTTAACAATGGTTCCCACTGTGATAACCCTCAATGTAACTAACCGCAACTGATCATTATCCTACCACTAAGTATCACCTTCAAATTAAAGGATTTCAGTTATGTTGACCTTTTGTCCTCATAAGGTAAATAAGTCCCCACAATGGGACTGTGTAAACAGATGTAGGTCCCCACAACATGGCCAATACCTGGACTTCACACACAAGTACATATCCTTATTAATCCTAATTCAATTAAAAGCTCTCTATTTCCGGTCAAATCACTACCTTTGAATATTCTTTGCTCTTCATCAGAATTCTGAACTCATTATCTAAAAGATTTGGCACCTAACACAGAGGACTGACAGTGTGTGTGTGTTCTTTGACAATAAAGCCAGCATATCTCAAGGCTTTGATTCAAGTAGTAGTTATAGTGGAGAGATACAGGAGGAGTGAGCATATTACAGGAAAATTCCTTAAAAAGAGAGGAGAGGTTGGATGAGGGGCGATCAGGAAATACGAGGCAACAAAAGGAGAATCAGGCGGAAAGACTCTCTATGCGTGGGCGTGTGTGTGTGCGTGTGTGTGTGTGTGCATGCTGAGCGGCAGGCGGACTCCTGGCAGGCTTCCTGTGTGTTGCTCAGTCAGTGGTCATTCTCCTCGCGTCCCTGTGTGATTCGTTCAGGCCCCGCCGGGCCAGCTGTGATGAATCGGCAGAATTCCCCGGCTCAGCACAAGGGCAACGGATTAATCATGGGAAGGCTAATGCTCTCTGACACACACACACACACACACACACACACATACACAGCCATTCAGTCAATCTGCTGCCCATGGTTGGACAAGCACTTTAAGGTTTGGAATGAAGAAACAAAACTCAGGGGTGACATGAGAATGTTATTAGACAGCCCTGTCTTTCTTTTCCTAGTGATTGGACCTCACAGCCGGTGGTGCGTAGCTTTGCAAATGTTTGGCTGCTGCTCTTACAGCTCTAGAAAAAAAAAGTACATTCATCTTTCGAGCAGTTTTGTCCAAACAAGGTAAAGGACGAAAGAGAGGGAGGAGACGTGATATCCACTGGTTCCATTAATTTCTGAGTTGAAAGGAGCGCTGAGCCGAAATGTAAAAATCTTGCTAACGGTCAAGTTTGGAAATGAAGTTGCAGCTGACTGCTGGGACATGGGACATTTGTCCTCCGAGTATGTGTGTGTTCCTAAATTTGAAGAATGAACATTACAGCAACACTGAGGATGAGCAGTCCAAGAGGAATGTTTCTGTCAAAGTGTCTTCAGGGGTACGGCCGGTCTGGATGTCCGCTGGCCAATGACGGCCTTGTTGTCGTGGTCACCTCACTGAAATGTGTTTTCAGTGACAACATGCCATATGAGTGACCGCACGTCTTTCCTCTGCCGTCAGTCTCTCCAGGATTTAGTTGGTTAGTCAGTGTCTCTTTCAGTTGCTCTGAACCCGTCCACTTAAAGAAAAGGTTTTCCCTTGTTCTCACTTGAATATCTCAGTTTCACTGTTTAGAATGATGAATGTGACACTAAAAAAGCTTTGTTCACTCATCTGCTGAAGGAGGATTCTCCACTTGGATCACCGTTTATGACCAGCGTGATATGGAGTGATGTGGAAACTTAAAGGAGAAACACGATGCTCATATTCAGGTTCATAATTTGAATTTAACTTGAAATGGTTTACATGCTCTTATGGTCCGAAAAACACGTTTCTCACGCTGTCCTTTGCTGTCCTCTATTCAGCCTCCGTATGAAACACTTGGTTTTAGATCCTGTCTCTTTAAGGGCATTCTACTGATAAAGCCCAGGCTGCTCTGATTGGTCAGCTGGCCTTGTTATCGGTCAACCACCTCCAGTGCTTGTAGGAAATATGCGGCTGTCACTTTACCTGTGGCACGTTTGATCTCAAAAGGTTTTATCCGCCTGACCTCCTAGAATACAGTGAGTAGAAATCCAGGAGAAGTCGATGTGTGAACACAGCAGAGGAAACCCCCCCCCCTCCCCCCCTTGAATTCCCAGTGAGCTGGGGGGGGGGGGGGGTGATGATGACGCTCCTGACACTCGACAGACACAAGAACTCAAATAAATCAAATATCTAATCGTAGGACAGCGGCGACAAACATGTAGAGGACACCGATGAAGATGCAAAGAGAGTTTGGCGTGATTAGAGCTGACGATGTTGGCGGGCTAAACATGATCCACGCAGCAGAGTTGATACATCACTTCCTGTCTCTGTCTGCTGCACCCTGCTGCACCCTGCTGCTCCACCTCTCGTCTGAACAACAGATGATTTGTTGCTGTTGTGAACACGTCGGTGCAGTCAAACCTTGCGCTGCATTGTGCATGTCTGAAAGGCAAACTCTGGCTAAACTACACACCCATGTCATCTACCTCAGATAGTTCTACAGTTTAAATAAACAAGTTGGTTTTGTCCGGGCTGAACGCATGCCTGGGTTTGTCAGGGAGCGATCAAGACCAGCATCTAGGTGTGTGTAAAGCCAGTGTAAGGTGTTGTGATGACACATGACAGACAGACAGCAGCTATATCTCAAGTTTCAGCTGCATGTGGCGTGCAAAGCAATTCTCTCTCTCTCACATGAGAACTCGTCTTTCACTATTTGTTGTGTGAATCTGTCACAAAGCAAACCTGCTAACTCACAGATTGAATGCATTGTGATGGGAAACGCTGCAGAAAAAGTGAAACTAAATTCCTGGATCTGCCAATTCAGATCTGGATATATCGGATATTCTGTCTTTCCCGACCTGTACCACATCCTTCCACCAAGTTTTGTTGAAATCTTTCCAGTTGTTTAACAAACACAAGATCTAAATGAAACAAAACCTGCTTTGAAGTAAAAACCCTTTGTAGCTCACGACAGGACAGAAAAACAGAAAATCCATCCAGTGCATATACAAGGAAAGGAGACAGTTTTTATCCAGTAGTTAAGCCTTTGAAGTGTCAAATCTGAATGTATTGACTGGGGTGGGGGTCTTTAAACATGTACTTTTTTTAGCTTTGTCTGAATTGAACGTTTCTCTTCTTCAGGGGCCCATGGGGAGAGTTTCCACACTCCTCCTACTTCTCCGCAAAATGACCTGCCTGCCGTCCCCCAACTCCTCCACGCCACCACGCCTCATTCTTCCCTCGCTGCCCCACTTTCACCTCCACCTCCAGTCCCAGTCATCACACCAATCAGGAAGAAATCTCATCCCACCACCACCACGCCGACCACTCCCAGCAAATTCGTTCCCGCTCCTAATTGGAAGCCTCACCCGTCAGTCAGCTCAAACAGCCCAGCCACTGGCCCTGGAACCAGCCCGGTGCACAATAACAAGCCTGGAGCTGCTGTGGGAAGGAACGGGGGTCCTCCTACCTCTACGCCTCGGACTCCGTGCTCCCAAGGGAAGACTGTGATTTTCAGCCCCACAAAAAGCCCATCTTCTCCCTGTAGTGCCTCACCTGTGGATGGCAGTTCCTCAGGACTGACCTGGAGGGAAAGGGACAGTGGTCTGAGTCAGTCTTTGCTGCTGGGTCATGAATCAGGGGACGCCCCGGCTGAGGAAAGGGGAAAGCTGCTGGAGGAGTGTCATACATCACTGGGTATCACCGACAGTCACGATCGGGCCACGGACACAGATGGTAAGAGAGATATATGTTATACTACGAGTATTTAAATTAAAATACACTTGAAATACCACATGTAAATCATATCCAGGCCTGTCGAGTTATTATTTGAACACTTAAACTTTTCATTTCATTGTGGGCTTACCGTTTCCCATTTCTGAGAAGGGCAGGTTTATTTCCTTGACATTTCTTTTTAGTGTTTGATATGCATGTGCTGTCTTATGACATTTCTGTTTCCTTCCCTCAGAGATACTGAGGCAGCTCCTGGCAGAAGTGAAGACTTTGAAGAGCACTTTGCAGGTGAGGTGTGCTCCGTCTTAAATACATTCTGGACAGTTTCTCTTCTACCACTTGTTTGTTGCTGGCTACTCAGTATGATACTAATAGCAAGTGACTGTTGGTGAAACCAATCCCTTGAACGGTAATTATTCAGTTTGGGCCACTGTCCATGCGCCCCAATTAATTCCATTGCTTTTGTGTGAAAGTTGACAACTGGCACGACAACTGAAACAAAAAACCTTGAACAACCCCTGAAGGGAAATTACTGTGTTATCTTTTCATAATACACAGTGTGAAAAGTAGGAGTAAGTCAAACAAAAAAAACATTGGAGGGTCAGCACACTTCTTCATATTTTAATAATGGCCTTTTGTAATGAAACATCATGAGGTCATTATATTATAGGATGAATGATTTGTTACTGTACTGTATGACATCATTATTGTCATATAATCATAATTATTTTTGGATCTATTTAAGCTTAAGTTTTGTCTATAGTCCTATAGCAGACAGAAATACATCACTTTGTGACTTCTTATGTGTGACCTTTTCGTTTGGATATTTTAGTGGACTTTTGACTGATCAGCTCTAAAAGTTAATCATCTGGGGATGCACACAGACAGATCGGAGTGAAAACAATACTGTGCTTGTGAGGCTTCTCTGGTTCACAGTGTAACTACATTAAACAGTATAACTACAGCAGATGTGCCAGTAGAATCTCTTAACAGAGGTCGCTTTACCTGAGCATTCAGCAGGTGCAGGTGTCAACAGCAAACCAGGATGGTGCATGTAATCTCCCCACAGCTAATAGATCAGTGTCTGGGCTGCAGAGATGTTCCATCCTGTCCGCCTGAGCCTGAAAGTGTTGCTAGTAACGAGGGGATCCAGAGTATCTTCCTTTAGTCATGTCTCTGGGAAACACTTCTTTCTCTGCAAATCAAAAAATTATATATATATATATAGAGAGAGAGAGTGGTGGCCAAAATTATTAGAACACGGCATATTTAAGAGGTTTAAGTTGTTATTGTTGAATTGGCCATTAAAACACCAATTAAACGAATGAAATATCTATAAAGTCATCAATTATGCTCTATAAACCATAGAATAGAGCCATCATAAGAAGATTTAGGTGATTTTCCTTACAAAAAACAAGGATAACGAGTGGACAACGGGCTCGAATTAAGGTCCTTTTTGATGCTGGCTGGAGATACTGCCGCATAGACAAGGACTTGCGATGCAGTCCAAGCACTGTAAAGTAGAGTTTAGACCGCCATGATGCTACCAATTCACACCAGAACTGAAAGGGGAGAGGTAGAAAAAGATCAGATGAGATCAACACCACTATGACTGATGGTGCAAAAGTGTCTTCAAGAACTGTGCGACAGAAACTGGGAAAAGAAGGACTTTTTGGCAGAATAGCAGCAAAGATACCTTTACTGAGGGAGAAAAATAGAGTGAAACGCCGGAAAATTTGCTAAAGAACACAAGAAATGGAAAAACGAAGATTTGTA
The DNA here is from genome assembly GCF_949316205.1 of Platichthys flesus. NCBI lineage: Eukaryota > Metazoa > Chordata > Actinopteri > Pleuronectiformes > Pleuronectidae > Platichthys > Platichthys flesus. The sequence continues at coordinate 12,981,421 of NC_084954.1, read as the reverse complement.
TAAAGGGTTGTGGACTGATTAGTCCAAGTGTGAAATTTTGGCAACAAGCGAAGAGTTTATGTTCGACGGAGGGTGGGGGAAAGATATGAAAATGAGTGTCTCTTGCCAACAGTTAAACACGGAGGGGGTAGTATTATGGTGTGGGGTGCCATTTCAGCCTCAGGAACAGATAACTTAGTGAAAATTTATGGCACAATGGATAAGAAAGTATACCACAACATTCTGGTGAGGCACGGAGTACCATCTGGGAGCCGTCTTATTTGGCATGGATTTATTTTCCAAGAGGACAATGACCCTAAACATTCTTTTAACTATTGCCGGAACTACCTGCGACAGAAGGAATCTGCTGGAACATTGAAAATTATGGACTGGCCCCCTCAAAGTCTGGACCTGAACACCATCGAACAAATTTGGGGCGAGTTGGAAAATAAACTGGACAAATCGATTGTCCAGTCAAAGGAAAGCTTTAGTTGCAGAAGGCATGGGATCAAATTAGTGTTGAAGTTCTCAGGAAATATATTGACACTATGCCAGAGAGATGTGCTGCTGTAATTGCTGCAAAAGGTGGACATACCAAATATTGAAGTTAAAAGTGGATAATAACTAGGACTAACTTAATCTGTTATTTGTTTGTGCCCAGAGCAACCCTCTGCATGTTTCATGAACATTATGAAATTAAATCATGTTTTGGAGGCAAATCCTAAAGGTGTTATAAGAATTTTGGCCACCACTGTATATATATATATATATATATATATATATATATATACATATATATATATATATATTATGTTCTTTTGATTAGCTGAGCTGTCTAATTTAGTGTTGACAACAGGAAGTAGGGGCAGCAGTGGTTTGAATTGATAGTGGACAGGCTGTTATATAGTCTTACTTTGTGTTCTTTTTTTTCCCTTTTGAGGCTCATCTTGTTCACTTTGCATTTCTGACTGGAATGCACCTCCTTCATATCTGCTCCTACTTTTCCATACATGAGAAAGACCAAAACAGTTTAAAGATTGAAGAGGATAGTTATAGCAAAGTAAACAGGAAGTCACACACCAATTATACATAAGTCACCGTAGTGTTCCAGGAGATGACACCAAAACAGCTCTGGAATGGGCCCCGCTCGGCCCCTCTGGGAGGTCCAGCTCTGCTAATTGAGGTCTTCCTGTCCTGTGTTTCTGCCGAGGGGTCCAAAAGAGGAGAATCCCTCAGATCACCTTCTGTTCAAGTGTCTTAAAGCTGATCATAGATTGTTTCCTATGGAGCCTCCTTGTGAAGGGAGAAGTTGATTCTTGAACATCTGCAGGACTCCTGTTGCTTTCCTTGTTAAAGATTTAAAAAATTCTAAAGACTAATTACAAATGTCTCTAAAAAGAAGTTTGAGATGCTACTTGAGCCAATCTGAAGAGAAGCATCAGGCTGGAGGCTGAATGGGCCTACAGGTGGAAGATTGAGATTAACCTCGCCAACAACAAACAATCATTTGAAACATCGCCAACTTCAAGACAAGCAGCCACTTGTTGATTCATTCTTGTTAATTCTCTCTATGATGTGAAAACTTTCAACAGTCACATTGTCATTGTGCAAACTGTGGGGGATCTGAGCTGTGAACTCACCCATGTGACCCTCTGTACGACTGTATTTTACTTTCAGTCACATCTGCATCGCACTGCTCAGATGTTTACAGTTCAACTACCTTTATATGCTATATATATATTTGTAAGTGCAATAATTCTATAAGGCAACAGTCTTACTCAGTAAATGTATGATATCCTCAAGGGCAGCTGTTATTTTTTTGCATCATAGTGTTTTTTATCTTTCTATATATGCTCCAGCAAATAGTTACTTATTTCATTTTATTTATATATGTTGCACTTTGAATTAGTTTAATCTGCACCTGCCTACTTGAAACTGATGTTTTGTTAATGAATAAATCATCAAGAGATAAAAATTAAAATTTTAAAGTTTATTTCCTGGCATCCAGTCACAAAATGTCTGTGTAGGACTTTCCCCTTATTGCGTCCCAAGCCTTAAGTTGGATAGGCCAATAAGAATGAAAGTTCTTCAAAAACAAGATGCACTTCAGTCCAAATGCTAGGGCGTTACTTGCTCTTCTGAGGATGGTGATATTCTGTGGTAATTTCCTGTTAGTCGTTGCTTCCAATTCCCGACCCTCCCTTATGAGTATTGTAAGCCGGAGGCTCCCGGCTTCCTCCAGGTCTGCCACATCACAACAGCTGGAATATCATCTGCAGTTCACGTCCTTTAAAACCATCTTCCCCCACTTCCATAATTCTTTTATTTTGCCATGTATTAGAATTTGAACTCTTTTAAGTAAGCTTTCTAATTTGACGCACAACTTGTCCTCCATGGTTTCTCTACATGATATCCTGCTCCTTGTGTATCTTTTGTCTCATTCGCCTTCACTTTCCCACATCTCCACGAGGACCTTGGAGCTATGGGCCTCTGCCAGTTAAACCTCAGCGAGAACTGTGGCATGCTGAGAGGTATAAAATCACAGGCAATCCAACACTGTGTTTACACGGGCCCTCTGCAGAGCGATAGAAGCTGAAGCTTTTGACTGAATGACTGTGCAGTGCGGACTGTGGAGGAGGGGGGGGTTCACATTCGGCTGTTCGGGAGACAAAACTTGTTTTGTTTTTGTGCTGTGTGGGATGGAGGGGGGTTTGCAAGTGGAGCGTGAAGTGACTGGCTGACCGTTTGTTGTTGTGTATGTGTGTGCTACACTTTGGACACAAGACTTTTAACAACCAGAACGCTTGCATTGAAAGTCCTGGCGAGTACAGTTGTTTTTTGCTATGAAGGGACACCTCCCCCCTCCCATCCCCCCCTCCTACCCTCACCGTGCCTCTCTCCTCGTTCCCTCATTCTTTCTCCATTAGAGAGCTGACCGCTCCTCTCCGAGCCCAAGAACTCAAAACAATTACCCTTCAACTTTCGCTGCACTGCTCCACTCCTCCTCATTCTCCCCCCTTCCTTCCTCTATCTTCCCATCACTCCCTCCCCCACCTACTCAATTCTCCCCCTGCCATTTATCTTTTTTTCTGACCCCAACTTCAGCATTTAAGCCTCTTTTTTTTCTCCAGCTCTTACCTCCTTCCTCTTCCATGTAATTCAAGTAGACATTATTCTTCCAGGCACATTCTATCAGCCCCCCCCCCCCCCCCCCACGCCTCTTCATCCGACTTGATCCACACTCTCCCCAATCACTCCGTGTTTATCCAGCAGTCACGATGTATTGCTGATGTACTGTACGTAAAACTAAATTAAAAAAGCAAAGACGCATTATTGCCCAATGTGCAACAGACAATGGTATCCAGCGCACCATCTGCCTGCGCTTATATGCCCTGCCAGTCTTCAATTTTCCTGACCAACAGAAATGAGAATACGCCCATTCATGGCAGAGTGGTGGATGGCACGTCAGATTCATGCTCCCTCGTGGAGATTTGGTCCATCTCAGTGCGCTGCTCTTTTGGTATCAGTTCCAGGTGAGCGCTGCCGGAGATTTCCAGGAATGATCTCCAGGTTGTCCGTCTTCTCCTCGCTTGGCTTCTCCAGCTAACCAGACTGAAATAATGCTGTGTATGTGGAGGCTGCTCACATGCAGAGGGATAGTTTTGCTTATGATTTGTAGTTGGAGGACATTGTCTATATTTATAGATTTTTGTCAATATTTGCAGTTCCATGCACGCATTTGCAGATTTGTCTACACGTGTACAAATCACAATACAACCTCAGTACACATTTGCAAAGCTGATCACAGACACTCGGATTGAGATACAGTTACAAAACTTAACACACACACTAATAATGTTGCATTGTATATGTTGTTTTTTTACCATGTAAAGCACTTTGGGATGTCTCTGCTTTCGAAAGGTGCTATAACTGACCTACAATATGGGCCCTATAGGAGTGCTTGTGCATATATCCTTGTGTATTGTGTTGAATTTGCTCTGCACAGTAAATGGCAGCATCTCGGGAATCTTCTGTCCGAGAGCATTTATGCAATTGCTAGGCTCTCTGAAGTTATTTTTCAGTGGCCTTACAATGGGAATCTCTACCGTTTTGTATGTGTTCTAAAGACTGGGTGTGGAGGTGAACTCGGGACAGATGGTTCGAACACACACACACACACACTAACTACAGTTACCCACTATACACAATCACCAAGTGTGCTGGACGCTTTCAAGGAACTCTGTAAATCAGATGTGCACCCACACTATAGATGGCAAGTGTATCTATGTGTATCTGTGTGTGTGTGAGTGTGTGTGCCTGCTGGACACCACATCTGGTCTTGCAATGGGCCACTAGGTCAGGTCTTGAGGGACTGAGCCAGTGTGTGTGTGTGTGTGTCTTAAGACTGACAGTCCACACCCTTATCTCAGTGTGAACTGAGGAGCGCCCCTTCCTGTTTCCTTAAACCAACATGCTCCAGTTGGAGTGTCCACATTCAGATAGCGACGACTCGTAGACAACAGGATCCTTCATGTCCTAGTGGGTTCTTTAGTATTTATTACTTAATATAGAAATACAACAGAGACTAACCATTTGACACATTTCTCCAGGGACAGTCTGCTCCAGCTTACCCTGAATGTGTGTGAGAAAACTTGACAATGTGGTTCTTTCGTAAAAGAATAAGAGCTGCACATGTGGGAGAGGAAAGGGGGAATATGATACTGTGTGTGTGTGCGTGACCGTATGTGTGTGTGTGTGTGCGCGCGCGTGTGTGCGTGCGCATCCAGTGTAATTTGGTCCAGCTGTGGTCTTAAGTCACTGGTCAGATGAGGCAGCGACTTGGCTCAGACAGGGCCTCCTCCTCCTCCTCGTCTCTCTATCCATTCTTCCTCTAATTACCAACCCTCCCCATCCTCCTCCACCGCCCTGTGATTACAACCACTGTTATTGCCTGTTCTCTTTAGCTTTTTCATATTCCTTCTATCTATTGTATATTTATGGTCTCTTAAAGTATTTTCTTTAATGGTCTGGCATCATTTACCTCTTGGCTTCACTGGTTCCAGTGCGTCTTTAGATGTCTGGGTTAGTGTTTGTGCTTGTCTGAGGCAATAATACTCTTGAAGGATAAAAACAGCCCATTTTTCACATTTCATTTTGAAACGGAATCTGCTTCAGAATCAGTTCTTCATCTAACCATTGCGGCTCATTTCTAATGGAGAACAGTAACCACAGAAGTTTCACAATGCATCTTTGGCTCGGCTGCTTCATCCTGTTCTCTCTCCGTGTCCGGGCTTGTTAGGGGTCCTTTTATTAACGCTAAAAATTGAAAATGCATTCTTGGTTTCTTGATTTTAGATGACATGAGCAAACCTTTTTGGCTCATGATTCATTTACACTTCATGAGAAATGACTTTGCCAGTTCCATTCCTCTGCCTGCTGAGGCTTGCCACTCACCTCAGTTCCACTTGTAGTCTCCTAATGAGTATGTGAGATATTTAATTGTTTGTTTGCTTGTCTTGTTAGGGTTCATTTCATGTTTGCTTTTGACGATGAGATCCAGGTTGGGTTTAAAATACCAGTTTTATTCACTTTGTGTGGAGATAGTGTAGAAAATGAGCAAAGCTGCATCATTTCACTGAAAACAGTAACTGGAGGATTTCATGACATGAATACATTTTAATGTAAAATGATGTCTATTGATTTGTAATAGGGACACTTTTTTCCCCCCAACATCTAGTTTGAACCAATTTGACATGAAACAAAGTTTGTTCATAAATATTGAAAACCCCTGTTGGTAAACTGGTGAGCCTGCAGATAGTTGATGTTGATGACAGCTGTGTGGTACAAAGTCGACAAACAACCGTCACCCTGGCTCATTACATTTTCCGTTGAAGGTGTAAAACACACGCTGCTCCTCAGAAGCTTTGGTGTGATTGTCCGCTCAGGATGACTTTGCTTGCTACATTACATGTTGGATCATCAGGTAAACTATTTATTACTAGTTATTATTATTATTATTAGTAACTACTTCAATTATTTCAGATGGTTCGATGTCCGTCTAGATTGTTTGAATCGATCATTACAGTTAGAATATTTCACCACAAACTCCATTGACATCTTAGTCTGCGTTTTCTATGTCTGTTTTTATGATACTTGGTTTAGATTTTTTTTATCTGTCATTCGTCAAAAGCCCCCCCAAACTACCCTACTTACTTGCGGTATACTAGAGGGCCAGACGGATAGTTTGCAGATAATCCTGAGGCTCTCACTCGGACATTAGCATTCAGACATACCTCACCGCCGGAGAAAATGAAGATGATCTGCAGAGCTCAGTGCATGTCATGAAAGCACCTTGAGTGTGAACCACTACAGAAATCAGTTTGTGTTCCTTTACAGCATCTTGTGAACGCACCCAATGTTTTCCTTCCAGACAGAGCGTGGCGAGTGGCTGCAGTTCCAGGCTGACCTCCAGGTGGCGGTGTCAGTGGCAGACCGCCTGCGAGCAGAGGCAGAGGAGGAGCTGACGGCTCTCCGGACGGCACACAAAGATGTTGAGAGGGAGCTGGCGGCTGCCCAGCAGAGGCAGAAGGAGACTGATACGCAACTTGTCACCCTGAGGGGGGAGCTGAAGGAGAGCAGGCAGAGACCGGCAATGGTCAACCAGGCTCATGGTAAAAGTGAGGCCCAGGCTTCGTGTCCAGCACCAGAGAGGCCCAACGCAGACCCAACCGTCACTTTTGAGAGCAGAGAAGGAACCCAGAGGGGCACGGAGAGGACGTCGTACAGGCTGGGACGAGAAGGGACGGAGAGACGTAGCGAGAAGGACCTGATCAAGAATGTCGTAAGCGAGGATGCGAAAACGGACTGTAAGGGCGTGGCTAAACGTTACCTGAGGAATGTGACCAATGAGGAGAGGAGGGGAGAGGAGGTGCGATCCACAGAGACACGACGGACGATAACCACCGAAAGATCAAGGTGCGTCAACTATTTGACCTTGTGCTTTTTAAAGGATTTATAAGACAAATATTGCTTCTGCAGCAATTTATAATTAGAACAATTTCTAACCAAATGCTATTTCCTATCTTATTCATTTAATTGAATCATATGAATGTGTCGCAATCGATCCACAGGCATGAACTGGGCTTAGTAAGGACAGTTTGAACAGTTGAATTTACAGCTTGAGCCGAGTGAAACAGCTGTCTAGGAAAAAACACCACCCAAAACAGCTGGTTTAGCTTATTGTGTGCATTACTCTCCACTGTGTTTGTCATATTACAGAAGCCTGTCCAGGTTACCTGCCTCGTCGGAGCTCACCATGCAGAATGGAACATCCCAGTCCAATAGCGCCACAACAGTGGGACCCACAAACATGTTGCCATATTTTATGTTTAGCTTGCGAATGTCTTTGCAACAGTTTCTTGCCCTTGTCAGGATTTTTTCCTCATTTTAATTAATTATTTTGTTTTCTAGAACTCAGGGCAAATAAGGGGCCGAAAAACTCTGGATTCGCAAGATAGCAAGTCAAGCACTGACATAGGTGTGTGTGTACAAAATGTTTGTTTGCAATTTTTTACAGTATGCTTTTGTGTAGAGATACTGTACAAGTAAATGTGTTTTTTGAGCTGTACAATTAATTATGTGGAGGTTCAAGGACTCAGGTTAGTCAGGTTCTAGGAAACTCCGGAGGTGAGAAGACTCTTCTTCATATGACTTCTCTGGTGCAAATGCTTGTGTGCTGCTTCTGAAGGTTCTGAAGTTTCTCATAGCTAGACAACCGAGATAACTTTATTAAGCTAATTGAAATGCTTTATCTGTGTATTTTCGATACCTGTGAGTGGGTAGGTGGGTGGCCGGGGGAAGGTGTGCCGTCCACCTCCAAGCACATCACAGGCATTTATATTGCAGGGAGAGAAACTTCAGTTTTTTTCTTTCTGGGAGAGAAACAAAACTTGTTACACCTTAAAGGCAATCCATTGAGGGTTTTGTTTGGCCATTGGAGGTGCTATTGAGCAACTTTCTTATGAGTGGGACAATGCGCCGTACGGCACACAGTGATGTACATACACATGCTTGAGGATTTTGGAGACTAAACACATACTGTTGCTGATTGTTAATGCTATTTTCCTAAATGAGCGTAGATGACAGTAAAGCTCAAAGAGTCGTAGAAGGACTGTGTCCACAAAGGTAGTGAAGAAGAGAACTGCTAGTTAAGTACAATAAGGAAAACATTCCAATATTTTGAATCAGCTCTTCAAATCAGTAGAAAATCTGGATGTGCACAATGTATTTTGGTTACGAATTAACTGATTATAAACACAAAGTTATTTTTAAGACATCGCATGTGCACCTTTTTAAAGATGATGTAATCAACATTTTTGAAAAATGACGACTGTGTGAGTTGAAAGAGGAGGCACGTAAAACACAAGAAACCGCAGGAAGCCATTACTCATTTCTGTCCCTTAATTCCACAGAACAGTGAAGCATCTTTCAGCTAATTGCTTTGGTTTATCATGGTTCACAACATTACTCTTGTATCATTATTTTCCGTGTAAATGTTCCGATAAACTCATATTTAAAGAGCATTTTTTACTCATGTTTGGCAGTACTCTATATATAGTGTATAGTATACAGTATTGCTTACATGCAGCTTTTTTCACTGCCCCCAAGTGGCCAACTAATGAATGTTAGCGTGTCAATGGGTCACAGGTTGTATAACTTACGCCTCTGTTTCAGCATGTTCATAACCATGACTTGGTGTTATGTAACGCAGTATTGTTGCTCGTTTTTGCAGGGAAACGTGAGGAATCTCTAAACAAGTACAACTCTGCCCTCACCGAGTTACCTCCCACCAAGTGAGGAAACACACTCACACACACAGTCACACACACACACACACACAAACCTAATTGCTACACTCTGTCTAAGCTAATTACTCATGTTTTTCTGTTGAAGTCAATATTGGGGCCAAAACACCACTTGAATCAATGCGTTAATTAAGTTTCTCTTTCGATAAACGAGTCAACCATGTGACGAGAGCTGTTTCTTTTAATACCACCACAAAATCTAAACTTACAGCAACACTATTTTATTGTTAACATCTCAATCCGAGGTCTTCAGTAGTTTGTGTCCTGTTGTCAGGTCCCAGGATGGTTTCAACCTGCTGCTGCGTCGCCATGGAGGCTCCAAGAGAAACTCGCTGCTCCGCTGGTGTCAGAGCCGAACCCAGGGCTACAAGGTATTCATCCCGAACAAGTCTTTCCTAAAGATGAACCAGATTCTATTTCATGCAAAGTTTTCATCATATTGTATATGGATTAAATAAAAGGGCACTTGTTATAGTAATGATACCTGACAGTTTCCTGACAATATCTGAAAATATGTCAAATCTGTGTTTTGTAGGAATTAAAGTCTATACTGCCAAACTGAAAATACAATACAAGGAAATACAACCATAATGTCTGAAGTTTTTCCGTAAATGGTTACTTACCAAAAGCGTTGTCCATTCAATCTGCAGCTACTCCATCTCCTATACACTCTTATTTCATCTTTCTATCTTTCCTTGCAGAATATTGACATCACAAACTTCAGCAGCAGCTGGGCCGACGGCCTCGCCTTCTGCGCCGTCTACCACACCTACCTCCCCTCACACGTCCCCTACAGCAGCCTCACTCCAGAGAACAAGGTGAGAGCTGTGCCCCTGAAACGCATACCACCGAGTGATTAATGGCGTTCAACTTATCGATTCATTCTTTTTCTTTGCAGAGGGAGAACCTCGGTCAGGCATTCAAAACAGGAGAGAGTGTTGGGATCGCACAAACCCTGGTACGCCTCTGTGTACTTAACAAATACATCAAACCGTTTCCCGGCAAAGCCTCATCTGACTTGTTTCAGTGACAGATTGTTTTTTCTAAAGCTATTTGAAATCCTTTGTTTGACAGACAGTCGAGGAGATGCTGAGAGCAGGGGGTCCTGACTGGCAGAGGGTGCTGAGCTACGTGGAGAGCATGTACCGTCACTTTGAGATGTGACTGCCGACAGAGGTACTGACAGGACACGGCAAAGGAAACTCATGATGTTGTCGTGACGACGTCTCCATCATTCCTGTCAGGAAACTGGAGAAACAGTCCTGTATGAAAAATAGAATATTGCTTGACATGCAGTGCAGGCTTTCTTAGAAAAACTCCAATATCTATGACTCAAAGCCGTCGCAACCAAAGGACGTAAACGCTGACGTCAGCTATTCCCACTCGGGTCGTTTCCTTTCATATTTAATGTGACTTTACAAACGCTGGCTCAGTCAGGAATGAGGGTGTAGAAGATTCCGGCACATTGGATTTCAAATATGTACTGAATAAGTGAGTTTACATACAATCTAAACATTTCACAGCTAAGCAGATGTGTTAGCAACACATGAGGAAGATCCTTGTTTTGTCATTTTGCTAAAAAAATTTTGATCAGTAAATTTGGGAAATAATATTCGGTATATAGGTACCTGATTAATGCTTAATCTTGAAAATATAACAGATAAAAAATAATATATAAGAAATTATAAATATTTTTTAATATCAATTTTGTTCCTGTGGGTTGAAGTTCGCTTTGGCTTTTTTGCTGTCATGTGGAAACGCTCCCTCACCATAAACTAAAAATGGACAACATACCCACCCACTCCCTAAAGTGAAGCCAAAAGATTTCTATCAACACTTGCCCCTTCCATGTTAGTTGATGGGACTTGAACCTAACTAAAGAAGTCACTTAAACTTTTGTTAAAGATGGTTTCTATCACTTTAAGATAGTGAAAGAGGTTAAACGTTGTGATTGACAGCTTGTTCGTGCGTATGTATTAAAGGGACCTCCCTGTTAGTGGGCCATCCCTCAATTACTATTGTGCAGACTCTGACTCCAAATGTGTAAGAAGGTGGTTTTCCTATCTCGGATATTTTTCTCCTCATTCCTGGATAGTTGGAAGAAATGAAAACAGGTCGTTCTGTTACAGTGTTTCTGACCAGGCCGAGGCAGTGACTCCAGACAATATTTCATTTTTTGTTGTTGTTTACCTGCCTGTATGTTTCATATCCTTAACCAGCCGACATTTCACACACATCTGTGAGTAGTCCGAAAACTTTGGATTCAGTCCAAGTGCGCGGTTTATCAATTTGAGTAAAAAGTTTCGAGATAAGCAAAATGCAAAGAGTTGCATAATGCAGCTTTCTAAAATAAAGCTTATCATTGAGCACCATTCAAGAAGATATGTTGATCTTTTTTTGATAGTAGCTCTTGGAGAAAGGTTGTGTAAACAGAACGAGGTGCTGTTAACGTCTCCACACTGGCAGAAACTTTATCACATTGTGACTTTCATCAGATATGTTCAACCTTGCCTTTTTTTAACCTTGGATGTGACTCTGTCTTTGTTTCCTGGACCTGTTTAGCACTCTGTAAATATGCACTTTGTCAGCACTTTTTTTTTTGGTGTAAGAATGTAATGATGTACAGTAAAGATCTGTGTGAAAAGCTTGGGTGGGCGTTCAGTGTCAAGGCTGCAGACAAGTCAGTTTTTGCTTTGTGAATGGCAGTCGATGGTTTCTCACAGAAAAACACTGGGACTGTGTGGCAGTGATCGAAATCAAAAAAGCAATACTATGCCTCTGTGTTATCATGAGTGTGCCAGTGCTGCCTTGGTGCTCAGGGAAGTGCATGACAGCCGTGACACATAGCAAAAAAACACACGCACAAACACACACAGAGTTTTCCTTTCATGTTACTGCCTCATCCGCTGAATATCTTATTTCACAAGAGCTGAACAACTAAATACCAGGTGCTGTCATGACACGTTTAATGCCGCGTGTGTTGCCAAAGTCGTACGTGCCAAAATACACCATCTATTGTAAAACCTGTTTATATGGAACTAATGTGAAAAATGAATCATGATACCAAAGAAATAAAGTATTAATATGAAACTAATGACAACGTGTGGGTGTTTTGCGACATGTGATCAAGGATTTCCCAGAAACAATGAAAAGACTGGAGCATGATCAGAACTCTCATCATCTCTTCCGGTTTTAAGCTTGTCTTTAAAGTGATTAGTTGTCCTTGAGTCTGCTGCCCTCTGCTGGTGAGGGATGTTTAATACAGGTAATAATTAATTTAGTCTGTGTCGTTAGCTGATCTCTTCTGTGCTTCTGTTTCTAGTGCAAACTCTGCATAACCTGTATTCTTCTGCCACAATAGGAAACAGTGTAATTATATGGAATCTCAAATTTGTCAATTTAATAGAATTTAAATCCAATAATTTGTGTATTATTGCAAAGAGAAGGTTGGGACTTGGGTAACTGCAGTTTGGCAACTGATCCACATTTTCTCCCAATCCATGACCTCATCATCAGCCCTCTTCTCTGTTGTCCTGGCCCCCTGTGTTGACCTCAAGGTAATACAAATGTCAAACCTGTTAACTACAAAGGTGAGTTGAGATTATATGGATTTATTTTCCAATGAAAGAGCCATAAAGAAATAAAACTACACCGATTCAAGTGTCATCTGTTTTCGTGCCAGGGATATTGGGTCACATGTCACAGTTGGATTCCTCCTGGTGTTCTCAATGTATTTTCTTTCCACTACACAGAAACACCAGAGCACCTCTGTGTACTTCGCAGGGCACTGTGAATTGTCGTCCTCTGAATAGACAGATGAGATGCTCCCCTTTGGGCAAAGGAGTGAAAGAGTTTGTGCTGGTGTGAACTCCACTTCTCCATTGTGTGTGACAAAGAATTATAAGTGTGATGGTATGAGTAGATAGATAGATTACTTTATTCATCCCCGAAGGGAAATTAAGTAAGTATGCATGCTAGTGGGTGTGTGAGCATGTGAGGGACACCGGTGCGGGGACAGGAGGAGGAGTCCAGGTCACTTGAACTTGCCGAGCTTGTGGTGGCCCTTGAGTGCCGAAAGTTGGAGGACGTGCAACGTAGAAGGGGGAACGGAATCATGCGTTGGATTTGGACCCTGATTGTGTGTTTGGGAGTTGTGTATTCTGCTGTGCCTGTTTCGACTCAGGATTCAACCAGGTGAGTGGTGCATTGAATAAAACATGAACATTCATATTTTATATATTGATTCAGTTGAACCAACTTGTCTGACTAATCGATGTCTTCCCTCCTTCTATCAGGACTTTGTATCTGATCTCGGGTCCAGATGTGTTGCATGCTGGGACACCGACATCCTTGGCCGCCACGGTTCTATCAGTCCTCCCTGGCAGGGTGACGGCTGAATTGGCACATGGGGACACCAGAGTAGCCCAAACAGAGGACTTCCAAGGAGGTGATACTGCAGTTCCAGAAATCTAGAGTTGATAGACAAAATAATTTTTGAATTCTCTGACAGCTAAAGATCCATTCTGTTTTTAAAGGTCTGACCCGGGTCCTCACACTGCCTCCGGTGAGTATATCTATACCTTATTCTTTCTTCTCTCAGAAAATTTCTGGTATTTCTTTCCAATATGGAAAAATCAGTAATGATTTCTTAGCCTATAGTCACAGATTTCTAATAATTCAAATGCACCTGCTCCAGATTCCTGGCTCTATATCCCACAATTCCCTCTTTAACCTGACCGTGAGAGGCTACAGGGGGGACAGTGTCATATTCACAGACACCACCACCCTCAGCTTCAACCTGAAGAACCTCTCCGTCTTTATCCAAATGGACAAATCACGCTACCAGCCAGGTGACAACATCCAAGTCAGGATTGTCTCAGTCCAGTTGGATAACCGTCCGTACAAAGGAACAGTGCATACCGCTGTAAAGGTAGGTTTCTGTCATGTGTGTGAAAGGACAAAGCCACAGGCGCTGAATAGATTTCTTTAGCCCGGCATTGTGACGCCATGGGAAGCCTGACCGACGTCCCTCTGTCTCACGCAGGATCCCAGTGGGAATGTCGTGGACAGTTGGGCGTCCACAGGGAATCTGGGGATTGTGTTGCAGGAATTCAGTTTAACGCAGACGGCTCCTCTTGGACAGTGGACGTTCATAACAACAGTGAATGTATGGGTGATTTTTTGTTTCACTTACATTCGTATTTTATTTTTAAAAGACAAAAAAATGTAACCTCATGTTGTCTTTACAACAGGGGGGGACGAAAGAGAAAACATTCTTCGTGGAGCATCATGGTAAAAGACCTTTTTTTGTCATATTATTTTTGAAAATAAGCTTAGTGCATTAGTTCACATTATCTTTCTTCAAACAAAAGTGCCATGCACCTGCCCACCCACTCTTCCCACCAATTAGATCCCACTTCCAGTGCTGTTTTCAAAGTTACAGCTTCAAAAGCAAGGGGCAGGGCCAATCATCTGAAGTGCCCCTGTCCTGTCAGCAGTCACCTACTACTATATGAAAATGCAAGAATGTTTTATTTTCTAAGTTTATAATTATATGAACCAGAAACAAATGTCCTAATATATTTAAGGCCCATTTATGAGTCCCGATTTAGAAAAGTCCTAGATCCAGCACAGCTTTAAAGTACAAAGCCTTCTATTTTTTGGTGACCTTCCTTTGCAGCTCAGCATGGACACACTGCACCAAAAGAAGACTCTGTTCCCATTAACTTTTATTTGAAGGGATAGTTCATCTCATTATGTACTCAACACTATGCTGATTGAGGGATGGGTAAAGCGTTTGAGTCCACAAAACACGTTTGGTGTTTCAGGGGTAAACAGTGTTGGTGGTGACCATTCATCAAATATAACATCAAATGTTTCCGTCCAGGTCTTGTGATTACATCCAAGTTTCAATAAGACCCGACATTTAAATTAGACTCGAAACAGCAACATTTACACCATTTTCTTAACCATAACGTCCTCTGTTAGCCTGCTCCGGAGCCGTGTTCACCTTCTGCACACTGTTTACCCATGAAACTCCTAAATAGTTTTGCAGACTACAACACTTCACCCACCCCTCCATCGGCATAGTGGTGGTTAGTTTATGGTTGAATTTTCATTTTTGGGTGAACTATCCCTTAAGACCAGGTTTTAAATGCATCTTTAAATTGCAACAATGGTCAAACCCTGCAAAATGTATTAAAATGTACAAAATAAACCTGAATGTTCCTTATAGACCGTCATGAATAATGGTGAATCTTTCCTTCAAGATAAACTCACAAAAATGTAAACCTGTCTTTTAATTACTGCCTGATCCTTTACTTTACTACATCGTTACTCTGTAGCAGAGCGTTCTCATTTCGAAGTGATGCTAAAGACGGCGTCACGGGTCCTCCTTGGAGACGACATCTCAGGATCAGTCAGAGCACTGTGGGTTAAATTATGATCATTGCCAATAATCTATTATTTATAACATCTGCAATCTACACAAATGTTAATAATTTGTAGGGTTTTTTCTTCTTTAGATACCCCAGTGGACAACCTGTACACGGGACGTTATCTGTCTCTGTCTCTCTGGCACCTGAAACTATCCCTGCAGCTTCTGAGGACAAGTTGACACAAACCAAAGAGGTGAGGGTAAATTGTCCTTGTAGTTCATTCATGAAGTAGATAAACGGCAACAGTCGGCTCCCTGTCGTCTGATCTTTGTTTTTTCTTTTTCAGATCTATGGGTCAACACAGTTTTTCTTCAGCAAAGATCAAGTTAAAACCCTCCAAGCTTCATCAGGAAGTAGCAGTGATACCCGAGTGCAAGTTGCCGTCTGTGTTACCGGCAACTTGAAAGGTGAGATGGATTTAAAAACAGCGTTAATGTAATACTTATAGCCCTGTTTTCAAGCCATTGGCTGATATCACCTCTCGTCACCTTAGGATCTAAAGTGAACAAAACGGTTGAAGTCCAACTCATGAGGAACACATACCAGCTCACCTTCCATGATTTCCCATCGACCCTCAGACCATCTTTACACTTCACTACAACAGTTAGTGACTTGTTCCTATCCTTCTGTTCTTGTAGCAGCTGTTTTCATGAAGCTAAGAGCTGGACCTCTTTATCCCACAGCTGAGGATCACTAGATACGACAGAAAGCCCCTGAGCTCGCAGGATCGAACACACTTGGCTGCGTTTGAGGTCGATCAGAGAACGCCGGCGCTGAACTCAACCAAGTCCACAACTCTGATGGCACCAGTGCCCGAGGACGGGGACGTCCACATTAAGCTTGAGTTACAGGCTCAAGTGGAGATGCTTTTTATTCGGGTGAGTATTCGTTTTGATTCATAACACCTGGAATGTTGGTCCTGCGGGGAAAAGTGGCGTTCAGCGGTTTCGTTGTGCGTAAGATGGGTGGATTCGTTACACATGTTCAGAAACTAATTTGAATAAGTGAGGTTTATTTTCCTCTATGTCTGAGGAGAGAAAAAAAGCATCAAATCAAAATGATAGATGGTTTCTTTTCCAAAGACTGAAAGTTGTATTTTAACATTTATATATAACACTTCATATTTTTGTGTATATAACTTGTATATGTTCAGGCCAGATTCCAGTCCAGTGAGATGACTCTGAAGATCTACAACAACCATGTTTCTCCCAATGGTTCATATATTCAGATCACGCCAATAGCTGCCTTACCAGCACAGGTAAGCATGAACATGTGTTCTGTTACATAGATGATTGTGTTAGGTTATGTTTCATGGAATTTATTTAACTTTCAGGTCGGATCTCCTCTTCAAATAGAAGTCGAGAGCACCTTTAAACCTACTGCGCTTCACTTTGTGGTATGTTGAGTCAAATGTATTACATTTTGAAACCGAGTAGCTGTGCTGTATCAGTGAATTTAAACATTGCTGACATTTAGGCTAACTCTGGCTAATGCTACGCTATCAAAAATCACTTATTCTTTGCTGCTAAATACAACTGTTTTGGAGCGCTGAAGAAGTTGTTTCCTCTAATGCTGTTTAATTTTGGTGAAACTAATATACTTTAAAGATGTGGTAGTGGATTAGCACATAGATTAGAGTACTCGCTGATGCCCAACCCGGCATCTTCAGCAGTATCCGAGAAATTAACAAATGCTGGTATCAGTACCAGTACATTTTCCTATTGGCCTTTATATATTCCTTTATATATTTACCTTTCAATTATCTTTATCGATCTTCAAGGCCTGAGCAATTATTGTTGACTTTTCTCTTTATACAGTAGCTCCAACCATCACAGTGAAGCCACAATGGATGCTGGTGTATGGATCATTATGAGACATCATTTATTTCTCTGTGTGAAAAGCTTCTCTTATGTTGTTGTACTTCCAGGTGAGCGCCAGAGGTCAAGTGCTCGCTGCTGGAACAAAGAATTCCTCCTCTTTCTCTCTGACCCCAGCCCTGGCCTGGTCACCTGAGGCCTGCATCACCGTGTACTGCCTCCTATCTGATGGAGAGGTCGTCAGTGACACAGCACACGTACCCATCAGCCAACACAGCCATGTAATTTCATTTATTGTGCTATCACTATTGGTGGACAACTGGTTGACAATTCTTCGGGACATGCCTATGATTGTGCGATTTTCTTTCGGCAGGTCCCTCTCAAGTGGAGCAGTGACGAGGCTCGGCCAGGTGAGCAGGTTTCACTCTCCGTCAGCGCTGTTGAACCCAGGTCTCATGTAGGAATTGCGGTAATGGGGATGCATGAAGACAACACTCCAGAGGATGACCTGGACTTTAAAGTGAAGCAGGTACGGTAGCTCTTAAGCTCTAAAAAGACTCACTCTCAGCTATATTCGGGCTCCCCCTACAGGTGGGATGCTAAATTAAATGTGGCAAATTCGGTTTGGGGTCTGAGCTTCCCAGTGCACCAGGATCTTTGGTGTTTGTTGACAACCGGCTAACTCAGAACCTGACAAGGTTGCACAAACGGCGAGTTCGATTTATTTGTTGTGACACTGGAGTTAAAAGTAAAGCAGAAGAAGTACAGAATAGAGAAGAATAATAGTGTTTTCGCTGAACTAAAACACTGCAAGCAAGTAGCTGGTGCAGTTATCGCTTATGGCTTACTTGCCAGCTAATTCTATTGAAATGGGTTTACCTGTGGTCTGATGTTAAATAAACAAATCGACAACCTACACTTACACAGCCCAACATCAAGCAAGCAGAACACAACAAGACATGGCAAACAGGATAAAGTTGACTCTTTTAGCTTTTAATTTCCTTTGTAGCTGCCATTTTTGTCCACACTGAGAATAATGATATAAACCTAGCTGATAACTCCGGCTCTGGTAGTGGGTGTGCAACTCCAAAGCAGGTTGCAATGTTTCAGCATGCAACACCAGGGTTAGGTTATGGTCACAGGTATGCAATTGCAGGTCTGATTTCACCGAGTTAATCTCCATGTTAAGCAACGCTGCAGATTGTGCTCATGGTGCAGTTCCAGGCCTCCAGGGGACGCTGTGGCAATGCCAGTCATGCTATTCTCCCTGTAATAGTAACTTTAAGCCTTTATTTTAAGGTACAAAAACCACCTAGTGTTGCTTCAAAGCTCTTTTTTTGCTCTTCTTAACGCTGATCTGTGATTTTAAGTCACTTGAACCCAGAAGCTCCATGCTCAAAAGAGACAAATACATTATCTCTGAAACTTGATCTTCTGAGAACCTCCTTCACAAAGTCACCTGTTCAGATTCTGTCAGATTTGCTTCACAGTTAATTTCTATACACTGGTCTTACACTAACCTTAATCTTTTGTAAAGACACAGTTTTCCCAGTGAGATACTGTATTAAGTGTGTGACCACTACTAAACCAGTTGGTCTGGATGTAACTTATCTGTGTGCTTTGTTAGGCCATGACTCTTCCGTTTCTAAGAGCTGGTAACTCTAGTGTGTTGGCTGCGTGGCCTGAGGGGTATTGATGGATGTAGGATGGAGGAGACAAAGCCTTCACCGCTGTGGCTCATCCTAAAGATGAACTTTCCTCGTCTCCAAAGCTCTAAATTGTATCAGCTTGAACAGCTCGTTTATAAACCGATATCTCCTCTGGCCTGAGTTGAGACTCTTTTACACCTCACATCACCTGCCAAGACTTGACCTACTTTTCTCTAACGATGCATCGTCTGATGGAAGTCTGAGTACAGGCGTTAATGGTTGTCATCATCTAAAGATTATCTCTACAGTTGTATTGTTTTGCAGCTGATAAATAATGTATCAATTTTATTAAATTTGTTGTGTCTTTCGCATTACAGGAATGCCATATTTGGATGCTGACCAATGCTACACTGTACAAGCAAAAGCAGCCTGATGGACCTCGGAATGGTAGGATAATAAATAAGTTTATTTACTGTTTATAGAACATTTCATATGGCAAGCATAGATTCAATGTGCTTCCAGAGAAAAAGCAAATACAGTTTATAATCTGCTTTTGAAAGAAAAAACTGGTTTAGCCGCCCAGATCAAAGGTTAGAGAATTCCAGAGAGTGGCGTCATAACAACTGAAAGCAACATCAACAGAGTCATATTAACCGAGTTTATTGGATTTATTGTAAATACACACAGGTCCTTCAATTTACATTTACTTTCTATTCGTAGTCTCTCTGTTGGGCAAGCTGATTTAACCTCCAGTCTTCAGATATAAATACAGTCTGGGCTTATTCAGATCTCCTCTGACTCTTTTGTGGGGAGGGGTTTCAAAAGGCGACGTCCTATTGGTGGAGAAGTACTGGAACCACTGGATGGACTCCACGGAATCCTTGCTTTGGTTAGACACTTTTGTCAGGTGTGTACTGACACAGTACTTAGGGTTAGGTAGATTAAACCGAGTGATTTATGTTCTTGTATAAATACCGTGTCACTCTTTCCTCCTGTCATTTCCCTCAGTGATACAAATTGGACAAGTGTGAAAATCCCAGTGCCAGATGGTGTTACTGCTTTAGGAGCTGTAGCCCTGGTCATGTCAGACAATCTGGGTTTGGGCTTCACTCCTGTGCCACTTAAGGTAACTAAATACTCACTATGTGCCATTGTGTCCTCGGGATATTTCCCAGTTGTCGGGTATTTTCCAACTATTGTTTTGTTTTCTTTCTCGATTTCTGTTGTGCTTTTGTCTCTGCTGAACAGGAGATACAGGAAGAGATTTCTGCATCTAGTTTCAGTTCCTTCTAGGGCCAGGCGATTTTTTTTAAATCTATTACCGCAGTATCATTTTCTTAAATAGCAATATTAAAAATAGATATTTGAATTGTTGTCTTTTTAATTTAGTTTTGTATTTTCAGCCAAAATTGCTTAAAGTGATCTGTGTCCTCCTGTTTACAGATGAGTGTGTCCAAAGATTTCTCCTTGTCTCTGAATGTCCCATCGTACCTCATCAGGGGAGAGGAGATAGTGCTCCAGGTCGACGTCATCAACCATTTAGAGCAGGACTTGGAGGTCTGAACGAATGCATCCGTGGGATATTCCGGCTGAAATAAAAGCAGTAAAGATAATTGATGGATGAAATATTATTTAACTCCTTTACCAGTCGAAGAACTTGGCTAATTGACAATCTAAAATTATCTTCCAATAATATGTATGACTGTCAGATTTCATTAAAAGTGTTTTTTAAATTGCTTTGGTCTCTAATCTGTATGTTTTGAACTATTTTTGAAGATCCTTTGTTTTGCCAATCACTTGTAAAGCCCTTGTTGCATTTTAATTGTTTGAAAGGTGCTATATAAATCAATTTTGTTTGATTGATTGATTTGATGTCTAAAAGGTTTTTGCTTAGCTTCCATATGTTTCTCACTGCAGGTGATCGTGCTGCTTGCACAGAGTGCCGCCTTCAAGTTTGTTCTGGGAGATAGAAGCGATGTCTCTGTGGTAAATGCCCAGACACTAACCTTAGGGAGTCATGTCTCTGCTACAGCCTGGTTCCCCATCAGGCCAGTAGCTCTGGGTGAGATGGAAATAACTGTGGACGCCGTATCTGCAGAGGCCTCAGACAGCCTGGTCTGGACAGTCCATGTGAAGGTATGGTGTGATTGAAATCTAGGATACTACAGATGTTGTTTAGGGGGATAGAGGCAGTATAATATACAACGTGCTATGTGGCATATGGTTAATCCCATGTTAACGTGAACTTTCCTGTTTCTGAAGCCTGAGGGTGTCGAACAGTCGTACTCACAGACCCTGTTCCTGGAGCTGGCACCAGAGAGGCAGAACGACTCCAGATCTGTCTCCTTCTTCTTCCCACCAGATGTGGTGCCGGGCAGCCAGAAGGCCCATGTGGCACTGGTTGGTACGTCTATCATTTGTCTTTCCCTGTGGTGCCATTGGCTGTTCCATCTGAGTGCAAGTTATGTTTACTTTAGGTCAATCATGCATGGGTAATATGTGCTCGTATTTTCCTAAGTGTTTGGATGTGGAGCCTGGGCGTTTGTGCATCAAAGTCCTGAAAACATTCAGGTGCTGCGTGTTGGGAAATGGAAACAATGAAACTCAAACAGGAATGTTATGGTGGGCAGATTCAGAGCAGCTGTCAGGCTGGTTGGCTGCGCTCCACTCAGGTTGAGGGATGTTGGACGTTCGTCATGGTAGAGAGACAGGCTTCAGGTTTTTCTTCTGTTGAAGCCAAATTTGTGGTTTCTGAGTATTAAACATTGAGCAAATGTGCAAGATAGAGTATTTGTCCCTGCTTGCGATGGTGTTTTCATGACTGTGTTTCTTCTGACCTCATAACTTGTGATTCCAAAAAGCAATTTCAAAAGAGTGGTTAAACGTAGAGCTTTTTGTTTGGTTCATGTCCCCTCCACTAACATGGAGGAGGTGTTGTTAAAGATTCTATGACCAATACTACGGCCTGCCACTTAGTTGCAATCTATATGATTTTACTTCACTTTAGGGAGGCAGTCATGTCCTCCATCTTTATAGACTTTACGTTACATACGGGACAATACTTCAACTTTAGTAGTGATTACTAATACTTCAATACTTCAACTGTGGTTATAAGGCGGGCATTTAAAAACTGACACCATATCAAGTCTGAAGCACTGACCGTTTGTGACATGTCTCACCCGAAACTAGTAATAGCTTCTTACCTCCCTTCTCACAGGGGATCTCTTGGCCTTGTCCTTCAGTAACCTGGACTCTCTGGTGCAGCTGCCTCAGGGCTGTGGGGAGCAGAACCTGATCCACTTTGCTCCGAGTGTTTATGTTCTCCAGTACCTGAACATGTCAACTCTGAATGATGAGGAGATCAAGAAACGGGCGCTGGGTTACATGATTGAGGGTGAGTAGCATTTTCATGGTTTACTGGATCACTCATGGTATATGACCCTGTGTACATACTTTATAAAGTGTAATATTTACTAGTGTTACTTAGGCTCTACGGCTCATCTTCATGAAGATTATTATCTGCATGAAATTCAGTGATTTGTTGCTGAGTTTCACTTCACATGTCATGTTTTATCATCATGTTATATTTTTTGGTGGAAGGTTATCAGCGACAACTGTCCTTCCAACGAGAAGATGGATCTTTTGCTGCTTTTGGTGACAGTGACACCTCTGGGAGCACATGGTGGGTTTCCAGTGTCCTCGAAATCAAACAAGTGACAGGTAGTTCATTGTTAATCAGGTGAAGGCAGTGCTCCCTTGCTTCTGGTTTACTAGGACACTCAGAGGTGTTGTTCACGAGGGGTAACAACAGTAGGTTTGGTTTGTGGAATTAAACTAGAGGACGATTAGTGCTCCCTTAAAATCAGTCAAACCACACCACATTTCACACATGGATAGATTGTTCCCTAAATGACAAAAACGCCTTATCTCGTTATTTGAAAGAAAGTGATCCACCTCTTAGTCAGTGATTACAATTTTTCTAATGGATTCCTTTCCCATCCTTTCACCAAGTTTCATGGAAAAATCATCCTGTAATTTTTTTGTAATCCTGTTGATGAAAAACCGACAGGGGTGAAAACAACCTACTTCAGAAAGGTAATCAATCGCACTTTACTTTCCTATTCATGTTGTTTGGTTTGAAAAACTTTGCGACTTCTCACCTTTTCAACAAGGAGGTTACAACAGGACAGGCAGAAAGACTGACTCCGTAAAAAATTGGCAATGGCTGTGGGTTCAGTTTGGTTTGATGTTGGTCCTCCCAGATCCCCTTTGTGTGGGGCCCCCAAAATCAATTAATTGTGTTGTTGTATTGATAAACATCAAATTCACAAAGTAATCTCTCTGTCTCTCCGTCGTAGGCTGACAGCCTTCGTGCTGCGGTGCTTCCTCCAAGCTCAGCCCTACATGCAGATAGACAACAGTGTCCTGACTCGAGCCATTACTTGGCTCTTGAAGCACCAGGGGCCTCAGGGAGAGTTCAGAGAGGTGGGCAGGTTGATCCACACGGAGATGCAGGGCGGACTGGACAACAGCTCTGTGGCGCTCACCGCTTATGTGCTGATTGCGCTGCTGGAGGATGAGACCTACGCGGTATGTCAGTCGAGACGGTGTCATGTAAAGTATACGAGGGAGGAAACGCGGAGACACTGATGATCTCTTCTTCTGGTTCCTCGTGAAGAAAATGTACCAAACCAACGTGTCCCTGGCCACGAGGTACCTGGAGATCAAAGTGTCCAGTGAGGTGGTCAGTAACTACAGCCTGTGTCTGGTGACATATGCTTTAGCTCTGGCAAAGAGTCAGACGGCTGCCCCTGCTCTCGCCCAGCTCATCAGTAGAGCGGACTACAAAGGTAATTTAACAAGGGCTGTCTCAATATGGGGATACGCAACAGTCCAAGTTCAAACTGATATTTGAGATTCACAAGATGCATCCAATACTCTGAAACTGCAGTATTAGTGAAACCACGTGTTTTGTTGCAAAAAAACTAAAAATGTTTTGTTGGAATCCAAAAACTGTTGTTGTTACCAACCAGAAAACATTTGATATCTGCTCCTAAGCAGCCTGGTTTAGTTTTACAGAAGTCTAACTTGACCATCTGGTGAGTTGCTAGAACATTTTTCTGTTTGATATTTCCTATTATCTTGATCCATCTTAAAACTGTAATGACAACCATGTAGATCGATGTGGATGTTCTTTCCAATGAGCGGCAAGATAAATCTGTAGGAACATTTTATTCCAAAGATGGAGTCATGATGTGGGCGTCCTCTGCTGGCCTGAACTCTCGTGACTGGCAGCCGTACTCGGCGCAGATCGAGATGGCCTCTTACGTGCTGCTGGTACTTTTCAAGCGTGCCAGCCTCCTCGAGGGCTTTGCACTCCTGAAGTGGTTGAGTAAGCAGAGGAATCATCTGGGAGGCTTCAGCACGACACAGGTGGGACGAGAAAGATACAAATAGGATCTGTATAATTGTGTATGTCTATAGTATACTATGTGTATATATATCCAGCATTATCTCTTGCATCATGATATAGTATTTGATTGTTTCCAATGTGCGTCCTCAGGACACGGTGGTCGGCTTCCAGGCTCTGTCTTACTACGCAGCATTCAGCGGAGCCAACGCCATCGACCTCAGACTTAACATATCCGCTCCAGCATCTTCGTTCGGTTCTCTGTTTAGCATCAACTCTACGACTTATCGGATGTATCAAAGCAAAGAGGTAATAAGTCTGTGTGTGTTTTTTTTCTGTATTTCACGTGATGCTGTAGTGTCCGAGCTACTTTCAACCAGTTTTTTTTACTTTCCTGTTAGATTAACGCGGACCAGGATCTAAAGATGAACGTACACATGGAGGGAAGAGGATTTGCCATATTTCAGGTAGGGTATACAGCATTGCTTTTTTACTAAAGCTGTTAAAGGAAAACATCACACCACAACTCCAAACTACCCCCCGCAGTGCAGGATTGTTTCCATACTTCTGATTTACTCAGCTCGAGATGAACCTCAGTTCCACCAGCGGAGCATGACCAGAATAAATTGAAGGCAGCAGCCCTACATCATAGCTTCCCCCAGCCCAATGCTACCAACACACAGCTAAATGCTAATGTTTGGGGATAATAGAGGCTCAGCAATTACCATCTGGAACACATAATGTAGTAATACAGATAAAATCACTGATTGGATGATGACTGTGGTGACATGAAAATGTCTTCACTATTCTCAGAGTTATAACCTCAGCCAATTGTCTTCATTTAATACTTTTATGTAGAAATAGGTAAACAGATACAGATATCCAGATGTTTTCCATGACTCTATGCGATATTAGTTTTGTGACTATGGGGAGTACCATTGTGAACTGCTATAGTACAGTTAATCAGAATCAGAATCAGAATTCTTTTTATTGCCAAGTATGATTGCACATACAGGAAATTGCCTTGGTGTCGTTCATTGGTGCACTGAACATAAAACAACAATATAAAAACAGCAATATAAAAACAACATATACACAAAAAAACACAATATAGAAACAACAATATAAAAACAACATATACACATAAAACAACAATATAGAAACAACAATATAGAAACAACAATATAAGAGCAACAATATAAAAACAACATAAAACAACAATATGGAACAAAAATGGAAAAAAATATATACAGTACCAGAGTTAACATTAACTGTCCACTTTCAACACTATGTTATTAAACATGAGCATGAATCCATCCAGATGAACGTCTTTTACAACGTGAAGAGCTCAGCGTTGTCCCAGGATGTCAGACCCGCCTCTGACGAAGAGGCGTTCTCATTACATGTTGACGTTGCTGAGGGGAAGGAGCACAATCACATGCTGCTGTCTATATGCATGAGGTCAGTACTGCCACACAGATTTATTTACATACAAATTTACACCAGTTACGCCAGACCCTGAATTTAAATGACCTTGTGTTTTTGTGTTCTCCAGGTTAAAGGAGACTCAGGTGATATCTCAGACAGGTATGGTCATACTGGAGGTGGGCATGCTCAGTGGTTTCGGGCTGTCTCCTGGAGCCGCTGCCCTGACGGACCTCATCAGGAAGGTGGAGATACTGCCTGAGAAGATCAGCTTGTACATGGATTCAGTAAGGGTCTCATCAGCCTTTTGTCAGACTATAAGAATTTCAGGAACATTTGAGCACAAATTTGTACAAATACTTTTTCTAAAGCAAGGCTGTTGGAACAATCCGATAATCTGATACAAGTACAACATCCGTAAACGACCAGCACACCCTCATCTAAACAAACATTACCAAATGAACAAATTTCATTCAAATGAAAGATTATTTATTGTGTACAGACATTAGTTTGTCATCAATCACTTCTCTGGCACTTTGCAGCTCAACAAGTCAGAGGTCTGCATCGGACTTCCAGTTATCAGAAACCACAAAGTGGCCCATGTGCAGGACGCTGTGGTGCAGGTTTACGACTACTATGAACCTCGTGAGTACAACTTCACATTCTGGCTGCCACAGACCTTAAACATTTCAAGAATGGAAAAGCAGAATCTGGTTTCCAAGTATCCTGGTTATTTTTGCACATGTTAACAGTTTACACTGGTTGCAGAGAGCTAGTTGAGAACGTATCTTGTTTATAAGAAACCTGTGTATATGCATGTTTATATTACCTGGAGTGCTTCAATAGAATCCAGGATACTGTTGCTTGGGAGGTCGTTGTGAGAAAGCAAGACACACCTACAGTCACATGGTCAAAAACCAGGAAACTGGGATAAGATGATCCAGGTTTTTCATGTTCCATGTAACGTGATTTCCTTAATATAATATAAACTAGGCTACTAAAGCATATGTAAACACACCCTAAAATCTGTTTACTTTTTGTGTTGGACTGTAGCAAAAGTCAAGCTCTCTTAATATGCACAACAGTTTGATTTCACAGTGATATACACAGTGTGATTCTTATTTTACAGTATTATTTGTGATTGTTTCCTCTGTGTCTTAGAGAGAAAAGCAGTACGAATGTACAACTCCGACTTTCTTCACAACATGGAATCCTGCTTCTTCTGTGGTTCGGACTGTGGTCTCTGTAGACCTGGAATCACAGCGACAGTTTCTACCTCTCCCCTCTTGTCTCGCTCGGTAAACAGTGTCACCTACAGCTTGAGTTGCATATTTCTTGGAGTCATTGCTTTCCCTTCATTGTAGTCTGCATTTGTGGATTTCTTTTTAAAACAAAAAAATGTAAAGTAATGAATTGAGGGACATTTAGTTCAGTATGTAAACATTGGTATGCACTGGATCCAGTTTATAAGTTCTATATGAAATTTATTATTTCTTGACGAATGATTGTAACGTTTAGCATGTTGCCCGTCTACAATTACAGTGGGTTTTATTTTGTTATTTTAATGTAGAATTACTGTATTTGGTAAACTACCCATATATTTCATTTTTACTATTAATAAATTGTTTGATTTTAAACATTTCAAAACATATTAAAGCATATATTAAATCCATGTGTTCATTCTACAGCTCTCCTGCAGTTTCCAGCAACTGTCTGACTTTTGGGTTTGATATACGTCTACACATGACGTATGACACTCAGGACGTGAATGTGACACAGGGAAAGAAAATGTACGGTGATTTGAAATGAAATAAAGCCTCACGTTACCCCTGTGCCACATCACGTAACACTGTGCCAGAGGAATGTGAACTGACCTGCAGACATATGCACACGTTTAAATCCTCCCAGCTCCCGTATCATAAATTCTGAATGTGATTTGTACGATTTTTACCAACTGAGTTCGGTCCACAGCATATTTCATCTTGTACAACGCAAATGTTTCACACCGCATTCTCTTGAATGTGACTGCTTTTCTGACTGTGGTAATCAGTCATCTCACACAGGCGGGATTTTACTTTGAAGGTAACAATAACAATATTGAAATCCTGAGTACCATGAAAATGTATTTCCTGCACCAAGGAGGTTGTTTATGCAGCTGTCTGTTTGTTTGTTAGTTTGTTTGTAAGCAAGATGACGCAAAAAGTGCTTGACGAATTTCCACTGAACTTGTTGGAATGATGCATTATGGGTCCGGGAAAAACCCCATTGCATTTTGGTCCAGATCTAGATTAATGGATAGATCCAGGATTTTCTTTTTTTTCTTTTCTTCAGCATTACAAGATAATGACATTTTCATCCAAATACAAATACAAATCAGGGACTGCTGATGCACGGGGGCTTTTGGGCCTTGGTGGAAATATGCACGCTCTTGATTCTATATGTGTTGTACTGACTTCTTCCCTATATACACCTCCCATTAAGTCACTGAGACAAAATTAGTATCTTACTGGCTATGAATCCCCCAAATTCCAGAGAAAGATGTATAGTGAAACCAAACATCTGCCCCATCGTAGATCTAGTGGCAGAGTTATGCTCTGTACCTGAACCTGATCTTTGACCTCTTTTAAAGACACACTCTTACCTTATGACCTTTTTTTAATCTGCTGATATTTGGTGTTTTAATGGCATGTCTGGTTTTTATGGGTAACATTTTACTAGGCTCATTGGGCAAACGCAATTTTCCTCCAGGGGCAATAAACCTTTAGTTCGTAAGCAAAAACAGACCTGGAACGAAGTATAGAACACAAAAAAAAAAGCTAATCCATACTTCAGGCAAACTTCTATACAGTCGGCCCTTTACTTTTTGGCCTGCGTGGAATGTAATAAATGGTTACAACCTGTGAGAATTGCCTTAATCCCTCCTATAGACCGAAGTGGATCCTTGAGTGAAGTAGATTTACACCAGTGCAGCTCAATGAGAAGGCTGCAGAATCACAGCACAGTTGGTTTCGATTTCCAATTTTAGTATAGACTCTGATGCTGGGGTGAATATTTTGACCATATGTGAGCAACAGCCTTGTGTCCCAGTGGTGTTCACATATGTCGATGCTATAAGACTCTACTTTATATATGCATATTTCCTTAACCCTGTAAAGCCCCCTGTTGTAGAATTACCAAATTGCATTTAGCTCTCCTAAAAACAAGGCAGTCTTTATTTAAAGACCACATGTATATAGTTAGTGGGTCCTATTGTTTAGCCTCACAATGCTATTTTGTGTAGGTCTGGCTAATAGGCCATGAAAGCAACAGCAGTGTGAGAATTCCATTGCCTGGGAGGTTGTGGTCCTTTTTAATGTTCCATGCTTTTTTCAGGCATCTTGTGTTGTAGATGCCTTGCACGGAAGGGAGATGGCAGCCGATGATACGCTCCGCTGTCTTCACCACCCTCTGCAGGGCCTTATGATCAGCAGCAGAGCAGCTACCATACCAGGCAGTAGTGCAGCCTGAGAGGATGTCTTGACCAGGTCAGGTCATCCTTGATGAACACACCAAGGAATTTGAAGTCGGAGACTCTCTCCACTACAGCTCCGTCGATGTGACTGGGATCGTGACCCCCTCCCCCCCCGGCAGCTTCATGAAGTCCACGGTTACAAGGTTACAAGCTATAATTGCAAAAGGACACTCAGGTAATAAGGGATGGATAGAATATAGTTTTAGTATTTCCATGCTGTGCAGTTTATTTGTACGCTAATTACTTCATTGTTTTAAATACTTGTCAACATAAATTAAAAAGTTGCAGTGCCAAATACCAAAACACTAGATGGCAGCCTTGCTTTTTTAATAGCAATGGGTTCAAAGCTGAAGTGAGACTTCAAGGCCACATGAATGGATAATTTCACAAACAGGAAATACCTTTTGCTTGTTCACTTAACATTTTTGATAACGTTGTCACTGATGAATAAAATAAATGTTTATGTTGGCAGGACAGGAAATAAAAACTTTCCTAAGGGTATAAAAGCAGAGTGGCAGTATATACTTTTGCACTGTTTGTGAAAATGAACATCTGTATTCTATATGATGTCACATTATTTACTGCCTAAAAGTCATTTTGTGGGTTTTCTTTAGCTGTGCTGTGGCTCTGTGTGTATACACGGCGGATAATGACACAGGCATTAAGGTCATGACGGACGACCCCACGAACCAGGGCCTTGTTATGTGTCAGGCTGCAAAAACATTCGGTAAATCAGGGGCAGGCGACGGTTGTGATGTCATGCATTGACTCTGACAGAGGGCTGACAACTGTCTGATGTAGTGGCCTTAACTCACAGAGAGATTAGGTTAAGTGCAGTCGTGGTATTAAGATGTTAAGATAAGTTGAAGGAAACCTCTATGAAAAAAATAAAATAAACACATGCGAAGAGAGATTAATGGCTCCGTCTTTCACCACTTTATCATGCAGATGTGAAGCAACAGGAGATGAAAGAGAACAATATGTAAACAATCTCCCAAAGCAAAGCGCTTGCAGAAATGCAGACAGACTATTCAAGGAAGTTTCAGTGGCTATTTGGGGTCGTATTGGGTCCAGAATGACACTTTGGTCTGTTCTCATGAATCAGGTTCACTGAGTCTGATGAGATTTATATTTTAATAATCAGGCCAATTAATTTGTGTGTTTGTGTGTATGTGAGAGAGAGAGGGCAGTAACATTGGCAACGCGCCGCTCACTGGGGCATGCAAATGAGGTAAACAAAGCGGAGGAGGTCATTATTTATGATATTAATCTCCCGGTGCGAGCCTTCGGAAAAACATGCGGTATTGCTGCTAGGAAGATGGACTGTGTGTTTTGTTCAAATAATAACATTTTAAGGTACGATGATTTGAGTACCTGTATGATCAAGAGTTTTGGAATACAAACATTGATCATTTAAAGAGTTGAATACAGGAACAGAATATTTCCCATGTATTGTAGAAAACTTGTTGAGGCAGTGATTATGTTCATCATGGACTACAGTGTTGTGATTTATATCCGTGCATCCTCTACAAAACGAAAAGCGTTATCACTCTTCCCTGAGATTTATCACTGGTGATGCTCATGGAACTTATCTATGCATTGATGTGGGGTGGGTTTCTCTCAAGGTGATGCATGATTCTCAATCTCAATGGTATTTATTTATAAAGCTCTGAGCAACATTATTTTAACTATTAGATGTATCTTTTCACATCCGCTCAACTTGTTTCTTCAGAACTTGCAAAAAAATCTGCCTTTTCTTTCAAAGGAACAGAATACAGCACATCCTCCAGAGAAGTAGCTTCTACGCTTTGGATATTTTAGAAATTTGATCTTAAACCAGTTGCAATTGTTTTATCTAACTTTTTATTTGTACACTAAGCCTAATGTCTCACATTCTCTTACATTTTAATGTTGTAAAGTCATGTTTTTATTTCGGTAAATTGTGAATTGTTTATTAGTATTCCCCTATATGGTTGTAGTTGTCTCTTTTTCTCCTATTTTTCTCTCTTTTTAATTTCGCTTGATATCATTGTAAATAAAAATCACTCCTAAGGGATTTCTCCAGTATACAGTGCATAAAGGTTAAGTGTCAGTGCTCTGTATAGTTAGATATATGAGTGGCAGCCTTTTTGATTTGTATATTCAGCAATAAACAGAAGATATGTGAAAGTACTGTTGTGATAAATTGCACAGTATAGACTGTGGGAAGTTTGTGTTTCGTAACCACAGTGATTCAGTGTAGGATGACGAGGTGTTCGGAAGTGCTTCTGGCCAGTCTGATGCCTTATTTGGGTAAAACATTTATTCATGAAACAGAGATGGTGAATTGCTCCCCATGGCCCTGCTCCAGATGACAGCAGTGGGAAAGGATCACCAATCACATCGCAAAACCACATCATATGGATATCCACTTCTGCTGTTGTCTTCACACAAATCAGCGGTGGCAGCAACAACAAAGATGAGTCGCAGGGGAATAAAAAAAAAAAGTCCAACTCCCAAGGGACCTGAACGACTCCCTGCGCCTGGGACTGGTGAGGACGATGATGCGTTTGTTTGGCAAGTCATGCTTCAGTCAGCGGGGCGAGTCATGGAAAAACCCTTTGAGCTTCCATCCCACCCACAATGCGAGTTGTATTTACACAACCCCCCGGCGACCCTGCACGAATCGGCCCAGACAAACGGGTCCATCCCAGACAGAGGGGGACTCCTCTGTGGAACAAAAGCAGAGCTGCAGCTCCAATCAGTCGTCCTCTTTCAGCGGGGCCTTCCCTGATCTTATCCCTATGGTGTGGATCTCCCAGTTGGAGATGCTGCCAGACTATCGTGTGTGTGCGTGTGTGTGTGAGTCACTGTCTATCTGTTTGTCTGCATCACTAATATTTACACAAGTATTAGCTGCTACAAGCTCAGTGAGACATAACACCACGGCAAAGCACCAGAATCATGTAGAAAGTATCATAGTCATTGCCCTGGCTGTTTCCCACAACTTGGAGATTCAGGGTCAATGATCTGGTGATGAGATTATCATTTTTTTCAATGCAAATTTGTGGAATTGTTGGAAATGTATTCAATGAACTGTAAACTGTGTGAAAAAAGTGTATCGGGTGAGTGTAAAGGATATTATTAGAATAAATCCAAAATGTTAGGCTTGTTTCATTTCAAAGGGTGAGTATCAGACGATCAGCTGATCACATTACATTACCATGGGTATCAGGCCTTGGAAAAGATTGTGTAAGGAACAGAGATTATATCTGTAGAAAGATCCACACAGACTTAAAGCAACTGCCTCTTTAATGGAGGAGGAAAAGTCTGGTAGTGGTCGATTGTGAGGTTATCGTTGGTTACATCTGTGATATTTAATGAGGTTTCATTGTGTGGAACTCCGGCAGCACGGGTTCTCCTCGCTGCTTATTTCCCTCTTGTAACATCATGACTTTTCTTTTAACTTTTTTCTAATATGATTACAACTTCATTCACAAAACCTCTGAATTTTTTTATCAACAACATGGCTCTAATACTAATATTGTTTATTTGAACAGGAATGTAAAGTGTAAAAACAAAAACAAAGTTCCCATCAGAGAAATGTTGCATGATTCCCGCCTCTAATGTCTGACATTGCGGTGATAGCCATGCATGAAGCACACACTGATCAAGTTCTGCTCAGATCTTTGTGGCTTTCTCTCCGCCTCTTCCTTTCTCTGCCACACATATGTCACAGGTTCTTCCACAGCTTACACCCTGTGCATTTCCTGACGTGCGAGTGAATGACCAGCCCGTCTAAGGTTTCAGCACAAGCCAATGAAGCTGTTTTCATTGTCGTGAGAGTGCATCAATTCTTAAAGGGCCTCGATGAAAGCAGCTTGAGGAGTGTGATTGATATATTCCGTCTGGCCCAGGATTGCTCCTTGACTCATCACCTCTGAGCTCCATTTATTTAGCCCCACACTTGGCACCCCCCCAAAGAATGAATGATTCAAAGTAGTAGACAGACCAAACATAATCAGTCACACATGCTCTCACACACGCACACACACACGAAGGGGCAAACTCTGACTCTTAATAACCGTATGACTCCTCGCTGCGGTGCTCTCACAGTTTTCCGCTCATTTTTCACCGGGGGTCAGTTTTGCTACCCCAAATTCGACTGACACACATTTCCCCTGCCTCGCCAGTCAATTACAGTAATCAGAAGCAGGTGGGAAATGGTTTACGCCACTGCTCCCGTATGTGTATACGTGACTGTTTATATGTATGCACACAGAGGACAAAAGCAAGAGGAGAGGAAATCAAAGCGAGACTGTTTAGACGTGTGAAAGCCAGGGGCGGCCTTCTGGAAGACGTGTTTGTATAGACGTTTTCTGACTGACACGGGATTATTATGTGTCTACACCACAGAAACAGAGGGAGTTCCTGCAGCCTGATTAGGACCCGAGCGCCGTCTGATTCGTCAGGAGGCCAAGCTAAACTGGTGTGACGTGAGGGGGTCTCGCAGTAGCAGCGATCACGGGTTTGATGAATGGAGGGAGCTGTGCAAATAAACGCTCCCGCTCTGTTATTCCACTGACGTACAGCTTGATGATAATGGCGACTTCAAGAGCAGACCTGTAATGCGGCTGGGAATACTGGAGGTCGCAGCTGAGATGGAGCAACTGCATCACATGTGCACTTCTGTTTCTCATTGGGTGGCAGAGGTTCATTCATTATGTCTTATCAAAGCCCTTCAATCAGAGTAGTCTGATGTGTATAACACTGAGTTGAAATGCGTGCAGGTTTAAGTTCACAGAGACTGAATGTCAATTTGAATGTGACCGCGTTTCGCTCCATTTCACTCAGACATGGATGATTGGTCTGCATCATTAGAGAGATGTCACTCAAGCACAGTGTACACGCCCACACTGACCTGAGGCATGGTGTGAAGGGGCTGTGGGTGTGCAGGTGCAAGATTTTACAAACACTATCACTTAATACAATATTACAGTTAATAATTTATCAGAAAATAGTCAAATAACTACTCTGAATTTGTTCTACCTAAACAAGCTACAACATCAAAATAGAACTTGTATTTATGAGAATCAACTCTAACAAATCGATAATATAGAAAAAAACAATCAACAAACTTAAAAGATCAAAAGTACGGGGAGAGCGTGGCCTAGGGGATAGAGCGGGTGTTCTGCAACAAGAAGGTTGCTGGTTTGAATCCCACTCTTTCCTATCTGCATGCCTAAGTGTTCTTGGCAAGATACTGAACCCCTAAAATCCTGAGTGTTCTAAAAATGTAAGTCGCTTTGGACAAAAGCGTCAGCTAAAACGACATGTATTGGATCAAAAACATTAGCTCCTTTATGGAGGTAAATATAACACTGATAAGAGGCCACTTAACTTTTTTGGTGTAAATTAGTACATGGGCTTGTTTGAATTGTTTTTGTTTTTAATACAGGATTTTCTCAAAAACTATTGATCTGATTTCAATGAAGAGATGGGGCCATCACGTATTTCATTTTTTAGCGGTGTTAATGATTCTTAGAGGTCAAACATAAAGGTCAGACATCCTGTAAACACAGTAACGTCTGAAAAACACAAGCCCTAGTGACATCATCAAGTTGAGCCTAAACACGACAGATTTGTACAAGGGCTTGTATCGCAAACTGTGATACAGAGATTGAAAGTGCTAATTAATTATAAATGTGCAAAAAAAAAAAATAATCACAAGAGTACACTATATGATAATACACATCTGCCTCTGGTTGAATCCATTTTCTATATGACAGAAAAAAAGAGGAAACAAAAAACACTTATTTAAAGAACAAAGTTCTGATCACGTCTATAGATATTGTCTGTATAAACATTATCCATAACTCTTAGTTGAACATCCTCACAGAAGAAAACATATGAGTCAGTTTCTCTCTTGTCCTCTAAACTCTGTCTAATCCCGTCTGTCCTGTGATTTCATCAGAGTTTATCTTGTTGAGTTTATTTCCTGTCACAGTTTAAGGGCAGATGGTTTAAGACTCAGCAGCACCAAATTTCCATTTTGCTACTGGGCTGTGAGCCACTTTAGGCCCACTAAAATATAGTGAGTGACGTATTGTGAGTTATAGGCGTGCTCCCTGAGTGGACACAGGCTAGAATGATCCAAGCTTCACTCTTCCAGGTGGGGAATCTTAACACCCCATTACCATTAATGAGTATGGAGGTAATGTGTATGTGCACATGTTATTAGGTCTACACTCGGGAATGGCATTCAGTCATGTGATGTTTTGTCAGCGGGCCATAAATCAAGACCTTAAAAGGCATGCTGCCTTGAAACAGCTCCTCACGTGTAATCTGTGTATAATCCAATTGACTAAAATGAATTTACCTGACACAGTGTCTTCAAGCTCAAATTCAAAGACCGTAAACCTTACGGCCTGGACCTTGGCCTCAGACTTGTCAGTCAGGCCCTGCTGCTGCTTTTAGCCCGTGGACACCTTGAAAAGGAAACTGCTCTAGAAAATAGGATACGTGACAAGCTTTAGTAGTGTGGACTTCAGTGAGCCTCCAGCCCGCTTTACAACATTAATTAAACTTGCAGTGTTTCTCGTCATCCCCTTACTCAAATCTTCCTGTCTCTCCCATTAAAAGTTATTTTTTGCAGCATTAACTCTTTCTCTGTGTATTATTTGATTAGGTGCATAGTATGAGAACATGTATTATCTCATAACTATGGATTTTTGCAGGGTAACTTGTTTTTTGTATTGATGCATGTCGGTATGAAGCCACAGGTGCCCAAATCTGAATCAGTCATCTAGCTAAGGTGTGTTGCTCGTGCTTTGTGACCTCCCCTGTGTTTCTTTCCTCCAGCCTCAGACAGCAGCTGTATGTACATGTACTGTATGAATGAGTGAACAAGCACTCCACCCATGTGGAGGCCGCTGACACATCAAACACCTCAGGGAAACACACCCAATCTGCTCCTGATCTTAGCTGCAACCCCCTTTGTCAATCTTGTGGTGTTTGTGTGGAGACAAGCTGAGCTCAGCCAGACAGAACAGGAATGTCTGTCAGGGCCACATGTGTGAGTGGAAGGAAACCAAGCAGATGCCAATGGAACGTTATGAGCTGCAAACTATAGCCTGTATGCATGAGGTTTTTGCTCCTAATGCTTCTTTAAGGAGCTTTGTCTCCACCTCCAGAGCATGAAATGATTATTTGGAGTGTTTATCGTATATTTAGATGTTATTTTAATGGTCGTTGGGACAACAGGCATGCTCGTAAGCCGGATCCCTGCTGTTCTCAGACTCTCCATCTAGAACCCGGTGTTGACAGGCAGACCTTGTTCCTAAGAACATTCATCTTCCTGCTCCCAGGACACAGACAATCCCAAGTTAACAGTCGGGCTGTAACCTCTCTTTGCCCTCGTCTTCCACATCCGAAGTGACCTGTATGTAACTCATCACTGACGCAACTAAAGTAGCCATGTTTTTTTTGACCCCCTGTTGACTTCTGAGCTGACTCCCCATCATACCACACACTGTAAAGCAGCTGCAGTCTCTGCCGCCGTTGAGTTATTGTTTGTACTCTTGTGGAATTTTCCCTTTCCAACGGGCTCGCTCCAAACATCTGAGGTCCACATGAAGCCGAATGGTCATCTGCCGCCGTGGATCCTCTCCAGCAGCCGTTTTTTTGTGTAGCTGCCTGTGTACCTGGAAACACATCTAGGCCAGCACCCCCGTGCACGTAAAACTGATTCAACGCTCTCACGCGCACCTACAACAAAACACATGCACAAGAACACATATAAAGGATGTTTCACTTGGAAAAAATGAAATGGAAATCATTACAGTTCAGTGCGTAGGCACAAAGCGTCCATGACAGTATTAGGAGCATGGCGTAAGTTACCGTAAGCGATGATTTGTCAGGTGGCGTATTATAAACTTGGCTGTACATATAAATGTTTTGTTATGCTAGAAATGTCTCTGATGTAATATTTTTAACTAAAAGCCCCACATGTAAAGCAACCAATCATAGTTTCCTGGTAAGGACACAAAAGCTATGCTAACATGCCACACTAACCTGCCACACAATGCTAATGGAACTAACTCTTGAAAAGTTGAGCTTTGCTTGAATGCTACTGCAAGTAACGAACCAACCAAACCACAAGGCAGTTCGGCAACTGATGAGTTCCCCCTTATTTAAGGGAATCAGCAATATTTTCATTAGAGCATCCTATGCACACGTGAGAGCTCCAATGTGGGGGTAATATTTTTTTACTTTATTGGGATATAACCACCAAATACATTGACTTTGCAGCTTCAAAGAAAAATACGGTCTGTTTTTATTTTGTTTATATAAAGATTAAGACAAACAAGCTATCCCATTAGTGAGATTTAAGTGTGGTAGAGAGATTTGTTCTCTATTTTTAGACAGCATCCGGCTTTCCCTCTCTTTATTATCTGCTGAGCTAACTACCTTCTGGCTTGGTTTTTTATATGCTGATATCATAGTTGAATAAATTGTTTTGTCCAACCGTCTCTAACTTTTGTGCCAGATAAAGTTTACATGGAATCTCAAAATTTTTCTTTAAGTTTTCCGTTCTCCTCAAGTCTTGATTAAGTTAAAAGTAACTTTCTAAAGTCAGGCTTCTCAGTAATGACAAGCAGACAGCGGGAATGTGTGCAGCAAGATGAATATCAGGAACGTGTGGCTGAAAGAGAACACGCCTGCTGAGCAAACCTGCTCTGATCCACGGAAAATCGAAGAAAAA
Organism: Platichthys flesus; assembly: GCF_949316205.1. Classification (NCBI taxonomy): domain Eukaryota; kingdom Metazoa; phylum Chordata; class Actinopteri; order Pleuronectiformes; family Pleuronectidae; genus Platichthys; species Platichthys flesus. The sequence goes on along the minus strand of NC_084954.1, from coordinate 12,943,586 downwards.
TTGTTTCCATTTTCTTTACTGTGTTGTATCATTGGCAGGGCTATCCTCCTTGTTTCCTGTATACTACATTGCATACATAAGGCAGAAACATCTACTGGATGGAGACAAATGGAGTCAAGACGCTCTGAACCCCCTAAACTGCTGAGACAGGGAACAGGGGTTGACTCTAATAGCTCTGACCTAAATAGATTTTACAGCCGCTCCTTCCCCGCTGGGGGAGCCGACATATGCAGAAAACATCAAGCGGCAAGGTGAGCGGCAGCAGACATTATCTCCCTCTTAGGATGAAATACAGTTGGGTTAAGCTCAATGCCATTCAGGCTACAGCGTGTGGAGAGCGGATAAGACTTGTGGAGCCAGTCATGCCAGGTCTTACATGACTCTGCCCGGACAGGCTGTATTCCAGCTAACCCAAATCCAAAAGCCCAGCCCAATCTGCAGTGACAGAGGGCCTGAAGGAGGGAACAGAAAAAAGAGAAGGGTACACCTGAGGATGTGTGGGAGAAAAATGTGAGGCAAGAGAATTTAGAAGAGGCTTAAGATTGACTGAGCACCGGTCGTGAAGGGGCTGCCGGGTCTCCTGAGCGTAGTAGGAGCCTTTATATTTTCTAGACTTCCCCTGATATATGATGGAAGACGGGACAACCGAACTCCGGGGGAGTGGACATTCATCTGTATCACAAACCACCATCTCCCTGTCTCAGGCCTCTTTCCAGGAGACGCTGCGGAGCCTCCACAGTGAACAACAAGAGGCTGCTGAGATTAAGTCATGGAAAATCTGGGCCCCCAAAGCTAGTAATTGCTTAATGGGACGGTTTCGCTCCCCTCAACTATTTCTCTAGTCTTTATTTTCCTATGTAGCTCCACGCATTGATGAGAACATAAACCAGGGAGCTCCGTCTGAGAGGTGTGTATGCGTACATGTGCCTGCACGTGAGTCGTGATTGTCGGAGCTGAACTATAGCCGGTCTGTGATTTGTGGTTCTCTGATTTGGAGTTTTTTGTTTTTCCTCTGCGAGCCACAGGGCTCACATGTGGGCGTGCTGGTCATAGGGGAAACAGTTGGAGGCAGGGTTGGATGTTTGTGTGCTGGTGTGATGGGGTCTCTTCTCTGAACAAAGAGCCAAGACTGGTCAGAACTGGTCAGAGGAGTTATATCTGTAACGTATTTCTAAATTTATTCAGGTTATTTTATCATCTCATAAACCAGTCAAATTATCATTCTCCACCAATGTCTGTATACAACTATGTGAAGCCTGTATCAGATAAGATTAAGATGCATTTATTATTCCCAAACACATGCACAGACACACTCATGCAGGTAGGGAAATTTAATCTCTGCTTTTGACCCATCTGGAGCAGGACACACAGAGCAGTGAGCGACCATGTACGGCGCTAGGGGAGCAGATGTTGGGGGAGTAAGGTGCTTTGCTCAGGGGCACTAGACAGGGTAGGGAGACTCTTGGATTTTTGGACAGATCAATCCAGGTTCGTCTTTTGTTGTCTCTCCGTGGAGTCAAACCAGAGAAAAACCAGAGACCTTCTCTGCCCATAGTCCAAGTTTCTGCCACTAGACCACCGCCTCTCCAATATAGCATTTAACGTTAGCCATATTGCCTTCGAACATCAAGCATAAGTGTTTACACACCCACTGAGAGACCCACGGCCCAATATGAGCCTGCTAAAGTATATTCTTAGCACTGAAGAGCATTTTTTTCAGTGCTCTCAGGGGTTGCTCTTACAGCAATCTCAGCATCAACGCTTACTTTTGTTGGAACACCCAGGTGAGGGTCCTTCCGGGCTAAGTTGTTACACCACTTGAGCACTGAAGCACTATGAAAGTCAGCAGACCCTGCGACCTCGGAGGACCTGAGCGAGGCCCACCCTGATACTGCAGTCCAGTAAAAAAAGCGTAACAGAAATGGGAAGTTTATTGTTCTATGAGCTCTCATGCTATGAGATGACTTGTTCTCAAGGAAGAAGGGTTTCCGAGAGGAATGTTTCTCAGATCAGTTTTTCTCTGCGTGTCTTAATGTCTAGAGGATGATGGATTTCATTCGGACCTGCAGAAAGTGGTGCATTGCAAACATAAGAACGATTTTGACCACTAATAAAGTTCCTTTTTGTGTATTCAGATCTGACTGCTGTGGACAACTCTCGGGCCCCATGAGACTCAGAAGCAGTCCTGGCTCTCCAGCAACACACTTGTTTGTTCATTTAGCTCAGGGTCTCCTTGTACAACAGATGCACACCATGTCAAAGGATTTCCTCCCTGTCACTACTCCAGAAGAGTTATGACACACACGTCCGTGCTGATGTCATTATTGTGCTAAGAATAAAGGAGAAATCTCAATACCTGCTGCAGACGGAACTGCAGTATTTCCTGAGAATATGTATTACTTTATTTCACTTCACTGTGGTCTTGAATTGACTCGAATCTTACGTCAATATTTTTGTTCAGATTTGTAGGACAGATCTCACCACATGCAGTTGCAAATTACAATAACTGATTCTTTTCAACTGCTGCATCAACCTGAAATAGTAATTCCAACCCTAAAATTGGGATTACACTCAAAGCTACTCAACAGGACGTTGATAATAATAATATTTGCATTTCAAATCAGTAATGACAGGTTTAATGTCATCAGGCTGCCGATTGTAAAGCTGACAACTTTTTTCCCCGAATTAAGCCGAGACAATATTAGTCTTGGTATGAAAGTGACTCAAAGCATTTCCAGCATTTCCAACATTTCCAGGGTAAAATGATGTGGTTATTTTCACGCCAGACAATTTATCATCTTTTCTTGGGAGCATGCAAGGACATTCCTATCAGCAGCGAGCCCCATGATACATCATCGGCAGAGTAGAAGGCTAGAGGAAACAAGCTTTGTGTGTGTGTTTGTGTGTGTGTGTGAGAGAGAGAGAGAGAGAGAGAGAGAGAGAGAGAGAGAGAGAGAGAGAGAGAGAGAGAGAGAGAGAGAGAGAGAGAGAGTGGGCGCTACAAACAGCTCAAGTGTCCTCACGTAGTCACTTCCTGGAATGATAGGTGGGTGGACAGATCCTGGGATAACACTAAAAGAATACATTTTGCCTAATAGTTTCCATTTCAAAACCAACTATGGTTTCATTTGACATTTTATTTGCTTTGATATCAGATCAAACAATGTTTTATTTGGCAGTAAAAAAAAAAAGTGAAAGTACCCAACACATCGATAACAGTGATTTATACAGAAGGATAAAATCAACAAATTAAAGAAATGCATAGTTTTTAAAACAGAATCCATCCATCCATAATCTCTACTGCTTATCCTTTTGAGGTGCACCCTGGACAGGCAGGGCCAACGTACAGGGACAAACGACCATTCACACTCAGGTTTAAACTATGGTCAATTTAAAGTCAACCCCATCCCAGCTGAGGGAGAAGAAGCAAACTCGGCGATGCAATATTTGAGCCACGGAATGTTCCTGATGCGAGGTAACAGTGCTGACCACCGTAAATGTAGGAACTCTATAAATAATGTATTAATATCTGTGAAGCGTTACTACGACAATTTGTATCAACATGAAAACCAAAGTTTGCTCTTAAGCAGAAGGGAAAGAAACCTCACCTCAGGAACCAGTTATGAAATGAACTTGAGCTGTTGATTGTATCACATGAGCTTCATTAGTAGATGTTTAAATAAAATGAAAACCATCACCTATGTTGGTATTGTGATGGTTTTGTATTCCTGCCACATATACCATATTAAAATGCCTTAATCCAGACAATAATTTCGTGACTGGCTTTACCATTCATTGACCAGCCCCACATGTTAATATTTCCTGGTGGGGCAGTATCACGCTCCACTGAACAGACTCTTCTCCTCAACAGGAAGTATTATAATATATCAAATGACCGCCGGTATAAGAAAACAACATAAAATGTTGCATGGGCTGCATGTCGAAGGGAATCAGAGTGTTTTTTTAAATATACTTTCCAGACATGCTGTGCTGTTTCCAAACCCCACAATCTGGAAATGATCCATTTATTTTCCACATTTTACTTTCCAGACCAGTTAAAGAATTCAGTGTGTAGTTTACCATCTGCTCACAGTGACAGAACTTAGTTCATCATTTCAGATAGAACACATTATAAATACAATAAATCAGCAGATAAGATTATATAAGTGTTTGCAGGCTATTAACATCTTGGCTGGTCATTAGTTGCCTCACTCCTACTAAAGTTTTACTTCTCTATGGTATCACACAAATGTTTTTCTATCTGTCCTTCGACAACAGTTTGTCATGCTTCATTCTAGTTGTCACTTGTGATTAATGACTGGCTGTGACATCTCATTTTTTCTTTCAGACCGCAATTACTTGATTTTGCCAAAACATGCCCGTGCCAAGCACAACCAAGCAAGGGCTCATTGTTCCAATGTCCGTCATGCTCACATTCTGGTGACTTGGTATGGAAAGAGGAGAGGATTCTGCTGAAACTTAGGTAAGATTGACCTTACACAACCTCCAAATGTTATGAAAGAGTTTTTCCTTAATTAGAACGTCATGAAACGGGCGAAACAATGGCAATGGAAAGTGCTCTGGTCTGGAAAACTAACACATGTTCAGCAATACAATTCATGTGCAGTCATAAAATAAACAATCAGAAATTAAAACGATAAAAATGAATTGTTGATGAAAACCCATTACCCTTTAAGTTGTTCCATTAAATTCTGATTGTTCTTAGCTTTAATTCCCTTTGAGTATTTCCCCGCGTCTTATCTCCAAATCTTGCCTGATGATCCAAATATGATAATGAGTTAAACAGCCTGTCATTTTCTTTTACTTGAAAGGGGGAAAAAATGAAGTCATGACATCAGCGCAGCTCAGTGTGGCCTTTCCCATTAACAGTCTCGGCTCCTGACATAGTCCATCTGCCCAAAGAGTGACCTCATTCCTAATTTAACACATGGTGAGCAAACCAACTGTGAATGGAAGGTGCTGATAGGAAATAATGCACATGATAAAAATTGCCTAAGGCATGATTTCCAAACCAAATTGATGAATTAACTACACGCAATGAAGACATGTCATAATTTCTTCCCCGAGACGTCGTGTGGACTTTTGTGTTGAAAGTGGCTAATCTCAGGAATTTGAGCCTCGATCTGCACACAGGGATCCTGTCTTTTCCTCATCGCCCACTGAGCTCCATGATTAGTTTCCAAGGCTTTCATGCAAATTCAGCTCCCAGGCTTTATTTTCCGCTCGTTAAAATCGGACCCTCAGACCCCGGTGTAGCATGGCAAGTCTCTCCGCTCATCACATTTCTCTCTGAAACAATACAGTTTCCTGACTCAGCACTTCCTCTGTTTTCCCACGTTCATTTTTGGGAGTACGCCTGCTGCTCAGGCCGCGCTGTTTTATTGGCTGTTGGTTGAGAAGGTTCAGGGGTGTGTACACACGATCGACGGAACATTACATCACTGCGCTCTGGAAGTGTGTGCTCTTGACCACAGTTACCTGGAGTTCCTCTTAACGATGTTTCCCTCCGATAGCTTCATACCTCCGTTGTGACGATCTTTACGGCGGTGACGAAACTAAAAGGTGGCGTGAGACCAATGTTTTTAAATGTGGGACACCAGTGATTGCATGTGTAATAATCACCCTCCTGCCGGAAATGGTGTTGTCTGAAGTGGGTCTAATCTTTACTACGCCTGAAAGCATGACCTCAATTGGCTCTGGCCAGCCTTGGTAGAGGGATAAACCATCATTATGAGCTCATAAATGGCTTCTGTAAGTTATGTGAAGCCTGAAGCAGAAGGTCATCGCAAATGATGACTGTTAAAAAACATGCTCCGAGAAATTTGTTCCACAGACGTTTCACCCACTGCCCCATTTCTCACAAGTCAAATACAGTAACATCATGGAGATCCTCAAGTTTTAATAATGAATCCTGGGCAATCAGTATGGGGAGTCTCATCCACTTTATTTGATTATACCAGAATGTATGTATGTATTCTGTCCATGTTTCCTCTCCTCTAGCTCTCCGCCCTGACTCCACCAATCAGTCGTCAATGAGAGGCTCCAGTATTGAAGTGATTTAAAGTCTGACCTGTGGATTTAGCTGCACCTCAACCTGGGATTTTTACGTTGCGTTGTGTGTTGATGTGTGTTTTTGTTGATTGTTTGTTGATTTGTTCTGTATAATTTTTTGCAAGATGACACAAAAACAGTACAGTAAATGGCCATGAGACTTGGAGGAAGGATGTAGAATGGATCACGGAAGAAGCCATTGAATTTAGGTGTGGATCCGGATCACGGCGCACATCCAGGAATCTTTTTTCTCCATTTCCTTGACGCTGCAACATTTTCCCAGAGAATAATTCAGACATATTTAATGGCCTGATATCTACTAGTGTGTGAAATGTAGTGCAGCTTGGGGACTGTTGGACCTGGTGTGCGTGAAAAAGTATAACAAATATTAGTCTGTGGTTTTTCCAAGCAGAATCAGATGATTTCTTGGCTGTGTGCAGGGAAGTCCCAACAACATGTTGACCTCAAGACTCCAAGATACAAAACCACCCATAAAATCAACTTGACATATCACGGATTATACAAACACAATGATATACGTGTTGTGCATTTTGATTGCTTAACTTTGAAGGTGATCATAGATTGGAAAAAACCGGAGTAACTGTTTCCCCTTCTTTCCAGCCTCTCTTCTATGCAAAGCTAACTAGCTCCACATTAACAGACATGAGAGTCGAATCGATCTTCTCATCCAACTCTGAAGTATAAACAGCGGTGGATGCAATTACAGCACTGTGATCAGGTCTTAATTTCAGAGCTCTGTTGTGTATCAACTGGTTTTATTCATTCATGTGGTCGCACAGCAAGGAAATTATTCTTTGTCACATCTGTTTATGATTCGACAACATGAGCACAAAGTACAGTAACGCAGAGATGAAGATGGATAGATGAACAGACGGAGAAATAAAACTGTGTTCAGACAGCAAAGCTCTGATTTTACAAATGTACCGATAAGACATGGTTATTGAGTTGTATTGTTTTTATCCATATAATTCTATGTTATTTGTATGAGGACAAAATATAATCACAGGTTGGACAATAAAGCGTTATTTCCAGATTTTATTTGGTTGGAGGGTGTCCTACGAAATAGACAAAGAAGGATTAAATTTACATCTTGGTTGATGGTTTTTAGTCTCTCTTTATGTGGCATCCATAGATATCACAATATCAATGGTGGATCAAAGCCCATCAGCCTCCAGAGACTTGGATCTCAGACTTACAGTTAAATGTGTTGTACTTTTTCATCCATTACAAAGTCTTCAATAAAGCCACATCTGAGGGGCACAGCAGTTTGTTCTGATTTAGCAAACGAGAAAGCAATCAGCATCGTTGAGTCAGAATGTGTGTTCCCCATCATTTCAGCTGCGGAGCATTATTTGCAAGCTGGGACCAGCGGTAGTCTGCAGCCTGCCTGCCTTCATGCAAAGACTGTGACTGCTGAGCTCTTTCTTCTCTCTTAAGGCAGGATGTCAATAAAAGCACCAAAGCTTTTGGTCAAGCCAGTCAGAGGAACTGCTTGGAGGCTTTTTATGGAGCATCTCGTAAGTTCAACACACAGATGTTGAGTGTAGTCCCAGGGTGGATGGGGGCGCAGGAGCTAGAGATGGAATCTGAGGAGGTACATTACACTTTGGGTCAGTGCAGCACGGCGAGGCCTGTCTCTGTATGTTAACTGTGCCTAAAACCTCATGGTGGACAGATAACATTTTACTAAATACATTCAGTCGCTCCTTAAGGCTTCAGGCGTCACTATGTGTTTAAGAACCCAGCCAAGAGAGCAGTGGCTCCATCCAACCGAGTCCCATAAGAAAGGTTACACTAATACCAAGAAGCGAGGCAGGGCGCCTCAGTGAGTAATGCACTGCTTAGCAGGCCTTTTATTTGTTATTCTTTGCTCATACTACCTTTAAAGGGGTCATGGTTCAAAGTGGTCGCCCCGGGAGAGATGTAGCCGCTTGATTAACTAAAGTGACTATAGGTGGCAGTATCAGCTGAGCGCGCAGAGACTGAAAGACATCAAAGGCTCTTCATGGAAGGAGGAGGAGGAGAGCACCAGCGAACCTGGTACCAGGACCCAGAGCGGCGAGGGGATGATGTCATGTGGGAAGACAGGAGAGCGGCCAGGCCAGACACTGTGTGGACGGATATATAGAGCAGGAAAACTGCAGACAGATCACAGATGTAGCACCTAATTCTGGAAAACATGTGATTATGTTTGACCAGATTTGTATCTGTCTGGTTAATTTCATTTGTCCGTGAAGGAAATCTGCCACCGGGCAAAAGCACAAGGGAGAAAAAAATGTGCGCCTCAGATGCAATTTTTTATTTTGGCCTTTAATTCGAAATAGGTTTTTCACGGCTACTCTTCTTTAAAATCTGTGTTCTGATTTGAAATTAAAGAAGCATTATCTTCATCTGTCATAATTTCTGCGATTTTTTTTGGAATGTGCAAATTTCTCTCATACCGGCCAAAATAAAACATGTCCTGCTCAGTCTTTCTGCATTTTTAAGGAACTGCAGTTCTCAAAGAGCTCAAGACCCCTGAAGTTATTTGTTACCATGTTGGCCTATGAGTGAGAAGTTTGGGTCAGGAATGCACACATGGTGGGCCTCTAATTGTAGTTGTAGTGGATGGACTGGGGTTGGGGGTTTAGCCAGCAGGTGTCACTGTTCGTCTTCAACACCTCCTCCCACACAGCGATATCAAAAAACGCATTCTGAGTGCTGATAGCGAATAAGAGTCAAAGCTCCAGATAACGTGTCAGATTGCTAAAACTCACTGTCTGTAATTTTGGCTATAGTATGTGAAATCTGTTCATCACACTGAAAGTATCTGGCTGAAATCTGACCTCTACAGGCACTTCCCTCAGGCTCTACACATGCTGTATCTTTGAAGCAGTGGTGGAAATATGTGAGACAGACGTTTGAATTCTGATTTATGCTTTAGGGATAATGTTACTGGGGAGGAAAATGTGACACAATGTTGGTAAGAATGCACTTTCAACAGTGGCCGTCATCTCTTTGATATATGGTTTATCAGCGTATCTTGACTATAAAGTAGGAGACCTCTTAGGAACATAAGTGACCCCCTGGGGGTTGGTTTATGGAGGTGTACTTAGATTCATATTCATTTGCTACCTTAGAGTATAAAACGCTACTACACAGTGTGAACATCCAAAGTCCTTGATTGTAGTGGAATGAGTTGCATAAATAAACTGCTGATAGTCTCATTTCAATCATTTTCAAAGAAGCAAAACTAGCAAATTAAGAAAGGAAACAGACTGTAAATGAACTAAATAACATATTATAGATACCTTCCTAACTCTGTGTCAATTTTGTCCAAACTGATGCACTATAGAAATGTAATGCCTTTATCTTGAAATGGTATGGAAGGAAGCATAAATGGGATAGTTTTATTTTGAAAAGGTACTGCTGGTAAACGTAAGACATTGATACCACATGTGTGTGTGTGTGTTTAATTTAAAACATGTGGGTCAAGTATCCTCATACGGACACTGGGTATAATTCAGATAATTTTTCGTTATGTTTTTGATAATATGGTGTAGTTTATGAAGTGAGAGTTTTCAGTTTATAGAGTTATTCTGTTAAGATATACAGCTACATCTAAGTAATAGGGATTTTAGGTTCGTATACATTTGTGTTCATGTCAAGCCTTATGAAGGACAATCTAAAATACTCTATTTGAATATTAACACAACTTTATTAACTTTACAGGTTCTTTATAAGATTTTTAAGGGGAATAATATTTGTTTTATTCTCCTCCTAGCTCTTACGGTGTGTTCACACTGAGGAGAGCGTGTTGGTAGATGTCAATAAAGCGTTCTGAACCATCAGTAGAAGATAAAGACCATCTTTCAGCCGGGGATGCTATACCGACAGGATCAAGACTTCTTCTGTTTCTTCTCACAATAATAGAAACAATGTTGACCACATAAAGTAAGTGTTGAAATCAGTCCTCACAACCATGCACTTTGACTTTAGTCATTGTGAACGTCTCTTGTCTTTATACTGACACTGGTACAAAATGGCTCCAACTGCTGCAGATGCGAGTTAAAGTCAACAAAGTGAATTGAAATTTAAAAACTTTACAAACGCGAAACAGTTGTTTCAAATTCATCTCTGGTTTACTCACTGACTTCTGCAGTTCCATTTACTCAGAGTTTTTCAAAGTGACATTATTAAATAACTCAAGTTTAGTACTTTCTGATTTTTAAGACTGCAAAGGAACTTAATTTATTTCTAATGGAAGGAATTATTTACAGTGAACTAAATTGCTGGACCGCAAATACTGAACTGAAGTTAAATGTGATATGATGTTTTGGTTAGAGTCCTAAACATGATATAATTTATCTCTTGGGAAATATTTCCAAAATTTGATCCATGCTAACTTTTATAGACAGAGAGACCATTTTACATTGCTGTTATCTCATCACGTTTACATTAATGTAACAGCCTTTTTACTAGCCGGAGCCAAAATCGATTGAGCTTTTAACCCGAACTAAGAAACATGATCACATCACTCAGGTTTTAGCATCTCTACACTAGGCTTCTTGTATGTTTTTAGAATTAAAACCCTGCTACATTGCTGATCTTAAAGAATAATACACACCAGTACACACGTTGAGATCATCGGCAAGAGGTCTCTTGTCTGGAGAGATCAGGTCAGCTGACTCTTTATGACTGTGTTTGAAATGATTTGACTGAGTTTTTTACAAGGCACGTATTTATACAATAATATGCTTTACCTGTTATTTCTAAACCCGATGCTTTACGACCCGTCAGTTTTTTTGCTGCCTTTGTAAAGCACTTTGTAACATATGTTTTGAAAAGTGCTCTACACACAGATATGGTTACAGAAACCTTGAGACCTCTTCTCAAAGACAGATTTATGTACAGTAAATCTAACCAGCCATGTATTTAAAGATAAAAGTGAAGCCATTCCTGACTGAGCAGCGAGGTCATTTTGGTCTTGTCCCCCTCTAATCACATAGTTCAGGGTGTTTCTCTATCACACACGAGCGCTCACAGTTGTGTTTTTGAAGCTGACACAAGTTATTTCTCTGCAGACAGATGACAGATGAGAGCAGCTATTTTAAACTACAAATTTGTTCCTGTTAATAGAAGAGTATTTTGGGTTATAAACACTTCAGCAGAAACTCATTCAGTTTTTCCAACATTTCTGAGGTAGTTATGTCATTCGGTTTTAATTTGATTGTAAATTGACAGCATTTTACAACGCACAATCAAATTATGAGGGTTTACGACATCTGGACCAACTGCTGTTTCGTACTACTTTAATTCCATCTCATAAAAATTACAATGAAATGCAAGTAAATTCCTGTTACATGACATATTATTGCACATGGGAGAAAACCATGGACAATGTTAAACTTCACTACAGTAGATGATATTACCTCTGACAAGGAGGTTATATTTTCATTTCTGTCCAATTTTTAGTTTGTAAGCACAAAAAATGTAATATAATTCCGTGAAAGCCAGTGGAAGGATGTTGAATGGATGAGGGAAGCACACTTTACATTTGGGTGTGGATTCGGGGTATGGATCCAGGATTTTTCATTTTTATTCAGTGTCTTTAATAATGTGATATTGACGTTTTTCAACATCTACACCATTATCCCTAGCCTGGGCGCCAGACGAACTTAGCCCCGCCCACAACAATTGAGGTCGGGAAGTTCGGTCTGGAGTCGCTCCGTTGGGGAAAAATTATGCCCGGTTAGAAAGTGACCGGACCAATCAGATTGTCAGGGCAGGCTTTATACGGTGATGGACAGATGATCAACGGTAATGTAATCAACCACGTCATCAAAGTGCGCTTGGGTTGAATTCGTTTTCAACAAACATGCCTGCCACTGGAGAGCTGAGATGTGTAGATGCTGCATTTGAGTCTGTTTTAGAAGACATCGACAGTACATTCATTTTGAAAGAGGAACAGAGAACGTGGAGGCGACGCCAAAGCACCGCGCTGATCCCTATCGCGCCGGCGCTTGGCTGTTCACACCGGCCACTGAAGCGACGCTGAACCGCCGGGCAGTGCTAATAATATCACCGGTTGATCCAGTAGTATTCAAACATATACTTACTTGTTGCTCCAACATTAAGCAACAGCGTCCCAACGTTTGTCTTTCTTGGTGTTGTCTTTATACAACATGTTCCGAGGATCATACAACTCACTGTACTTCTCCACTTCAATTATTAATTTAATGGCATACATGTTGAAGAACTTTTCCACTGCTTACTCCGTTAAATGTCGGGTGTCAAGGGTATATTACTTATTCTCCGCTCAAGCCTATGTGGAGAATACGTAGCCCCCCGCCTCTCTCTCTTTTTATCTTTATGACTGCTTGTGTGGCTGTAGTGGATGTCATGGTAAAATTAAAACTCCAGGAAAACAGAATGGGACTTCAAAGTATGGGATGCATATTTGGTTATTTATATCATATAAAATATGTCATCAATATCGTTTAAAATCATTTTTCAGTGTGTTTCCTAGAGCGATACACTCGCATCAAGAAAAAAATAGATTTGACGCCGAAACGATCGCTGCACGGCACGAGGCAGCCTTGGCGCAGTGCAACGCTTCAGCCTCCGGTGTGACCAGCACAAAGGTTTAACATGGGAGTGGATGGGGGCAAGCTGTTATTTAAGGCTTGGCGCTGCACTGAAGTGTCGCTTTGGCATCCCTTCAGCGTCCGGTGTGTACCTGGCTTTAGTAAATTACTCACAATGAGTCGCTTAACATACGTCACATACTACGTTGCTCTGATTGGTTGTATGTCTATCCAATTGAGACAAGAGGCATTTTTTTTTCTGGTTGAAACACGCCCCATAATCACAGCCCAATGGAGCGGTATCAGACTCACATTCTGACTAGAATTGTGAGTATGACAACGTCAGGCTACATTATCCCATTCCCAAAGTTTCATTAATATCAATGAAATAAAATCTGATAAATTACAGGAACTGATATTTATAATCTGTTATTAATTAAACTTCCACTGCGCTTTGAGGGTGAAGAAGATTGGAATCTTTGAAATACTCAGGACACGTTTGTTATTGCAACCTGCTAATACAGAGTTCACACAAACATCTATTGTATTTTTTTTAAGCAACTAAATGGTCCTAAATGATGATTGTGGGTGAGATTCTCAGATTTAGAAAGTCTGTTGTTCTGGATGGGACTTGAATCCAGATGTGTTCACCTTTTGGATGAATCATTTTCACCATCACTCGGAGCATTTCGGTCTCTGTTTATATGACGACAACGAAAGTCGTTTGATCACATATTGCTGCCACACTCTTGTTTGTTGTTGGTCCATCGGTACACCTCAAAACTTTCCTTGGATAACTCTTTTATCATTTGTTCTCTAGGATTTAAGGCCTTTCATCGACTGTTTACCTAATCCTCTGGTCTTTGTGGGTTTCCGCATGTGAAGACCTGGGGCTCTTCTCTTTGTGCTTTCTAAAGATGGGGTGGACAGATGAGTGTCTCTCTCTCATCATCATCCTTGCAGGCACCAAAAACTCAGGCCACACGAAGCACGGTGCCCCTGAAACACATCTGGGGCATCTGGATGCTGCGGGATACACCCCACAAACACGCATACAAACAGTGATTCAAAGCCACACACGTAAAGATGCTTGAGCCCCAAAACACATGTACTTGTGAACACACAAAATATGTGCATCTCCTTATGTGACCGTTTGTTTTAATGTAATTCTTTGGACATTCTTGTAAACGTCACCACTTCTAGGGATATCATTTCTTCTTTCCGTGTCAAATAATGCAACCTGGGTCGTTTTGTAGAATCCCGTGTCTGATTTCTGATATAATTGTCAAACTCAAAAGAATCTGCCCGAGGGGAGAAGAATCCTTGACTCCGGATTCCAGGCATACCTTTGGGCTTATTGTGACTAAACCTTGGATAAAGCCTTCAAAATGGTCCTGTTATCAGTTTAAAGCCTTCTAATGGCACTTAAGTGGCCAGCTTTTTGGGTAGGGGGCTGCACCAGAGGGCTCAACAGCATGTCATCGAGTTTCAAGATAGCATGCCTGAACATGAAGGGAAATCAGTGGGTTACTTAATGATTGAACACAGCTACAATGGTCAATTCATCGGGATGAGTCATAATGTCTGTGTGTCTGCACTTGTTTTTGGTACCTCCTTAGGACCTTTTCCAGCATAAACAGCGGTCTTGTCTGGACCAGGAGGCCCTAATGGGGACCAAATTCTGATGATTATATAGCAACATATGCCATTTCTGAGCTCCTGGTTAGAGTTAGAGGTGAGATATGATTTTGTTTGGTTCAGGATAGGGATAAGTTATCTCTTAGGCCGTCCTTAATGGATGGATGTTAATGCAACGTCCTAATTAGGATAGCTGCGCAAACCTGTGTGTGTATTGATTCATCTTTGGTAAGTCAAGCATGAGGCGGATAAAATAGGCTCTTGTGTTAAAATGTAATTTAATAAAATGAAAGATGAAAAAAAATGTTGTTTAATTCCAGACCATTTTCTATGGGAGCATGTCACTGTTAAGTCAATTTCATCACTACAGTTCTCTCTCAATGTTTCGTGACACCAAACGCCAGTTTCAACAGCACCCACTTAAACGCCCTCTATTTACCAAACTCTATAATAACGGCCAAATGGAAACCCTCACTCTCCCTATTTCTTCTTTAGTGGCTTCTATATAGGGGACATCAATCTACAGCAGTAACCAAACCAAAAGAGGTCTGTGGTCGCCCAGATGGCAGTAGATGAGGTTTTAGCGGATCCCATATCCTCGGAGCAGACAAACCCTGAAATTTGCCCCATGTATGTCTTCCTCAGCAATTTCTTGTTTGACTGTTGCAGATGCTTGGATGGCATTTCCTCCGATATAGAATGAAACTGTTTATGTTCTGTTTGTTGAGTTGAAAGAACATGTTCCGTTAGACTGCCCTCGGGTCAGTTTGTTTCTTGTATGTATGTAAGTAGATTCAGGTCGTGCATTAGGTCTGGATTTGCAGGAGAGATTTTCGGTTCCTCTGGATATGGCAGACCCAGCTGCTGTCTTTCCTGGTTGGTACTAGTACCAATATGAAAGCCGAGCTCATTTTCAAAGGATCATGTGAACCCGTAAAGTTTAACATCACATCAGTTGTTTTATTCAGGGTTATTTTATAATTCTAAGAGAAACCTCAAGGTCTAAATTTTAATCTTTAACTTCAGTGAAACTTAATGAGGTTGTTTAATGTGACTTAAGCTGCTGATTGCATTCATTCACTTTTTTTATCTGATAGATACATGTTTTAACACTAGATACTATGGATGGACATAATTAATCGACGATCGATTATTTGATCATTAAGAATTTCGTCGCGGAAATTATTTTTTCATCGAGAAATTGACTAATTACACATTTAACTACGGGGGGCAGTTTTTGAAAAAAACGCCACAGGCCTACTCAGTCACCTGCGACTAGCTGCGAGTTACCGTGTGTTTCCATTTCCAAAGTAAACATTAAGAGGTCGTGACGAAGTGTACGACCTCTTTAAGACCATTTTGAGTTAAAAAATGACTTGGTTCACTGCCAATACTGCGAAGCCATCCCAGAGACTGGGGGAGATGAGGAGCCTGCGTTGTCTGACACGGACTAGAGGAGCGCAGACACCGGAGCCGCGGCCAGGCTAGCCAAGTTAGCACAGAGCTACCTGTGTATCACCGCAACGTCAGTCCCCTCAGAGCAAAAAAACGAGGGTCAGTTGTGTTTGGTAGCACCGGCTTCTAGCTGTCGGTTCCGCTGCTTAAGATTACGGCCGCGCCATATTTTGTTCATCTTGTAATAAAGATCTCAATGAGGAAACACGCTTTGTTTTTTCACTTCATTTTAATATAGCCTATAAATAGCGATTTTTTTTTTACTTGAAAATATGAATGATTAATCGAAAATTCGTCATTAATTCTCCCGACGATCGATGAAGACTATTTAATCGAACGCCCATCCCTACTAGATACAGCAATAACGTGTGATTTGTGTATTCTTTTTTGGACTTTTTGTGCCTGGTGCGTGTTAGAAACAAAATCAAAAAGATAAGTTGGAAAATGTGCTCGAACATGTGTTCTCTCCAGAAAATGTCTGGAAAAATATCAGACTTAAGGGCATGTCCTAAAGCACCAATGCTGAATAAATGAATATATGGTACAATGCAGCTCCTTAGAAGATTATAGATGGTGCCACGCCGAATGCATGGGAACATGACACTGCTTTATATCAGCATATATGTGCTTTGATGTCAGGAAGCTGCTGATCTCTTATATACACAATCTGGCAACACTATTAGCTCTTGCAGTGGGGTTAATCAAACAACAATCGTCCAGAGTGCTCCTCATGTTCACTTGGTCATTGGGCTGCGATGTAACTATTTAAGATTTATGATTCCCTGACGTTTCATTTCCTTCTTCTCACTATGATGGGACGTTTTGTTTCTGTTTGCACTTGAGAAGGAGAGTACTACTATGTTGATCATTCCTATGTTAATGGCAAGTGTTTCTCAAGGTCTCCAGAAGTATTTCTGCAGTGCAATAAGAGATTTTATTACTTGCTATAGAAAACAAGCATTTTTCTTTGTGTAAATAATTAGGTCATGTGCCTCTAAGGCCTTGTATTATTCAGTTACTGTCTGTACAACAAGCAAATCCTTTTAAAAACGTATTTGCACTTTCATATTGTTGTGGTTTTCATTAATATTATCACACACTAACCCAATAGAGTGTTTACTAGCGGTTATATAAGGACAGTGACACGGAAAGACCTTGTTCATGGTAAATTAAACACAATGAACGGTTGTTTGCTAAAGGGTCAAACATATTTGAGTGCTCACTCTTAAGAACAATAAACAGTATTTATTGTAATTGGTCACATCTGGGCACCCGGTCAGGCAAAAAACTGCGGTAAGACTAAAATGCAAAGTGAGAGGATTATGCCCGATCACTTGGCAGATGCAGATACAAGTGTCATGATGTATTATGAGATATTGTGAAGCTTGATTTCTAAGCTCTGGTAATAAAATGCACCAATTGTTTGGAGCTGGTGTGGTCAAACCTGTAAGTCAAAGCCAAAGTGTTTCATCAGGGAGTGGGAGTCTAACATTATAGGCTACTCCTTAAATATCGTTCATCTACGAGACATTGCAACATGAAGAAAAGGAGATCTTGACAGCAGATCAACAAAAAAAATCTGCAATTTTAAAAAACAACCTCAAATCCAAATATGCAACTTACGAATTTCCTGTGTCATGTTATTGATATGTATCATGCCTTCATCCAGTTATTCACTTTGAAATCATAGTCAGAAGTCCAAAAAGGTTTCTTTTCATTCCTTGCACTCACATTGCAGATCTCCCACTGGTCACAGGCCATTGTGCAGACCAGATGTGAGGCACTTGAAGAGCTTTTATTGTGGGAATAGGTAATTTGGGTTAGCACTGAAAAGAGTCACTTGAGGAGAGTCTACGTGGGAAGACGATGTAATTGCGGGATCAAAAACCTCAGCTATTTCACCCCAGTTTACCTTCAGATATTCACAATTGTTGACAGCACAGCAGAGAGTGAAGGCTTGGTCAAATGAAGAAGCTCTATTCATGTATTGTTTAAAAAGAAAAAAGAAAGAACCGGAGGAAAAATTCCTCTCTGAAGGAGCCTTTAAAGATTTAAATTTGTACAGTTTCAAATGAGTTGGAAAAATATGCTGTCTGTCTTTGCTAGCGTAATTTGGTCATTGAGCAAAACATTATCAGAACATCAATTTATAAACAGTATATATATATATATATGTTAGGTTAGTATATGTTGTTACTTTTGTGAAACATTACCTGGTTAACTACATCGTGATTAAACACCATATAAGGTTCAGGTCATTTATTTCAAACATACCAGATTGTATTTTTTCTTTTCTATCTAGATGGTCATAGATCACATTGGCAAGCTAATGTAGGCTTGATTTGGATTGTTTCAGTTTGCCTTTTCACTCAGGGATGTGTAAATCTCCATCATACAAAAAGCAGGACTCAAGAGTAAACTGACTAGATTTTACTGGTCAAATGTCCAACGCCAAGGTCACTTAGACCTCACAAAACACTTCTTCGCCCAATCAATGTGTTAGTTTAAGAACGCTTTGAGAAAATAGTTTCATATTTGATACAAATCTTCACTTAGACTCACAAGTTAACTGATCAGAATTTAGTGGTTCATGTCATGGTGACCTCACAAAACATGTTTAAGACCTCTTGAACATGATATCTCAAATCTGCCTATAGAGAATTTCTTCAGAGTTTGACCAGTTGTCACTTGGACTGATTAGCTTTCAGTTGTCTGGAAACACTGTATGTAAACTGAAACTGCACTGGTTGGTGAAGTCGTACAACTGCAGTGTGGTGTAGTTATCATTGAGTGGCTTCAGCCCCTGGTGAGATTGCATTGGAAATACAGTATAAAGCTAAGAGAGATGATAATGGAAGCAGACACATATGATATGTACATTTTTGACCACCTCCCTTACTCTTTTTGTTCTTTGTATCACCACAGGAACAATTTACAAAGCGAGCAATTACCACGTCCCAAGAAATATAACTAAAAGACCATCTCCACAATCAGACCTCTACCCACTGCTGCCAAAATTGTATGCTAGCATATAACCACTGTCAGCATTGGATGGGATAACGTGAGAATGTAACAAGGACAACATGGTTCCACTTCATCCTTGTTGGTGGTTCGTTCGAAATCTCCTCGAGCCCTCACCTTTGAATCTGTTTTTAACTCTTCTTGTCCTCAATGGATGGAAGAGATGTCACCAGTGTAACATGAGTTGAATGCACATCCAGTCATCTCAACCCTGGGTAGAAGCCTCTGTTAAAATACACATTAAACCCCCAGAGTAAAAATGTACATGGCAGTAGAACTCCTACCCTTGCTACTAAAAGCTGTATGTCACTCTTAAATAGGTTTAGGGTTGCCAGGTCTGTGTGACAAAACCAGCCCAAGGCTCAATCAAAACTAGCCCAACAGCAACAAAACAAACGCAAAAAAAAAACAATACCAGAACTCAAAATATAGCAGTGCAATAACACATCCACTGTTTTTTTACACAGCATTCAATCACTGCAAAATGTATTGTGATATCTACAATGACAGAGTTAAAAGCATTAACGTCATTAATTATAACTCTAAACAGTTCTCTAACCGAGGTTGCCAGCAGGGTTTTTCCCGTCTCAGTTTTATGGGCTCAAATACTCCAGAGCAGGATGGACAGCAGGCGTAAACAAAGCAAGAGTGATTAATATTGAAACTAAAATCTATTAGTAAATGTGGATGTAGCCTCAGTTATGAATTCAAAACAGGTTGTTGTTGATCGTGAAAGTGTAAAACAAACTCTGATCTGAAGCATTGAAGGCTTCATCTGCGCTTCATCACACCACCGGGAGACATGTTTACATCTAAATAATTGAAAACGGCCTCTTGCAGAAAACAGTGAGCAGATTTAAGAACAACTAATCTTTTTATTTGTTGGAGCTGAGCATCAGTAAATACTTTTGATAATGTTGGTTTGAAGGGTAGAAGAGAAATCAGTTCATTATTCCACTTCACCATTTGTCCTAAATTAAATAACTGGCAATACAATATTGTATTTGTACGTGTGTAATTAATTTCATACATCTACAGTGCGAATACTGTAGTAATTGATGTTGCATGTCTCCCTGGCTTTGTTGCTGCAGCTGTACAGTTGTCGTATATTTAGCCGTGCAGATGTTGCTGTTTAATAACCATCTGGATTGGAGATTCAGTCACTGACGTTGTCTTTAACACAGCTATTTTCCTGAATGCGGTGTTGTCGTGATCGAAAACATCTCTTACAGAGCGCTGGTCAGTCAAAATGTTGTTTTATATCGTAAGTGCTTGTCTAAATCGCAACAAATTCAACACTGTGGTTCTTTGGGTCCTTAAAAATACACATGCCATGTTTACAGGCAATAAGAAAAACAGTTTTCAAGATATGCGTTCCAAGGATCTCTGGAGAATTGGGTGCAGAGTTTCTCCAGAAGTTTCCTTTCAGACGGATTCAAGTGAGGGGTGGTACAGCAGGAAGAGGCCAGATATAACATATACATTTCTCTGGTAGGATCACATATTTGTGTTTAAAGCACGTACCCACCGGCATCAACTGTTAACAGCCCTGACTTGACATGTTCTGGGTCTTCTACGTTTGTGACTAAGAATGACCTTTCAGGAATTATTTGATCTGATGAGGTTAACTGGGTAACTTAAGTAAAGCACAAGGATAATTACCAAGTCAAAATGACGGTGACATGCCTTTTAGTAATCCTGCTTTGATTATGAACCATAAAAGACTTTCTCAAGTGAGGAGTTGACTGCTAATCTGACGTTCAGACTGTAGTGTCTCGCTGCAGGTGGTCAATAACACTAGGAAAGCACTGAGCCTATATAAATCCTGTCCATACATTTACAAGATCCCTCAACTGTAGTTAAGCTCATTTGAATAGCCTCATAACACAATACCACAATATTAACTGACACAAGCTTTTGATTACTAACAGAATATTCAACAGAAACACACAAACATACTGAGTTCATAAACGTTTATGGAAATTATCAAATAAACTGTGAACGGTTGTAAACTTAAGCTTCTCCACCCTCATCAAAGGCAAAAAAATGCCTTCAGTATTTTAACACGGTCCCTACAGATTTCAAAATACTTTCCACTGGCAAATGTCACAAAAATCAATCAAATTTTATTATTCCCAAACTGATCTGGATGTAATTGGCACCACAATAACAATGTTCATTTTGTTCTTTTCTGTAAACAAGACAAGGCTCCTTTGAATTTAATACACCTTGAAATAAGGGAGAAGTAGAACTATCATGCAAGCACTTGGTATTTAAATGAAGTCCCAGGCCCCAAAATCAAGTGTACACAAACCGCCTACATCTTTATATGGCATTGTGAATAAGTGATAATCCTACAGGAGAAAAAAATCACCCCATGTCTTGTAGTAATGTAATAATGTCCTCTTTTAATGTTGAGATTCAGCAGTATTTCATTT
The DNA here is from genome assembly GCF_949316205.1 of Platichthys flesus. Taxonomy (NCBI): domain Eukaryota; kingdom Metazoa; phylum Chordata; class Actinopteri; order Pleuronectiformes; family Pleuronectidae; genus Platichthys; species Platichthys flesus. Next base: position 12,922,375 of record NC_084954.1, on the reverse strand, counting down.
AAAGCCTGGTGGCAGGTCATTAATCAATCCATAACTATGCCAAAGAAAAACAAACGCTGAGTATAGCCATGAATCTTCATGGCAGAGCAGCCATACGCACTGCCCAATGTAGATTTATAGAGTAATTAATGCCAGGAGAATTTTCTCCGAATGCAAATGCAAAAGCACAAAGCAAACTGCTGTGTACTCTACATGTGCATTAGATTGAATACAAGTCCTTGACCAAAGAGGAAAGTGCTGACTTGTTATTATTTTTTTTACTGTTATTATTACCCTCAACAGTTGGTTTCTTCTAAAGGAACAGGCGGGTGATATTCCATATGTTTCTTATTGTGAACCGAGGAACAGATACAACCAGCATTGTCTGCAGATCCAAAGACCTCAATTGTTGCCCAAATCACACATAAATCACACATACATCAGCCCACTACCACACTCAGTGAAGCATTTTTCATTATGCTGAACACAGAATCTAGTAAAATTTGAATGAATCAACTGCAACAATTATTAAGTGGAGCATTAAGCTAAAGAGTAGAGAATTTATACCGGTCTGAGTAGTTCATGCTATAAATTACAAGCACCCAATTTTAGGAAATTAGGGTTATAGTTGATATCCCATTAAAAAAATATATTTGTGGCCTCTTTTATAGCTTTCTTCCTCAATGCAACTAAGAAAGCAGAGAGAGGTCTGTATTGTTCCACAATTCTGAGATTACTCAGCGGTTTATGTGTATTAAACAAGAAATAGACAAAGAACAACAGATATTATTTTAAACATAGCTAAGTGTGGCCTGGAGAGGAGGAATAGTACCAAGTGTACTGTTGAAAGCTTTATACAGCTGGAAATTTGGAGCCTGTCTCTTATGCCATTACATAACAAGTTGAGTAATTCCAGACCGTACTGAGAATAAGGGAGGTTTTGATGACATAACAGTGCCATCTAAAGTTATTTATGATGGTTTGTGTTGGACAAATATTATGCGAGAGTCATTTGGATAGAAATGAACCTGTCACAGACTAGAGGAAATCATTTTCATTTCAGAGAAAGAATGTGGGCCCTTATGGCTCTTTAAAATATGACTTCTCACATCAGATCTGTCTGGGGGATAGATCCAGGTGAACAAACCCGTATAGTCTTATACAGCATATATGAGACTTGTATAGTTACCAGCTTCTGAGACTTTAAAGCTGTTTAAAATTAGAAAAGCTGCAATCATAATTTGTCTGTCTGCGTGTCTCAACACATTTGGGAAGATTTTTCCACTCGATGGCTTGAGCAAGACCTTGTAAAGAGACCAAATTGTGATCTGTCTGCTTCTGTCTGTTCCTGTTACGCCATTTCCAGGATCCTCTTTGGAACAACACATTAGATTTGACTTCTGCATTGCAGATGGAGATAGGTGGCCGGATTGAAAAAATATGAGGGTTGTCCAGTAATGCCTGCAGAGGAACGGGAAATCTGCACATCTGCAAGCTCAATTGTAATACTACATTCCTTCAAGTGATGATTTGGACTTGGTTCAGCAGATCTTGCACAATAAAGGATGGTTTCATTAAATACATTTCCTGCAGTGCCGAATCACAAGATACCTCATCTAAGTGTACGATATGTTGAGGTGGAGAATGTTCAATATTACAGAAAGAAACCAAACACTTTCCACAACAAGCAAACGCTTGGTGACTGAGACAAAAGTCCCTTCTAAAAGGAAAAAACTTCTAGTTGAACTAGACTAACGGTAGCCGGTCATCTTCATCAATAAATCAATATGGCTGAGGGGGTAAAGCGGGTTGTCCGATACCCTGAAGGTCGCGAGTTCAATCCCTGTCTTCCCAATTCTGCATGCCTAAGTGTCCTTGGGCAAGATACTTTACCGTTATTGCCCATGACGGCTGTGCCAGCAGTGTATGAGTGATATAAGTTACAGAATGTTCTGCACATATTGATGCACTGTGTGAATGTGTTACGCAAAGAGCTCTGACTTTCCATCGACGCATAGAAAGGGCTATATTAATACAAAATGTTTTTATATTTATATGTAAATTAGACATTTCAGTTTTTTCCAAGGCGACTGTATAATTCTGCAATAGTTCAAAAGTGCTATGACTCTTGCCTGGCTACCGCAGTAAATAGTAAGTGAGATTGTTCTTCTATTATTGATTGAAAATAGGAGGTTTTGTAGAGGGCTTTGTATGCTGTCAGACTATCTTCCCAGTCTGGGCTAAATTTGTCTGTCTCCTCTGATTCACTGCCTTCTTGTTTTAGAGGAGTTAAAGCTTTGAGTGTTATACACAGTGAAGCCTCAGCAAGACCATCATTCTGTCCGAATAAAGTTGAGCTAGCTGTCCTCCATTATATTGACATTGGTATTGCATAATGGCATTCTGTTGATATACACCGACTGGAATTTGTCTCTGTAGTCCATTATTGTGTAAATAGCATATAAACCACATGTATTATGAGAACCAGAAGGTAGGGAAAAATAAGACTTGAGCAAGAGAGACCAAGGAGTCGAAGAGAGGCGCCATCGCTTTCCACTCAGCTTAAGTAACGAGCAGATATTAAAGTGAGAAAGTCCTTAAAAGGAGAGAGCCTGCTTAAGCTACTTATGTATGTCAAATATACAGTGGGTAATAAAAAAACTGAAACGACTGAGAAATACATGCTACACAAACACTAGAAACATAAAATGAAAGCACGTCATAAATTATACCAGAAATTGCCCACAATTGCTTCATTTGTCACATGGCTTGTAATTCTTAGAATTAAAATAATACACTGAAGTTTCAACATGAACCCACTCACCCACAGAAATTAATTTAGGATCACGATGGCACGTGGATAGAATATATACATTTTATTTTTTTTCCCTTTAAGGCCCATTTCATTTCATGCTCTCTGATGCACTGTTAGCAGAAAAGAGGGATATTGATCTCTAAGAACTATTTTAAAAACCAAAGATACTGGTCATACATGACATTTGCATGTTAACAGGCTAAATCTCACCATAAAAGTTTGATTATTTTTTGTGTCTCCTCTGAATTTAACTGATTATTTGGGTTGTGCGCTAGCAATAGCTAAACTAAATAGCTGCTAGCTTTAGCATTTTCGTCACAGGTGTGATCTTAATTTTTCAATATAGGATGAATATGTTTATTTATTCCAGATATATTGAGCCAATTCTTTTATGACAAAGTTTAGTCCATTTAGTTAATACAATTGTATTGAATGTTGCCTTCACTTGTTGTATAATGTTGCCCAAAAATGCACAGGCAGTAATTTTCTAAATTTACACTCATTTGAAGTTTAAAAAGGGAAAATGGTAATGTTAGAGGGAGAGTAATCAAACATACACATTTGTTGGGTCCATGTTGAGAACTTTGCACACTGTAATCAGCAAACAGGTTGACTCCCAGCTCATGTACTCGTGAATCTCAGCTTCACAGGCGGAGCTGCATTTTTGTGGGGGGCTTCACATCCCCATGACAAGATATTAACCTTAAGAGATGATTGACAGCCACCAATCAGCAGAAAACGCGGGGGCCCCTGTTCTGAAACTGATGCCAAAAATAAAGCACAGCTGAAGGAAGGTTTTCCAGGAAAGCGCTCCACACAATAATGATTCGAAAAGAAAAAGCAAAGAAACCTATAATTACATTTTAGGCTTTAATTTGAGGCTCTGTTTAGTTTCACGAGCATCAACCAAGTACAGGGTAAATGTTCATAGAGCGTTTTTCTTGTTTTTGCATCCAATCAATGCTCTGTAGACTACAAGTCATATTCACCGGTTCATGCGACACTTTCTATCACAAATCATTCACACTCTGATGTAATTTAGGGTTCAGTGTCTTTAAGGACAATTCAGCATGTAGAGACGAGAACAGGTGAACAAACTACCAACTTTATTGTTAGTTGGCAACCATCTCAACCATCTGAGCTACAGCAACTCACCGGCCTATATCTTTCCAATCAAACATACAACCCTCCATGTGTCCTGATATGCACCCCCAGTGTGAACTTCTTTCTACTTTTGAACCAGATTTTTTGTCCACTTCATTCCTTCAAGAGAAGACAGTAAAATGCAAGTGCAATGGCATTCATATAACTGTGCAATAAAAGCAAGCAGCTGCTATAACATTCCTCCATCTTTGTTTTGACTGTCCGTGACCTCTATTTGGCGTCTATGCCAGGACTCCCAGAGGTTGTGAAACATCAACATGTGTCAGCATTTTGATGGAGGGAATCACTTCTGTGGAAACACCTTTGGTGCACTTCCCTATCTGATTATTTTTTGTCTGCAATACTTTTTGTTTCCTGCAGAGGCTGCAGATGAACACAGCTTATTTTACAACACATGTTTCAACAGGAAGGGAAATAAATGCTGGCCAACCCCTTGAGGAGAACTGAAAACAACTCCACTTTTCCATTTTTACTGTGTTATGACAGGATATTTACAAGTGCTGTATTTCAGTGCCTAAAATACCTGAATGGCTTTAATTATAGATTACCCCATTTGGTAGCTGCTACACTTACCTGGAACAAACTATTACTACAAAAAAACGTTTTAAGTAGTTTTATTATTTTTTCAGGGATTGAGAAAAGAGTTTATATATATTCTTTTAAGGCTTGAAGTCCCATGTTATTATCTAGTTTGGTTTAAAAATCATTGACGACTGAAATCACTAACATATAAGCAATTAACGAGCAACTGCAATGGACTCTGTGGGCCCCTGAAGGCCCCTGAAGTAAATAGTATAGTATATCACTTATTTTATGGTAATTTGATTTGTTTGGTGATATGAACTATTCAAAAAATCTTTAGTCTCTCTTGAGCCTTTTAGAATTTTCCTTTTTATGGAAAATAGAGGCCATAACAGTTATACAGTCAAGATAGAATCATATTTTTACTCATGTTTTGGCACCTCTGTATACATTTGTTTGTATATATATATATAGAGAGAGAGAGAAGAGGATATCAGAGGACATTTAGGCTAAAAACATGGTGTAAATCACGCAGTTACAAGTCAATGTAAATATCTGTGCAAGGGGGCATATAATATTTTTTTTCAGTATTTTGATGTTTGAAAAATTGGCCTCCAGTTACTTCAATTGTATTGGATTTGTCTGCAATGCTGTTTTACCCTGAAACTCCTAAAGAGTTTTATTGACTCAAACACTTCGCCCACCCCTCAATCGGCAGAGTGGTGAGTAGATAATGAGTGAATTTCCATTTTTTGGGGAACTATCCCCTTAAAGTTATTGTGTAATTGACTAACATATTCCAGTTGTTTAATTTGTGTAGGGGTTCTACTTGTATAAATATGACTGTTTCTCTGGACAGGACTGATGCCCACTGCTATATGTGTCCTCCTGTGTACACCAGATGGGTCATAGCAGAAAACAAATTCCCCACTTGCATGCCGTGTGTGTGCATGCGTGTGTGTGTAAATGTATCTTATCTTATCTTATCTTATAACAAATGCAAACACTCTGACTGACTGATATCAATCGATCAATCTGTCCTGTGATTCCTTCAGTTGGTTGATAATGGTTGTTAATATAATAATGTTAGTAATTAGTTAGTTAGTTGGTTGTCTGTCACTGTAATACCATTGGTTGGCTGCTGATGACGTAGCGAGTGGTGTCCCATTCCTAGGGCAATCTTTTCTAGGGACACTCCCAGTGAAGGGCACTTCATAGGGGTAGGGCTGAGAGAGAGGAATTGGGACAGGGCTGGCTCACAGTTGTACTGCAGTGTAGAAATGCTGTTTGGCATTTGGTACTTTGTTGAAAGCGTTTGTTTTCAAGGTGAAGTTTGCTGTGTGGGTTCAGTTGAAGCCTCCAGGTCCTTACTCATTGCTACATTGTATGGTGCAGTTCATCCTCAATAAAATGCTCAGATAAAATGTGTGTTTGATCTATTTAAATTCCATTGAAGAAAAGACAGTGTTTGGTGATAATTTATTTCAGATAAAAAGTCAGTTTGGATTTTATGAAGTCTGGAAACGCTTCAAGCTGCCTGTGGTATGAATTAGAATCGCTTCCATCCTTGAAAGTTGACTTATAGAGCACAGACCCACGGTGCAGCAGATATCAAGCGCTCCGGAGGCCTCAGTGATAATGAGCAACAGCCGTTAAACTCCCTGTTTATCACTTGGTTGTTACACTTATTTCTGATGCGAGCTGAACATCGTCACCTCTGACCAATCTAAATCATGGAAAGTCAAAGAATGCAAAAAAGTTCTGCGCCAGCATTAGCTGCTAAGACAGTGAATCAGGACAAACAGGATCAAGCTGACAAATTGGTGCTTTGTTTCCTATCAAGTTAACTCTGCTCGCTGTTCACAGCCGCGACACAGACACGTGTTGCTTAGACACAAATAAATTGTAATAGACAGCTACACAGGGGAAAAAGGGTGAGAGATTAAGAACATCTGCAACTCTCAGCCGTCCACATGAAAATCTGTTGAAAACATCATTCTCCTCCTTTATTTGTTCTCGCAAGCGATGACTCTTCAGATCTTTGAAACATGAATAATTTACTGACAAAGTTGAGATGTTGACATGGTTTGAATTTATACTAAGTGAATTTGCATGTGCTCTAGCTGTGTCTTACCCAGTAGAATTGGAGAGATTGTCATTGTTCTAGTGTTTTACAAGATTAAGAATGAGGCTGCCTTTTCACCAACAGTCTCGCAGCAGTGAGCACAAATCAGCAGGGGGGGTTATTTTCGCTCACAGCCTTTTCATCATCCGCAGACTGAGTGATCTCAGCCCGGATAAAATTGTGTGAAAACGGTCAGGGGAGTTTGGTGCACACCGTTCTGGTCAGGATCAGCTCTGACGGCTGGCTGAATGTGTGTTAAGGGGCAGGGGGTGTTTTGATAGGAGGTAGGTGACATGATGCCAAAAGCGTACGACGGATTATATATCTCACACATCTGCAGAAACTCTTAAAGACACTCACGCACATAGCATTTTGGAAATCCTGGTAGTTCCCCAAGCACTGAGACTGAAGCCATCCGGTTGCGTTGTACTCCAGCTGACGGTGGAAAGGATGTCTGATGTGATCACCAAAATCCACTGATGAGGATAAATCAAAATTTGGATACTTCTATCTTAATGATTCCAATCAGTTCTACGGCTACACCCTGAGATCTGAACAAACGCTCTGCTAAAAGATGCAGCCATTAGCTCGTATTTAGTTTAAGCTCTTGTGCTGGACAAGATTACTTTAAAAACAGAGTACACCAAACCGAAAACAGGCACTGCCAGCATGAAATATATAAAAACATGCAGACATGTCACGGCTCCAGGAGGCTCAAAAAGTGAAACACTTTGATAAAGGTCTGACGGATGTAAAAGACAGAGAATGTTTATCTGTGTTATTTGTATACTTTACACTTACAGTGAAAAACCCAGTCAGATTTTCATTACACAGCTCAGTTCCAAAGCAAAATTTGAAATACAAAAATACATATTTGAGAAAAACCTTAGAGAAATGTCCAGCAGGTTTACTTTAATTTTTATCTTCTCAATCTTTAATGAAATATACTAACTAAACCAGTAACATATCATCTGTGAGAAGTGAAGTGAGCAATATTCTTGTGTTCTCACTTTTAACGCTGTGATAAAATGACAAAAACACACGATATTCGTCATTCCTGAAATTTATAACAAGCTTAAATCCGAATAATACCCACGTAGATACATGAGTGGGCTTTAAACACAGGCCCCCAGGTAGGCCATTTAAAAGATGAGGCGTCAAGCCAGGAAAGCCTCCACGTTTCTTTGCTTTTTAAGAAAAAAAAAACGTACCTGGGAAGATCATTAAATGGTCGTGTGTACCTTGGACGACTCGGAGGAACTCTTTCCTACCAGTCTGGCAGAACACATAAACCGGGCATGCTATAGCAGCAAATCCTTTAAATAAACCATGCTTCATCCAGTTTGTTTACAGTGGCATCTGGGTTGAAATTAAGTAATGTTCAATCAATTTTTGAGGAATATAAACAACAGAACACGCCAGTGGCTGTAAAGGCACAGGGAAATTTCTATTGGTATCATCAGAGAGGCAGAGGGTCTGAGCTGTTAAAAAAACTAAATAACAAAATATACTACATATCTCGTCTGTATGACGATTTAGGAACAAAATAGTTTAAAAAGGTCAAGAATTTGTGATATTATTCTTTTATTAGTGCGGATAAAATCCACAAAAACCAAAAATGTTAGTGGATCCGTCGGTAAAATTGTGATAAGATCTGGAATTCTTTGTGGCGCCTAAACATCCTTTTCCTCCCTCCTCAGCCTTTTTTTGTACCTCTGGTTGGTGGAACTCTCTGCTGATTGTGTGCATTCGCCCACCGGCCTCTGATTAGGCTCCAGCCTAATTTGAAATCCAGCGAAGGTGTTTCCAGTGTTTGTTCGGGGCCTCAAACAAATCTCCTGGAAATGCAAGCCTTCCCATAAACCACAGGACAGAAAACTGGGGGAAATGTTTTAGCATATGGCTGGCTTGATATTGAGAGAGGCTCAGACAGTAATATATACTTGGGTGACACTGCCAGAAACCACGGAATAAGAAAAATTTACATTATGTAAAAGGCTGCTGGACAGTTGTCCTTGTAAACATCTTGCTTTTCCCCCTCCGCCAACTAATTAACATAAAGTGATGTAAGAGTAGGATACAACAGCCTTACCAATTTAAATGTCACAGACAATACAAGCTATGGAACAAAAACAAAAACCCTTAACCCTAAAAAAGCACTTTCTACTTTTACTATTACATAAACTGAAAGGACAGTTTTTTCATTGTTTTCTGCCATAACGCAGCATATACAACATAACACCAATACATACTATTTAAAAAGCTATGTTACTCAATATCTTTCCAACAGGAGTAATCAAAGAATAACCACCTGAAATTATAACTGGGCTTCTTCAAAGTATTTTGATGTTTGATGTCGATGTTAGTTAGAGGTCAACTATCATATATTTATGTATATGTCAAAATAATATTTTTGGACAGGCCTAAATGTTTATTTTTGACTTATATACTGTATATAAAGATAGAGAAAACATCTTCATTATCCTGAAACTAAAATATACCGGATAAGAATGCTGCTATCTTGCGCCGATGTGAAGTAGCAAAAGGAAGAACGGGGCTGCGGTATGAATACGTTTGTGCCCCACCTATCACAAGTGACTCTCAGAAGTCAATAATGTGATTTCTATATGCCATTTTTATAGCATCAAATAGATTTAAATTTGGACGTCGTCTTGATAAGAACAACTTAAAATCAAATAAACCATCTTTATAAAAAAAATGTATTGACCTATACTGCAGTCAGCCACCAGGGAGCTAAATGCTCTGGCTTTCCTTTAGGGAGCCATCATGTCGGCCATCTTTATATACAGTCTGCGGTTCGACTGCAAAAATAATTGGACATTAAAGGAATAAATATGCTAACACTAACTACTCTTAGAGGGACTCCTCACGACTTTACCGAAAGAGCTTGCAGACAATTGGATGACCACACTAGCAATATGGAGGCATGTCATGTTTTTTCTGTTGTTTTATTCCGTCTGAGGTCACCAGTTACTTCAATTGTATCGGATTCGTCTGGTACAAAGTTTACATTTTGAGACTCCAGTAGTGTTCTGTGGACTAAAACACCTCACCCTCCCCTCTGTCGGCATATTGGTGAGTAGATAATGAGTGAAGTAAAATGTTTGGGTGAACTATCATTTGTAATCATCTTTATATCCTTGAGAGGGCACAGAAGACGCTTTTTAAATGTCTTTGATTCCCCCTATTCAGCTTTAAAATTTAACAAATTCAAATCTAATAAACAAACAGACATCTGGTAAAGGCTGATATCAATTCCCAGATGTGATGCACGGGCATTGGGAAAGATCCTTGTTGGACCGGGATGAAGAAAAAAAGAGTATGTAATCTTCATGGACACCACATCCAAGAGAAGTAGGTTAATTCTTCTCTCCTCTTCTATCATCATTATTATCCATTTGGAGAGTGGATGGTAACAGTATGGCTGGATGCACGGCGAGTGGGAGTACATGAGCATAGATTCTGGTCCAGCGCCCTCTGCAAGTTCAAAGGACACACCAACATTCTGTCCACATTCATTGAGTTGGCGTGTGTGCGTGTGCCTTGGTGCTGTGGTATATCCCCACGAAAAGGATAAGTTCATGCTGCTGCTGAAATGGGTAGATGATAGTAGCTGTGATGTTGGAGTGTTACACACCAGGCATCACACATCTGACCACATCCAACCCGCAGGCTCCTTACCCCTTCTGTGCAAGAGAGAGTCCAGAGCATGATGAACATCGCTCTTCAAAGTGATGGTGGACACAATGCTGGCAGTGAAACAAAAGGAAACACTACACATCTGATCTGAGTGATGACCACTCAGGCAGAGCTGTCAAAAGGGTAAGGGTACAAAAGTCAAAAAGGTATTTAATATAAAACATATTTACCCATGTCTGTGAATTGATGCTCCGAAGTCCAGTACAGTGTATATAAAGAGTGTACACTGTGGATTACGTTGCAGAAAAGATGGGAATACCATGCAATTTAAGGAATGTTTGTAGTTCGATTCCAATTCATACTCTAAGAGTAAAACCTCTGTGATGGTGAGTAAAAGGTAGTGAATTACTTTACAGTGACTGCTCACACTGTACAGTCCATTTGTCAAGCAATACAACCTGACTGCTCACAATGTGCGTTACATGTCACCCCCTACGGACTGTTCTAACGATGACGTGTGTTTACTCATGCAATGCTTTGAAGAGAGACAAGTGCTGCCTTTATCAGATGTGCCAGTCTGTGTGACGAAAGTGACGAAATTTCGGTCTTGATAGGACGAGGAACATCGAACATGCAGGTTGTTACCACAGCACAACCAGCCAGGCCTCCATGTCCTGGTGTCACTTTCATTGTGTTTTGCGATTTAGCAATAGGAGCTGTTTGGAGAATCAAATTGTGTGTCTATGTCTTGAGTGTGCAAGAAGCCCAAGACAATCGGCCAACATTACTTACATGCCAGAATTTCATCAAAATGTCAAATAGACAGTTTGGAGTGTCTGTTCACTACTTGAGGTAGTACACAGTAGTTGTACACTTTCCCACAAACACAAAGCTGCAGTTTGGGCCACCATTCTAAAATGAGTTGTGCATTGAGGACATCAAGTCTAAACTGGACTAAGATTGACACTGTCTGTCCCGTTTTACCAAAAATATAACTATAGCTTGGTGTGGAGAGGTTTCTATTTTCCTTGAGATCACACTAAGCATTGAACCATAGGGAAACCTACAGTATTGCAGGTTGTGTGGAAAGAGTTCTAACGTAATTAGGATGTGAATTAGTGAAGTCGAATCACAACAAATTATTTCCCAAACACAGTTGAGGCGATTTGATAATGTGTTTTGTGATTACGGCCCCCTACTCTCAAGTATTCTCCCTTTCCTTTTAGTTAAAATAGAACAGCCTTGCAGTTTCCATTCCCAGACATTAAACATCTTTGTAGTTAAAGAGCAGACCAATTTGATAAGTTACCTGCAAACGTTCTCTCCGAAAAACTGCAGCAGATTTGTAGCTAATGTGATTGCTCTCCAAGTTTCTTCCTTATGTGTATTCTGTTTCCAGACTATACATCTGCCTTATGCGTTGTACATGATGTCATATCTGGCACAAAACAACCCTAGACAAGCAGCTATTATAATTTGATTGCAGCATATGTTCCATGAACCAACACTATTTGAATAGCATTGTGTAACACAGTAAGGTTATTACAAATATCCGGTGTCTTATAGTCATCTTTCTCAAGAATAATTCAAGTTGAAGGGAAACGCTTGTCCAAATGGGTTTTGTGGTGTACTTAGTTTTTCTCTGAATTTCATGGTTGGTATACATGTTGGGCCCAACATCACACTTCTGTTTGTTTCTACAACAATGAGACAAGACAGACAAAGAAATAGAAGTTTGTTACAAGAGTGATAGAATATTATGAGATCTACCACGACTCTTTTTTGTCCTGTAGTCAGTCTTTTGCATCATAGTTACTTGGTTTCTGGGGCAGGAAAACCATAGAATGTATAAATCTATGTAAGATGCATGCTTCCTCCCATTATCCATGAATTAAACAACAGTCTGTGCAGCAGCTATCAGGAGATGGAGTCATGGTATCGAAGCCCTGCCGATACACACTGAGCATCACTTGGCAAAAATGCTACATATATATTAATTTCCCCCATGATCCCCAACATTTTCAATGAACAAGACAACATATTTGAAGTATAAAAAAGTATTGTAACTTAACGTGTTTCTGCTCTACATAATGTTTGTTCAGGAAAAGTGAGAACTCTGAAATCCAAGTACAGTTGAGTGCATAAACCTTGGTTGCAGATGGAAAGCATTTTGGTTAAATTCCCTGCTTCTTTTCAGTATATATAAGAAACATTCAATGTCTTTTTTTTGTATTCATGAATAAAGAAACGCATCAAAAGAATATACCCTAAGTTAAATTTGATATAGGTATGCAGTAAATTAACGTCTGTTTGCTTCTTGATGGACAGATAGTCTGTTGAGAGTCATTGCTTTCATGTGTCTCGCATATGTTTTCAGGAGACCTATCTGTAAATTGTTTGTTCCACAGGAATTCAGGCAGCAACTTTGTGATGTTTATTGCGAACCCCCAAAACTTCAAATGACTTCACTTTGTGTGAGTGAGATGTGATCACCTAGCTACATCATCGTTGCTAGTTTCAAAACTTGGCAAACAGGAAAATTGAGACGCAATGGCTGAATCAACACTTCTGACAGTCTCAGCAACATTTGAGGGATTTGTTTTTCAAACAGTGAGAAGAAAAGATCCGCTGACTTTACTCTAAAATCCCATTCACAACACTGTACGTTTGCTTGGAGGCTTCCGTCGTTCTATAGAAGGATGTGCTGCATGCAGAGATTAGTAGTTACCCAGGAGGCTGTTATTTAGACTTTCAACCGTGGCTAGGCCTCAGCCCTTTCAATTCTGGAGGATCATATGAACAAACATAGCAGCTCCATACATCATGTGCAACTGTTGCGTTATTATCGATGACTATCACTACAAGATACAGCTGTTGTTGACATGGTGTCTACAGGATGATGTCACAGTTGAAATGAAGCATTTTCCCCTGAGGATTTATGTTTTCAATAATGAGAAGAGTTGCAAATTTAAACAGGATGGAAGTCTCAGAAACTTTGAATTTGTCAGTTTTCTTCTTTATAGGTTTAAAAATGAGGAAGACTTCAGCGATGATGAAGATGTCAGCTTTGTCCCAATACAGGGTCTGCCTTCTTCAGAGGCTGCATTTTAAGGTTTATTGCATCACAGCCACATGACTTGGCTTTCCCATTTAGAAGGCTCTTCCAAATACGCCAAACAAATATCCTTCTATCCCAGAGAAGCAAAGCCTCTAATGGGTGAATCCTTCTCCAGCCAACATTTGCCAGGATACATTGTGCTTCGGTGAATAACGGTTTTCAGAGAGATAATGAGGGTTGGTGAGCAAAGAGATGTCCAAATATAAGACTTTCAAATTAGGCCTCAACTCAAATGAACAGCTAACGCTACACATGATCAAAAACCAAGGGGCATGATGCTTTCTTGACATGTCCAACTGCAGCTGAGAATCCAAGACCATCTCATTTTAGTTGAGCCTTTGCAGTCTACGTGAAGGAGGTGGCCTTCGTCTGCTCCGTGTTCCTGATCCTCCGAAAGAGACGGCCCCTGAAATGGAACACATCTATCATGAAGTGCAGCTACCTTTGGATACTTGGTGTCACACGTGCCATTCCAGCAAGATGCCTTATTGCTGTAAAGGTAGTTTAGATTTTGTGAAGCAGGATTAAACACAGTAGCCGCATTGGTCTCTGTCTCTCCAGCCCCTCGGCTTCCTCCTCCTCTCCTCCTCCTCTTTTATTCACATGTGTTGTGAATTATCCTGCTGGCTACACACGTAATCTGGAGTCTTCCTCCGATGGACGTGGCCCAAGCAGACTTCCACTCATTCCCCGCTGACAGATCTGAGTGGAAAGTCTGTGTCCAGTTATGGTGTAAAAACACTCCCAGTTCCAAACCTGACTGCTGGTGTTTAGAGAGAGAAATAGGTCAGTAGCAGTGGTACCACCATGACATCAGCACACGATTATTAATGCTGTTATGGTAGATCAGCTTTAGAAGGGAAGAGATCTCTCTAAATCAACTCTGACAACTATTCGTCTTTATTTGACTTTAGTTTACTTAAACTGCCCCAGTTTAGCTCTGATCCCCATCCAGCTAACCTGCTAATGATTGTTATTTTATATACTTGTGAGCCATCACAAACTTTTCCTGCTGTAAAAGCTCCTAATAGCATGTGTTTCCACTCGCTCCAATAATCTGTAAGCCACTGAGGTGATGTGAGATGGTGTGTCTTTGAAACTTCAGTGGCACTTTTATGACCGTGTTGTGAGATGCACAAATGAGTAAGTGACTTATGTGATTGTTTTAAATGCTCTCTGCAGCTGCCTCAACACGATAGTCCCTCCTGACACCTGCTGTTACTGAATCAGCACTTTTAAAGTACTGCATGTCAGAATCTGTCTAATTTACACACAGAGAAAAGATAAATGGTGACTACAGCCAGACAGCTGAGGTGGAACAGAGCTTGAAGGAGGAAACTCCAGACCGCCCACATGGCGAGTGGGGATTTTTTTATTTTATTCCTACACTATATTAAAACACATGCAGCAATATTTTTTAAATGAAGCATGTAAATTAAACTATATAGAATAAAGCATCAATTAAATTCAACTGAAATTCTCAGTATGATGAAATACAGTATTTTGTCTCAGAGACATTTATGTAACCATGTTATAATTGTCCCAGTCCGGCCAAGATACTGCTTTTACTTACATTTTTCCAACTAAAATAAAGACGTGTGAGATTCCACAACATCAATGGATTTTAAATTGAATCAACATGTAAAAATATTTAAACACACAATATGTAACGCAATCTCTTAATCCCAAAGAATTACAACCGACCTATTTTGATGATTTCGTGAAGCAATGTTGGATGATGGGTGTAGTTGTCTTCACCACCATTGCGGATGAAAATCTAACGTGATTCTGGGACAAATCATGTCCACAGACGATGTAAAGGTGTTTACCTTTTATTCACAATGATAACCGAATGTTGTATTTCTGTTTGACATCCCGCCTTCACCCAATGATGTATAACACATTTGGTCTCTGGCTCAGTGAAAATATATTCCACAAAATACAAATACACATCTGGACTCTTCAACTTGATCTCCTTTTGATAACGAATGTACAAACCAAAAAACACATTTTTTTTCAGTTCCATTCACTAAGCCTCCTCTGAGACTGTCTGGAGTCCCACTGGGGAGGCTCATCCCCTAAACGTGGGATTTACAGTAAATCTGTGAGTGAAACTACTCCATATGAATCTAAGTAAAACTTATACATGCATTCTTTCCTTCCCATTTGCAGTTACATTTTATGTGTTTATGTGACAACCAAACATTTCATGAAGGTCCAGCTCACTCAGGTCAGATGTCCACACAGCAGGAAGCACGTTAACGCAGCATGCAAAAAAAGACTGTGACCCTCCCAGACATCTCCTTCGCTGCTTCCTCCGTGGATATAACACAGAATGGCTACCCAAGCATGGCTGGATTTCACCTTTTTTTTGAAATTGCAATTTCATTCTTGAATCTTATGGCGAACCGCAAAGCAGAAACTATCTGTGCTTTCCTGCATTTCTCCTCTTACATGATGGTTGCTTGATGTCTACATGGACATGTGGCAATGCTTAGAGAAAATTTTTCCACTGGTGCGAGAATCTGTCATGCATTTCTTTTTCCTTCCACTTCTTGGCGTTCAAGGCTGTATGGTTTACCAACGTTATGGAGATGTAAATCCATGCATGTTGGAAATGAGTTGTTTACAAAGATGCTGTAATTGCAGCATGACTTCAAAGACTTGCAGCGTCAACAGGAACCCGACCGGATTTTAATGTGAATTATCGGAGTCTTCATCTATAATACGTCAGAAGAAGGAGGCAGCAAACTGTATGATTTGTTGGTCTGGTTGTCTGAAGATAAATGAGTATAGCTTATACCAGTGGATTTAAGCAAGCTTGCAGTTCTTATAAAGTATATAAATTGTTCAGCGTGACCTCAGATTGTCATTGGTTTGGAACCACTGCCTCACATTGATTTAGAAAATTTCATTTGATTTGTTGTATCGCCAAAGATGTGAATAAAAGAGGATGGCACAACCCCACTTCCTCCTACTTGACAAAAAAAGAAGCTAAACTATCCAAGATAAAGGTGGCACCATCATTTGCTTTTATTAGCGATAGGGGGATGGAGCTGGAGTATCGACGTTCCATTGATAGACAAGCTCGACCAGTTACACCCCAATTTTATAGCATCAAAATATCTAATTAAAACCAAACTCACCAAAAAAAACCTTGGACATAAATCAGTTTAAATCAAATCTATTCACCATAGCAAAGTTTGACTTGTTTCGATACATATTTTTGAACAAATGCCAGCCAACCAATTATTTCAATACACACACAAAATAACTAACTCATTAGCAAGATTTAAAAGAAAGAAACCCCCCAAAAAAAGGGTTTCTGCATAGTTTCTCCTTCCAGTAACTGTTAGAGACGAACAGGCTCGGCCAAATGACAAGCAGTCCTTGTCAGAATCCTGCAGTTTAAAGTGAATGCACTAATGTGGTTATTTGACAGGTGGAAGCAGTGATGTAATGACTGGACTGAAGTGGACAAGAATCCACGATTGACCAGTTGTATCACCCTGCCTCTGCCTGGCATTACAGAAAGGAGGAGACAGTGGTATTGTTTAAATTAAGATCACATATCAATATCAAGCTTGTTCACTATTAAACATTTTATCCAAGAGGTTCCTCCTGGAGTCAGGCTAAAATCGCAATTGCTTTGTTAAACTAACACCAAGAAATCTTTTACTGGCATTTTCTTTACTTTGGCTGAGCAAACAGAAACTTCAGTAGTCTAGTCAACAGTATAAGCAGTGTAATGACTGCCTGGATGATTGGCATCATGGAATATGTGGTTTGTGGTTTTGAAAATTCAGTTTCAGTTGTATAATTCACATTGTTGTATTCCATCTCCAACTAATTATTTATTTAAAATGCAATCCTGGTTTTGGATTTTTATAGTAGATGTGGTATACCATACGTGTTTATGTCCTCCTGTGCTAAACAAACAACATGTCCAAGATGTCTGGATAAATAACATCAGCTATACGGTGCATACCACTGAAGGTAGTGTAAAGCATGTGCATAATGATTTACCGCTACAGCTATGAATGTGTGTGGAAGGCATCCCAAGTGTGGATATTATGAGTCACGGAGCCCAGACGGCCCTCAGATCCTTCCTCTGCAGGTAGTCGGGCCGGCATTGTGCAGGACTGGCTGTCTGGGAGACCGGCACCATGGAAAGTGTGGTTTTGTGGTTCATTAGAAAGGACAACAGTGCAAGGTCAACAAAGGTGCCTTTAGTTTTACTGCAGCTTTGGTTGTAAAGAACTCTTAGAAGGAAATGTATCCTGAAAACGGTTTGGACATCTGGAGAGATACTTTGTTAGATACAGTTAATCATAATTCTTTACTCATGGAATTTAAATATGTGTTCATTATTAATTTATTTAGTGTAACATCAGCCAGTGCTTTAATTATACAACTTTATTTACTTGATTTCTTAATATCTCCATACAATCCAATTTTTAGGGTTGTTACAAACTCTGTGTGTCTGTCAAGCGTGTATGTGTGGGTGAGAATATTTATATATTCGCTGTCTGGATACAGATGGGAAAGTGGACATCATAAGGTAAATATCAGACAACACACTAATGAGCCATTCGTACATCGGGACTCATTCATTTTTTTTCATGAAACAATTTCCGTCTGTAAAAACCAAGTTCTAGGAAACCAAAGCATTGTTTAGAGTCAATGAATCAGTGGAATCTGAGACTTTACAAGGCTACGCACACAGAACGCTGACCAAAGCGGAGAGAAATGTTAATCGCAAATACGACCAATGAAATAAATGCCTTTTGACTTTCATGCGTTAAAGTATTTACAATGTTACGAGACTGTTGTTCTTAAGGCCACAAGCAATTTCTGTGAAAATCTGTTGCTATGAGAAGTACGGCAACGGTTCATATGCATTTCTTTTTCTTGTAATGAAAGACACGGCTGTGGTTGTTCGGAAACATTATATTCCCATGGGTCGTTAAAACCTGATATTAGGACCACTGGAGAAAGTTGTCATCTACACGAAGTGAAATCATCCTTTAGCAGTGAGAGCTACTTTGGCAGCTCTCATTAATCATCCTCTTAATGTAAATACTTTATTTATTTTGTCTTCTCATTTTAGAAGCAACATCCTGTTCATTTTCCCCCAGATCTCCAGGGTTGTCAGACGGTTGCTACTAGCTTACTGTGCGTGAATAAATTATTGGGCCTTTATTGGTGTTTGCACTGCATTAAACATTGAAAGTGATGTCTCTGTAGTGATCAGCCTTACCTGGTCTGGTAAATACACTGTATGTTCTAGCGACTTCAGGCAATTAAGCGGCACTTCTGGTTTTCTTGTGGCCTGGACAAAATGGATGTGAGTCTAAAGTTGTAAAATAGCAAATGGGGTAAAATTTACCCAAAAGTTGTGGTACATGTGGTAAATTTTGAAAATGGCCCAAAACAAACCTGGACAACCTTTGGCAACTTTGGTTGACAATTGGTATAAATATGATTTACTTATGACACAGATCTGGCAAACAGGAGTGATACATTGGCCTTATGTGTAGCAGTGTGACTGTGTGGGCCAAATCTGGGTCCACACAATTAGTGAGGAGGCAGAGGTGATGGCTTTAATGAATTTAAAAATGATAAAACAATACCTTTTTTTCCTGAAATACACTGATCACTGCAGATTTTCTTCTATTAAATCAATTTTCTAGAGTACTCAACTAAACTTTCAGTGCTGGCGTCAGCACAACCTTCAAACACCAGATTGTGTCAAACTCCAGTTAAGAAATCAGGCCTGAACATTCCTCAAACCACAACTCAGGGACAAGGAGGCTGACTGTGTTTGCCCTGAAACATTTGACCAATCTATGCTATTTTCAGCTTTGCAGTTTCCTAAAGTCAAATTAAAGAGTGAGTCAGGATGTGCTATTTACACGGGGTAATGAGAAGCATTCCCCCGACACTGTAGCTGACTGAAAGCCAGCAGACTGCAAACCGCAATCTGAATCTACACATGATGTCATGTAAGGACCGATACAGTAATCAGCCTCTGCGATGCTCAAGCACTGCTCCTACAGCCTTCGACACACAAAACATTGGGTTGTTTGGGTCGTTCATGCAGGTAACCCACAATTGCAAGACACAGTAATCCTGCATCATCGTGATAACAGGAGAAGTTATTCGATTTTACTGCCTGTGACATGTACAGTACTGCAAGACATCTCGCCGACGCCAGAGCTTGTGGCGCAGAGTGCAAACTCTTTATCCTTGTCACAGAATGCAAGTGCAATGAGGTGCTGACATTTTTACTAAACCCATAATTGCATGGTTTCTCATGCCGGTCACCTAAACAGAGAGATCACATGTCATTTGATCAAGTTAGCCTCTTGTGCATCATCCAACTTTCCCGGTGTTGCAGTATTGCATCTCAGAAGATCTTAAAAGCAGGCTTGAGCCTTATTTAGTGATGTAGGGAGGTGACCTGAAACTACAGGAAGCAACAAGACAAGAGTCCAAAGGTCAAAGAAGAATTAGGCTCCGAGCAGCAGCACAGCATGTGGGTGGCTTTGTTCCGCTGAGTAACCTCTGTGGCCACCATAACCATTAAACCCCTGAAAATGAGCTACGACTGCCCTGAGGCTCACATGTTGCTGAGTGGCACATTTGTGGTTGTGGTAAAGAAGGAGGATTGGTCACGTTTATCATTCACTGTGTCGGAGCCAAAACACCAGGGATTCCTCCGTCCCAGGTACACTGACTCATTGTGAACTGCAGCTGTAACTGCCTGTAATTACATTTGTGACAGATATTTGTGTTGTTAAAATGTATAAGCTTGTGAAATGACTGTGTGAAAGATTGAGCACTAAATAATGCTTGTAACCTGGGGCTGAAATGTAGTAATTCTTCAAAAAATATGAGCTGTGGCTAAAGGGTAGAGTAGTCGTCCTCAGAAGGTTCTCGAAACCCAGCCCATGCCGAAGTGTCCTTGGACAAGATGCTGAACCCCGAATGGCCTGCATAGATGATGATGCTAAATGACATGTGAAGTAATGAGCTAGTCGTCATGCATGCATTGGTTTTCACACCGTAAATACAAATGTTTAGTTTCACTTTCCCTATATTACTGATAATACTGCAGATGCAGTAATAATAAAATATTTATAATTCTTGATAAGCTATTCATCATTCAGTTAAGGAGCAATTATATTCATTTTTCGCACTCAAACTATGTGATAGTAGATGGGTATTCATTTCCCATTAAACAGTTTTATCTATACACACGTATTTGTGAAAAATAAAGAAAGTAAAATCTGAGTAATATGCTTTTAGCAGATTGTTGCAGCATTTTGGATGAGCAGTACTTAACGTATTATTTGTGTAATTTATGAATTACTTAAACATCTTCAGAAAAAGCATCACTTTCCTCATATTGTGCGCTATGAGCTTTCACATGTCACACATTCATTTGATCCGTTGTTTAAAACATTTAGCTTCAGAGACATTTACAGGTTTGTGGTAATTATGCTGTTGGTCTAACTTTTTATTAGCCTACATCCAAAATGTACGTCACGGAGACAGTTTCATGGATTCTGCTGTCATGAATTAAGTTTGTTATAAACTCAGATAACCCCGGTCCTCACGCTGGGTGAATAACAGTTTAACGAGCCTCAAATTATGTTTTAGGACTTTTTTAATACAGGTGCTGTCTCTTTTATTGAGGGAGCAGAGACATGTAAGCCCAGCGTCAAACCTCAGATCTGAGGAAAAAACGATTACTATCTTGTCAGGAGGTGGTCTTTCCTTCCATGTACTCTCCTAAAAAGCTTTCATAAGCGCCAGATCTTGTTAGAGGGAAACCTCAATCCCCAGCCTGCGTCATCCTTCAAAAAGAGGTTTCAAGTAATTAGGAAAAACTTCTGGTCGTCTCTTGCTCCTGTGTGTAGCCATTGAATGGTACTGGCTTGGCAGAGGGTGATCGTTTACCCTCTGTTCGATGTTGCCTCGGCTAGTTTTGGAAGGAGAATAGCGAGAGCATTGTGGCTTAAAACAAAAAGAAAACCTAACCCTGTCTCCTGGCAGTGATTCTGGGAGTGTGGGTACTGTATCCCAGTCGTTTATGGTGTTACGCTGGGGTGCACCTTGTAATTTTAAAGAATTGTTCCGCAAATGTCAGGGGTCATCGGGTTAAACAGGAATTGGTTAGCATGTAATTACATACAGGGAATTGGAAGTCCCTCTCTCTCCTTTTTTTGAATCATTGCCATTTTCCCAGACGATTGAGTACATCATTAATCATCGCCTGCACAGGTCAAAGAGTAAGTGGGAGGATTTACCAATGTCTAACAGTGTAAATGTTACCTAAAAGTGCGTGCACATCACTTCTCCCAAAAGTGTATATAACCATTTATACAGCAAATACTGCGGGGCAATTTGACCTAAGAGACTCTGAGAGAAATTGTGCAATTTTAGACCACAAATTTGCCAAATCTGCAACCAAACCATGCCGGTAATACACAAAAGCTTCTCTGTTGTGTATGAGATTTCCACCCTAACCCTAACCCTTCCACGAAAGTTAAAGACACTAAAGGGAGCAGAATGAATGGACCCAATGGTTCATTTGGTACCAAGCACCCCGACATCACGATGACACAGTCAATCCTCTGCTATTTCTGGTTTCCCAAAAAAGAGCCTTTTAATTGAATGATTGAGGAAAATTGCTGTAGAGAGGGTCTTAAAGGGTTTCCAGTGAATCGTGATTTTTCTCTGATGCATAATGCGATAGATGGTAATTACAAAGCAGCTATAAATGGCCAGTTAGAAGATGTTGGGAATATAAAGACGGGGCAGATGCTGTAAAAAGTGAGCCACGCAGCTGTTCCTTATTCATAAATGCCAGTTTGGGCCAAGAATCAGAACATGCTTTTCACAAGCTTTTTACAAATGATACATGAACACTACATCTTCTCAGCACATTGTTATGACATTAAGGCCGATATTTGAAAGTGAATAAAACACCATTATGTCCCGTGAAAGATTCCCTTTCCCTTTTTTCCTGCTTCATCCTTAAATAAAGCAAATAAAGCAAAAAAAACAAAAGAACTCCGTGCTCCCAAACGCTAGAGCTCAAACTCTCACAGCAGATGGAAAATGTGAGTGGATGAAGAGCAAACAGTGGAAAAAGTTCCGGCTATGGTCTGAACATTTCTAATTGAAGCAGACATTCCCCGACTGCACAGACAAGGATCCCATTTTTCTGTACATACTTCACAGCAGGCACGGCCGACTCTCCATCCGACCATGAATAAATAAATCAATAACAACCTAAAGGTGAAATACCGCCACAGAGGGCCCAGGCAGACTCTTCACGGCCGCCTCGTTCAACAGAAAGCAGACAAGAAGAAGGTCCCTGTGAAAACATCTCTGCCCTTTATGTGGCCTGGTGGGTAATTTTCTGGCAAGCCCACAGACCCATTGGATTGTGGGTAGTGAGAATACATGCCTCTTGTGTCTCTTCACAAATCATCCCTTCATTACCTCATAGCCAGGTTTGTTTTTCCAAGCGTAACCTTTCATTACTCTCAGTAAACTGTTTTTTTTTTATCATTATGTCTTTCCATCATTCTCATCACAGTGTAAACCTTGTGAAGTCTTCTCAACGGTGTAATGATTCATTACTGTGTCATTCATAGACTATATTTGCTTATGTATTGTGACTATGAAAAATAATAAGCCTGATTTGGGTTAACGTTATGAAGAAGGGCGGCACAGTGTTGTGGTACTTAGAAAAATGATTACCGGTTCCAATACCAGTACGGCCGGGGTCTTTCCCTGTGGAGT
This sequence comes from Platichthys flesus, assembly GCF_949316205.1. Classification (NCBI taxonomy): domain Eukaryota; kingdom Metazoa; phylum Chordata; class Actinopteri; order Pleuronectiformes; family Pleuronectidae; genus Platichthys; species Platichthys flesus. The sequence goes on along the minus strand of NC_084954.1, from coordinate 12,899,173 downwards.
TTGCATGTTTGCCTTGTGTCTGCGTCGGTTTTCTCAAGTTTCTCCGGCTTCCTCTCACAGTCCAAAGACATGCAAATTAGGGTTAGGTCTTTACTATTTGCCCTATGACTCTGTAAAGCTGCTTTCAGACATGCGCTGAACTCTGCAGGTCCTCCTATTTTCTCTGGAGGAGGTGCACGTTTGTACGGAAGAGGATTAGGGCCACTGTGGAAAAAACAAGTGAATTCTGACTTTTTCTGTCTTTAATCTCAGAATTCTGAGAAAAAAGTCAGAATTCTGAGAAAAAAGTCAGAACTCACTTGTTTTTTCCACAGTGGCCCTAATCCTCTTCCGTACGTTTGAATGCTAATGTCCTACTATTATAAAGTCCGTAGAAATCCAGGAGAAGTCCATTTGTGAACAACCCTAACTCCTTGACAGGGAGAAACCTCTACCTTGTAGGTCCCTTGACAAATACCAGAAATACATTGTTCAAGTAGCCACTTAACACTGTTCATAATATCTGGTATTACTTTGTGATTTATTTGAAAGTCATATGTCTTTTTCATTTCAGTGTTTTGCATAGACCTTTACACGACAGATCTGCAGTGATGTTAAAGAGAGCTGACAGTCTGGATGAGAGGCAGCACACCTTATGTGTTACATATTTCCATGTCTGTCTATGCCCCTCCACACACACACATGCACGCACGCACACACACACACACACACACACTCACACTGGATGACTGCACTTTCCCAGTCGCTTGGAGGCAGCACTGTTCCTCTAACAAGCAGCGTCTCAGTGGTCAGCATAAACTTTGCCTTAGTGGTTCGCAGTCAGAGGACCTCACACTATGGTGGATGTCCGCCTGCTGACTTAAAGCAGAACGACACTGTAGCTAACTGACAGGCTTGGCTCTGAGATTAACCAACCAACGGATCTCTCTGCATCCAAACTACACAACTCCTCTCAGGGGTCACACATGTCCTGGATGGTCTAGTGCATCCAAGGGCCACACTTTTGATCCTTTCAAACTTACTTACAGAGAGATCACTATGACCCATTCTGAATAGACTTTCATTAGTGTTGTTGTTTTTACATCAATCACTGCTACTAACATTATTTTTAGGATAAAATTAGCCATAATGTAATGTGAAATTACTACCATGTAGCTGCAAAAAAAAAACCTTGGTAGTACAATAAAATTGAAACATGTTATCAATTAACTCTCCATCAAGGATTAATAATAATCTCAGTGTCATTATCAGGATATTATTCGGATTACTGTGAAAAATGTTTTCATGCACTTCAAGCGATGATGTTATATACATAGAAAAATGAAACTTAGGTGAGAACTGGTTCAAATTGGAGGAAGACACAAATCTGTGGATCACTGTCTGCCAACATATTACCACATTTATGAAAAGTGTTGAGCACATCACACATGCATCGAGTCATCGCTTAAAATGGATTTTTTTTTAACGATGCTGCCACTTCCCTGCAAAAGTAAGACTCCCAGTATTCAAACAAGAAGCACATGGTCATCTCTCAAGCCGAGAAAACCTGACGACACAACAGTGGTGTTTTTCTATGATGATAAGGAAATTGCTATATAATTGTGGGAACAGTTTTATCATAATAGCTTTTTAATATGCAGACAGGAAAATGAAATCATCTTGTCCTGAAGCAGATCTTGTGTGCAGGTGCTCTTGTGAAATAAAATGAGGGGGTAACCTCAGAGGAATCCTCAAGATAAGCCCGGAACCACCTTCCAATTACGCAAGAGTTATTGTTGACATCCCTCATCATTCTCTGGGAAAATGTGATTTTATCTGATTGCACAGGGGCCTAAATGAAGCCAGACAGGAGAGGGAAACGCTGAACACTCCAACAGCACAACTTTCTGATCTAATCCGAGCTGTGCAAAGTGAACCCTCTAGAGGTGGGAGGTATGGGGGGGGGGGGCTAAACCAAAGACATCTGCTGAAATCTGGCCGGACCTTCACTCACAACACTGGAATACTACAACTAGAAACACTTGGTTCTCCCCATTCACGTGGGGAAAAGAGTGTGTTATTTTGTTGATAAGGAAAGCAAACATGACAATGGATCAGGTACATGAAGCCCTAGCTTAAGGCGCCATCTGTAATGTTTTAGCTGAAGATGGAAACAAAGCGAAGCCCAAATCTGAGTCATGTTAGCCGAAGCAGAAATATTCCTACATTCACCTTTGTTTGATATAATTGCTGTTTTAAATATAGCAGCTGTTCTTTTATTGTAATCAACCAATTATAGTGAGGAAATTGGCCCAGGACAAACATGAACACAATATGCGATATCCCCTGTATCCATTTTTGTATTCATTCTGTCGGTAAGTGGAGGTGGCACAAAATGTCTCTATGAAGGAAAAACCCTGGAAACAGAGCCATACTTTTACATGGGGCACTGCTTTAAACCACAAAGTACCAGGACAAGGTGAAGAGTCAGGATCTGTTTCAGTGGGCAAGTTATGTAAAAAAGCCTCTGAGATATAATCGCAGTAAAGACAACCAAGAAATAAGTGTTAAACCCATAAGCTAAACAGGGAAAATAGGTGGTTTGCAGACAAGAAAATCACCTTCACTTTTGGGAGTCTCTGGTGTCTCCTGCCTGTAACTAAATTCTGCCGGAGCAGAGGAAAGTGTGGCCCTTTGAATTCCAAAAGCATGAAGACAGCATCAGAATCTATACAGGAGACAATGAATAAGCTCCATGAACCCAAAAACCCCACACTACAGTGCAGTTTGGCCCAGAGTAATCTAAAGCGAAGAGAAAATAGATGAATGTTGACAGAATGATCGAAGCGCCCATGAGGGTTTCAAGATGGAAGTCCATCACATCAGATTACCTGTCAAGTGCCAGAGAGTGAAGACGCGCTGGAAAGACTGATTATCCCAATTTAAACTTGATTATGCTACAAGTGAGAATTGCGTGAATTGACTGTGAATGTCTGTCTAGCTGTTTTCAGACAAAGAAAAATGAAATGCGTGGGAAGTTTTGGCTGGACTTTTTCCAGAGTTTTTTCTCCAATTAAGAAAGCAGCATGAGATCTCTACGTCAGTTGCGTTCACAACAACAGGAAAATGTCTGGAACATTCGGGTTAGAGGTAGCGCCAGGGTAGAGCATGGATGAGGCAGGAAATAATGTGTAAATTCTACTGCAAAAGTACACTTTTTGTTTGCAGCACTGTGACTGTGATGGCAACCCTTATCAAAAAAATCGCCGTCGAATCTGTTTTCTTTCCAAGTTGACATCTTTTTTTGCATCTTCAATGTATGACACCTCTTCTTCATCCGGAGATGCTTCCATTATTTTATTTTTTTTTAGAGTTTTCACATGTTGCGTGTTAGAAACATCGTCTCCTCTCGCCCCGCTTACTGTAACTCCCTTTATAGCGGTCTTACTCAGAGATCAATCCACCGTTTACAATTAGTCGTGAATGCTGCCGCTCAGCTTTTAGCACAATCCCAAAATATGTAACCATTCGTCTGCCTATTTGTTTTACAATTCTTTTAATCACTTTTAAAGCCAGACATGGGCTGGCCCATCCCTTTATTACAGACCTTTTATCTCTCTTTGAAACCAGGACGCAGTCTGAGATATTCTTGTAAGGCATTGCTAGCCATTCCAAAATCTATGCTGAAGACCAAAGGAGATAGAGCATTCGCGGTGAGGCTCCCTTCACTCTGGAACAAACTGCCAGAAAATGTTAGACCAGCCGAATAGGTTACCTGATTTATCTCTCTCCTCATGAGACTGTCAATTACTTTTACTATCTGTATCTTTATTATAATTGGCCTTTTTAAGCTGTTTTTGGTGAATTTCATATTGAAAAGGTGATATGTTTGTTGTCAAGCACTTTGTTACTTGTATTGAAAAGTGCTGAACATGCCCACTCCCTCGGTTATTCACATACAGTCCCTACGGAAAATTTCAGAAAATGTCCAAAGGAAAATTTCAAAAATGTCACAGTTTTCATTCAGGGACATTTTCCAGAGTTTATGTCTGAGAGCAGCTAATATGACATCATAGCCACCTACACCCTGGAAATATGCTCTCAATGTGGAAATCTCCCCTCAAAAGAACTTTCTGACCTGTCCCTGTATGACCCTCTGAGTTAGCCCATTTATTTGTACCGAAAACAGAAATCTTTAAAAATGAAATATAAATAAATAGTATAATTTGTAGTGTTTAAAATTAAGATTAGAAAACATTACCCTAATAGAAAAGAAAGGTGTATCTTATAAAGGCTATTTTCATCTGTAGTATAACTTTTTTTTCAGCTCAGCTGAAGTAGAATTTGGGAATGAGTCAAAATAAACTCCAACTCTTAAGTTCATGGTAGTGAAGAAATTCTAATGGGGGTGACTCATTCTCTTTGGCATCGAGCAATATCTTATAACAGGTTGTAGCTACACAGGCAATCATATTTCAGGGATTAATTAATTGTTATTTTTGGTCTTTGGATGAGATTTTTTAAAAATAAATAAAGGTAGAATATTTACATATTATTTGATGTTTTGGGTCAATTATGATTTAAAAAACGTAAATTCCTGTAAGACATTCTAGTATAAGCACATTATTGATAGTCATGTGGATGCAGACTTTCAAATTCCGAAGGCAGTCGAAGACATTCATTTTATAGTATGATGTTTTCCTGAGTGGTGCCATATGAACACATTTGAGGGGACAACCAGAGCTGCCACACAGCCTCTTAATCACCAGTCAGCTGACATGTAGTGTTAAGGCGAAGACAAAAATTACAAATTTCATCAAAACCTTCCATCCATGATTCACTCTCAAAGCATCATGAGATCACACAATGATTTGACTTTTTTATTCACCGGCAGCGCAAACAGAAAATGTGATTAACTCTGGCAGGCAAAGCAGTCAAACAGCCAGTGAAATGACACAGGGCTCTCAGACATAATTAGTTTAAACCTGCGATCGAGTTTCCGCGAGATTACTAGGCGGCGTTTTTCCTAGAATCATGCAGAAATGTCAGCATGTGATTCACTTCAAAAAAATGAAGCACCGTGCATTAAGTTGACAAAGTGAAGAGAAACATCAGACTGGACTTCAAATAAGTGGCTTTAATGCAATAAAAAGACAATGTTAGCTATATGAGACTACAGCAGGATGTTATTCATCAGACTGCATCAGATTAACCTGTAGTTTGTTATTTACATAACTGCAGATCATTTGAATAGACCTGCAGGTGTGGGTCGATCCCTCAGATCCAAATCTGAGGTTGTCTTTCCAAACTGTAATAGCATGAGAAGAAAAGACCCTTGTTGATGAGATGAAGATTTATTAGCCCAGTAAAGATTAACGATGAATCTTGTTTCAGAAAGACCTTGCCCTAATTGCAGTAGTTAGACTTAATTGCAGGAATATTATGCTGTGTTTTGGTTTTACTATTCACCCCATACCAAAACAAGTAAAGAACAGCACGAATCAGACTCGTTTTGTGGTCAAACACAATATTATTGTATCATCACTCATACATCTTATTTCATTGGAACGTACATTTGGTAATTGACCATTTGTTAACACATCCCCTGAACAGTGATTGTGCAATCATAGCTTAGCAAATGTAAGGAGGCATGGCAGGTCTGTCAGGGATTTCTCCACATGTTGAAGCAAAATCTAGGGCTTTAACAAGATTGAGACTCTGCAGTTGATTTTGAATGGTAGTGTCTTTTCCATAGACTGCAATTAAAAATGGTTGAAGCATGTTCCACTATCTAGAAATGCAGCCAAATATCCTAGATACAAACCTGCATCTCGCACAATTGGGGCCAGAGGTCTCCGCTGCATATCATAACATTTTACTCTGATTTTATAGCCTCAAGTTTGTCTTAAAAAACCACTGGAAACTTTTGATCTTGAAAATAAGTTTGATAGCACTTCTTAAAAGGAAAGTAACCATCTGAAAACTTTATCCAATCTCTATTTTCCACCAACATGGATGAGGTTGGTTTTATGACCTAAAGTGCGACCAGCCACCAGGAGGCGATCAAGAGGTTTTGCCTCCATTTGTGGGGAGTTGTCAGGTCGCCCATCTTTAGATGCAGTCTATGGTATTTAAAAAAAATTAAATAATAAAAGAACAAAAAGTGTGAACAAACACTATGCAGACTATCTCAAGTTTAAGTGTTTAAACGTTTTAATGCCCTGAATTTCCATTAATGCGGGAAAAATTCGATGGCATGTACAGTTCAGCCTACAGCTTAGAGTCCCACCGCCTACATATGTACAGCCGTGGCCAAAAATTTTGAGAATGACACAAGTATTGGTTTTCCAAAATTGTGTTGCTTCAATGTTTGTAGATATTTTTATCAGATGTTACTATGGTATACTGAAGTATAATTACAGGCATTTCACAAGTGTCAAAAGAGTTCATGCAAAGAGTCAATATTTGCAGTATTGACCCTTATTTTCAAGACCTCTGCAACTCACCCTGGCATGCTGTCAATTAACTTCTGGGCCACATCCTGTATGATGGCAGGTCATTCTTGCATAATCAATGCTTGGAGCTTGTCAGAATTTTTGGGTTTTTGTTTGTCCACCCGCCTCTTGAGGATTGACCACACTTTCTCAATGGGATTAAGGTCTGGGGAGTTTCCTGGCCATGGAACCAAAATGTTGATGTTTTGTTCCCTGAACCACTTAGTTGTCACTTTTGCCTTATGGCAAGGTGCTCCATCATGCTGGAATAGGCATTTTTCGTCACCAAACTGTTCTTGGATGGTTGGGAGAAGTTGCTTTCAGAGGATGTTTTGGTACCATTCTTAACCATGGCGGTGTTCTTAGGCAAAATGCGAGTGGGCCCACTCCCTTGGCTAAGAAGCAACCCCACACATCAGTGGTTCTCAAATTTTTTTAAAACGACCTGTCACTGGTTAGTGAAAGCTCCTTCAGTGGCGAAATGCAAGGGGCTGGACTGACACAAACAAATCAAATACTGTTTTGTTCCTGATCCACCAATCAAAAGAGGAGTGTTATCAATTGAACGCGAGTTGCACGTACGCTTCAGAGTATAAAAGTAACTGCAGGCATGGTCAGCGCTCACCCTCACTGAGACGACACCCTGCAGAGCTTGTGTGATTGCTATTGTTCCCTCTATTATTCAGATATTCATTGCTTTATAAACAGTGTTTTTAAAGACTCACTCCTTCCTTTCCATTCTGTGCTGTCTCTGTCTACATTGTGTACTGTTCATTTTGATAGGAACCGTTGCCTAGAACAGCCTTATTCATTATTCGTGTGCAAGTCGCTCACAGCCACACATACAAACACACTCACAAGACCACGACGTTGCAATTACAACTTTATTAACATCACATACACTGTATCAGCAAACAAACACAACCATGGACAAGTTTCTGATTCGTAAAAGTCAGGCAACCGATGAGCCAGTTGTGAAGAAGCCAAAGCTTCGCATATATGACGAGAGCTATTTGCAGTTTGGTTTCACAGTCACTGGCACGACTGAGCAACGTCCTCAGTGTGTTTTGTGTGCCGAGGTGCTGTTAAATGACAGCATGAAGTCATGCAAATTAAAAAGGCACCTCAACACCAAACACCCGGACTTGAAAGAGAAGCCTGTGAACTTCTTTAAACGTAAACCGGATGGCCTCCAGAAACAACAAACCACCATCTCCAAGCATAGCACTGTCTCCAAGCAGTGTCTGGAGGCAGCGTACACTGCCTTGCATAAGTATTCACCCCCCTTGTACTTTTCTACATTTTGTCATGGTATAACCACAGATTAACATTTATTTCATCGTGATTTTATGTAATGGACCAAAACAAAATAGTCCATCATTTGGAAGTGGGGGAAAATATTAAATGGATTTCAAAATTATTTACAAATAAAAATCGGAAAAGTGTTGAGTGCATATGTATTCACCCCCTTTACTGTGAAACCCCTAAAAACAATCTGTTGCGACCAATTGCCTTCACAAGTCACATTTGCAAGTCACATACTTAGTAAATAGGGTCCACATGTCTGCAATTTAATCTCAGTATAAATAAACCTGTTCTGTGAAGGACTGAGAGTTTGTTATGGATCTTTTCTGAACAAACAGCATCATGAAGACCAAGGAGCTCACCAAACAGGTCAGGGATAAAGTTGTGGAAGTATGAAGCAGGGTTAGGTTATACAAAAATATCCAGAGCTTTGAACATCTCACGGAGCACCATAAAATCCATCATCAGAAAATGGAAAGAATATGGCACAACCGCAAACCTACCAAGACAAGGCCGTCCACCCAAACTGAAAAGCTGGACAAGGAGAAAATGTATCAGAGGAGCAACCAAGAGGCTCATTGTTACTCTGGTGGAGCAGCAGAGATCCACATCTGAGGTGGGAGAATCTGTCTACAGGACAACTATTAGTAGTCTACTCCACAAATCTGGCCTTTATGGAAGGAGGGTGGCAAGAAGAAAGCCGCTCTGGTCAGATGAGACCAAAATTGAACTTTTTGGCCTAAATGCAAAACGCTATGTGTGGCGGAATCCCAACACTGCCCATCGCCCTGAGCACACCATCCAAACAGTGAAACATGGTGGTGGTAGCATTATGCTGTGGGGATGTTTCTCTTCAACAGCTACAGGCAAACTGGTCAGAACTGAGGGTAAGATGGATGGAGATAAATACAGGGAAATCCTTGAAGAAAATCTGATGCAGTCTGCAAAAGATTTGAGACTGGGGCGGAGGTTCATCTTCCAGCAGGACAATGACCCTAAACATACAGCCAGAGCTACAAAGGAATGGTTTGGATCAAAGCTTGTTCATGTCTTAAAATGGTCCAGCCAAGGCACAGACCTAAATCCAATTGAGAATCTATGGCAAGACTTGAAAATTGAGGTTCACAGACAGTCGCCATCCAATCTGACTGAACTTCAGCTTTTTTGCCAAGAAGAATGGACAAACATTTCCATCTCTAGATGTGCAAAGCTGGTAGAGACATACACCAAAAGACTTGCAGCTGTAATTGCAGCGAAAGGGGGTTCTACCAAGTATTGAGTCAGGGGGGTGAATACTTATGCACCTAACAGACGACAACTTTTTGTTCTCATTATTGTTTGTATCACAATAAAATATATTTTGCACCTCCAAAATACTATGCATGTTGTGTTGATCAAATGGGAAAAAGTTTATTTAAGTCTATTTGAATTCCAGTTAGTAACAGTACATAATGGGGAAAAGTCCAAGGGGGGTGAATACTTATGCAAGGCATTGTATGTAGTTGCTCATAGAATTGCTAAGCTTGGCAAACCCCATACAATTGCTGAAACACTGATTTTGCCGGCCGTGCAAGACGTGTAGAATAATGATAGGAGAGAGTGCAGCTGCTAAACTCAGCGCAATACCTATGACAAATGACACTGTGTCACGCTGAATATCAGAAATGTCTAGTGATATCAAAGAGCAACTAATACACTTGTGCAATTGACACACTGCATGGTCCATCGCGAGGCACTTGCTGCCAGGAAAATGCCACCGCTCTTCGAGTCAGTGCTTCACCAGGCCGTGAAAATAATTAACCATATTAAAGCTTGTCCACTTAACTCCCGTTTGTATGGGGTCCTCTGCCAGGAGATGGGGTCAGGGCACGAACAGCTGTTGCTGGCTCTCCAGGGTGCGGGTGTTACAACGGCTGTATGAGCTGCAAAAAAGGTAAAGTGGTTTTTGACTGAAAGTCAAACAGATCTGGCGAAGCACCTGGATGATGCCATGTGGCTTGCCTCCCTCTCCTATTTGGTGGATATTTTTGACCGGCTGAATGGCCTTAACGTTCTTTGCAAGGCCGCGAATCTAATGTTTTGCTCCTCGCTGATAGAGTGAATGCCTTCATGCAAAAAATTGCTCTCTGGCATGGTCGCATCAGTTCTGGAAACTGCGACATGTTTCCCAGCCTTGCAGGCTTCATTGCTGATGCACGTGGCACTGATTTCTCCTCTCTCCTCCAATCAGCTGCTGATCACCTTTTAGCACTGAAGAATCAGTTTGGGTCCTGTTTCAAAGAGGACTACCGTTCATTCGCCTGGGTTCGGGATCCTTTTCCCTGCTCAGCAGACGAGCTGTCAATAGACATGCAAGACCAGCTTATTGAGCAGAAGAGTGACTAAAGACTAAAGCATCTGTTTACCACCTCCCCTCTTTCTTCATTCTGGGTAGCATTGATGCCGGAATACCCTCAGCTTTGCGACACAAAATTATCCTCCTTTTCGCGTCGACTTATTTGTGCGAGGCAGGCTTTTCAAGACTGACTGCGCTCAAAACTAAATATTGCCACCGCGCATAGATCGAGGATGACCTGAGGATATGTTGGTCAAACATTGCTCCAAGATTTGAGGACCTTTGCAAGGCAAAGCAGGCTCATGTCTCAAATTGACAGACCTGCAAGATTCTGGCCCATACTAATTACAGTATCCTAATGAGAGCAATAATAACACTTATTATTATTATGATAATAATAATAATAATGTAATGATGGTGATAATAATGATGATTATTATAATAAGAAAGCATGCAGGCTAACATAGATGATAATATTAATAGCCCTTTAACAGGCCTACTACTACCGATCATAATTATAATAATAATAACAATAATAATAATAAATATTTAAAAAAGTAAAAATAATTGTCTGTATGGGCCTAAGAATAGCCTAACCTTGACATGTCAGGCCTATCAATAACAATATGCTATCTATCTATGGAGGTGTTGTTGAGGGCGGCGGTGGCGGGCGGCGGGTGGGGGGGGGTCCCTAACTACCCCTAACCAGCTTTGGGGGGGCCCAGCTTGCGAAAGTTTGAGAACCCCTGCCACATATGAAAGGTCCCAGGATGCTTGACTGTTGGCAAGACACAGGACTGATGGTAGCGCTCACCTTTTCTTCTCCGGACAAGCTTTTTTCTAGATGCCCTAAACAATCGGTAAGGGGATTCATCATGGAATATGACTTTACTCCAGTCCTCAGCAGTCAAATCCCTGTACCTTTGGCAGAATATCAGTCTGTCCCTGATGTTTTTCCTGGAGAGAAGTGGCTTCTTTGCAGCCCTTCTTGACACCAGGCCATCCTCCAAACGTCTTCGCCACACTGTGCGTGCAGATGCACTCACACCTGCCTGCTGCCATTCCTGAGCAAGCTCCGCACTAGTGGTGCTCCGAACCCGCAGTTGAATAAACTTTAGGAGACGGTCCTATCGCTTGCTGGACTTTCTTGGGCGCCCTGACGCCTTCTTCACAACAATTGAACCGCTCTCCTTGAAGTTCTTGATGATCAGATAAATGGTAGATTTAGGTGCAATCTTACTATCAGCAATATCCTGGCCTGTGAAACCCTTTTTGTGCAAAGCAATGATGACTGCATGTGTTTCCTGGCAGGTAACAATGGTTAACAGGGGAAGAACAATGATTTCAAGCACCACCCTCCTTTTAAAGCTTCCAGTCTACTATTCTGTCTCAATCAGTTGACAGAGTGATCTCCAGACTTGTCCGGGTCAACACTCTCCTGTGTTAACAAGAGAATCACTGACATGATGTCAGCTGGTTCTTCTGTGGCAGGGCTGAAATGCAATGGAAATGTTTTTTGGGAGTTTTTTTGCATTCTCATGGCAAAGAGGGAATTTGCAATTAATTGCAATTCATCTGATCTCTCTTCATAACATTCTGGAGTATATGCAAATTGTCATATTAAAAACTGAGGCAGCAGACTTTGTGAAAATGAAGATTTGTGCCATTCTCAAAACTTTTGGCCAAGGCTGTATACAGCTGTCAGTGATGACCCAACATAATGAGGATCAGTAATTGTCTGATGGTTTAAATTACCTCAACTGTTCGACCGTTTCCTTTTAAAATGAGTCAGCTGGAAACTTTAAAATTGTAAAGGGGTGAGATAGTCACAGCTAGCAACAGTTATCAGTTTACATGTATATATGGATGTGCTCCACCTTTTCAATATAATCGTAGATGTGTGTTTTGCATTAAAACTAACGTGCCCAAACAGTGCTTTAAATTCAAAACAGGACCTATTGCTGCCATTACACATTATTTGGTGAGGGGGTGGTGGTGGGGTAGATGAAGGAGGACCACAACCCCCTCCAGATTCGTCTATAACCGCACGGCAGAGAAGCAGACAGTGATCGTCTGTGAAATCCATCACTGATAGGAGTGGGATTATTAAAAAAACTCCTATCATCCACTTGGAATGTCCCTCCCACACAGATGCCATCAGGCCTCAAGGCAGCCCCCCTCCGAAAGTCGGAAAAATAAATTCCTGTCCTCCTGTGGGGAGAGCTGCTCAAAAGCGGGAACAAAGAAGAAACAAAGTAAATCATGTTTAATTGTAGGTGTTTGATACATGTATTTTCTGTAACATAGCATGTTCCACTGAGACGTTCAACAGTGACTGCAGTGTGAAGTTGTAAAAAGCCTCCAAATGACGTATTCTGGTGTAAACATTTGTGGACGGGAACTGCTGCTTCCTATAGACTATAGAATCTGTCATGGTGTCAGAACTTCACTTGTTGAGACACTGAAGTGACAATTGGATTATGACTTTGTTGCTGTTGAAGATAGACGTTATGTAATACCCTCCCAACAACAGAGATCTCAGAAACGGCTGAGAATCCTACCCATTACTTAGACAGCTTCTCTCTGATCACCCGTGATCAGTTTACCAAATTAATCTCAGGTTCTAAACCAACAACCTGTATCTTAGATCCCATTCCTACCAACTTACTTAAAGACATTCTGCCCCTAATTGATAGTTCGTTACTTAACATTATCAATCTGTCATTATCATCAGGTTATGTACCACAGTCTTTTAAAATAGCTGTCATCAAACCCCTACTCAAAAAACCCACCCTAGACCCAGAGGTTTTAGCCAATTACAGACCAATATCTAACCTCTCCTTCATTTCTAAAATCTTAGAAAAAGTGGTAGCCAATCAGCTGTGTGAGTTTCTCCAGGAAAATAATATATATGAAGACTTTCAATCGGGGTTTAGAGCCAATCACAGTACAGAGACAGCCTTGGCAAAAGTCACTAATGACCTTTTAATAGCCTCAGATCAGGGACTTGTGTCTGTCCTCGTTCTGTTAGATCTCAGTGCAGCATTCGACACAATTGACCATCAAATTTTATTACAAAGACTAAAACAGTTAATTAACATTAATGGAACCGCCCTTAACTGGTTTAAATCGTATTTTTCTGATCGCTCCCAATTTGTGCAAATTAATGATGAGTCATCTGTGCGCACCAAAGTTAATCATGGTGTTCCACAGGGCTCTGTGCTCGGCCCAATTTTATTCTCATTATATATGCTTCCACTAGGAAACATTATCAGGACACACTCGGTAAATTTCCACTGCTATGCGGATGACACCCAGTTATATTTGTCAATAAAACCTGAACAAAGTAATCAATTAACTAAACTTCGAACATGTCTCAAGGACATAAAAACCTGGATGACCCGCAATTTTCTCTTATTAAACTCAGACAAAACAGAGGTTATAATACTTGGCCCCAAACACCTTAGAGATGCATTATCTAATGATATAGCTGCGCTAGACGACATTGCCCTTGCTTCCAATGAAACAGTCAGGAACTTGGGAGTGATCTTCGATCCTGATTTATCCTTTAATAGTCACTTAAAACAAATTTCTAGGACCGCTTTTTTCCACTTGCGTAATATTTCAAAAATTAGACATGTCCTTTCACAAAAAGATGCAGAAAAACTAGTCCACGCCTTTGTTACATCGAGACTGGACTATTGTAATTCATTATTATCAGGCTCCAGCAGGAAGTCGTTAAAGACTCTACAGCTTGTCCAAAATGCTGCAGCACGTGTCCTGACGAGAACAAAGAGAAGAGAGCACATTTCTCCAATATTAGCATCGCTACACTGGCTTCCAGTTAAATCTAGAATAGAATTTAAAATTCTCCTCCTCACCTTCAAGGCCCTTAATAATATAGCGCCTTTATACCTTAAAGAGCTGTTAATACCTTATAAACCCACTAGAGCACTCCGCTCCCAGAATTCAAGCCTACTTGTCGTCCCTAAATTCTCTAAAAGTAGAGTAGGAGCCAGAGCTTTTAGCCATCAAGCCCCTCGGCTGTGGAATAATCTACCACTTTCAGTTCGGGAGGCAGTCACCATCTGTTCGTTTAAAAGTAGGCTCAAAACCTTTCTTTTTGATAAAGCTTATAGTTAGAGCTAATTAGTGCGCCAGAACGTTACTTGTTCTATTTTATGACACATGACACACGGAGCTTCTCTTTCCAGCTTCTCCTTCCTCTTCTCCATCCCTATCCCCCTTCCCCGGAATCCCTTTGCTTTATCACCCGCAGATCCAGGGCCTCTGTGGCCGCACCATGGATTACGGTTTGTGGATCGCGCACCGAGGGTCGCGGTGTTGGATCCAGTGTGGCGGATTCTGAGTCATGTGGGCTGATCGTGGTGCTGGTGGCGGACCCTGTGTCGCGTTGGCATTGGGCACGGGCGGTGGACCAGGACCGCAGTGGTGGCTTGTGATGGGTCCTCCTGGTGGGCGGCAGTGGACGGTGACTGAGGACTGAAGTGGCGTCTGGTCTGGATGGTGGATCGTGGTCTAGATGGTTGCTGAGCATGGACTGTGCTTAATCAATGCTGCTAGAGACTTTGATTATTGCTGATGTTCTCCTGCACGTGGCATCTATTGCACTTCTGTCCGTCCTGGGAGAGGGATCCCTCACATGTGGCTCTTTCTGAGTTTTCTACATATTTTTACCCTGTTAAAAGGGTTTTTTGTAGTTTTTCCTTACTCTTGCTGAGGGTTAAGGACAGAGGATGTCACACCCTGTTAAAGCCCTATGAGATGAATTGTAATTTGTGAATATGGGCTATACAAATAAAATTTGATTGATTGATTGATTGATTATGTATGGATTAGGGTCAAATATCATAACATGCTCTATCTAACATTTACCGTCCAAAATCAGTTAACCATGAAAATAGCTATGTTTCATAACAGCCACACATCCATTGATTTATGGACAGAAAGCTCAGCAGGGTGGCCTCTATGGCACCCATCTCATCCCATGCTGTTACATCCTGCTCTCGCTGTGAGGTTCCAATGCATTCCTAGCACTAGTAACCTCTCTGGTGGGTTCTGGGTTTACCCTGAGATGCTGGGGTCAAAGAGGGTGTCTGATGTTCCCAGAGGATGAACCCATATGTTTTCATTGACCCTGTTCTGGTCAGTTCCTATTTTTTTTAAACAAAAAATACCTGCTTCATGAGATGTCTGTATGAGATATCTTCTCCATTAAAACGATTAACTGAAGTGATATAATCTAAATTGAACTATCAACCACTGAACCAAATAAAAAATGGGTCACAGAAATGTGTGCTGAAATTTATGGTGGGCCATGATACAAAGAAAATATTTCATCCTTTTTTTGACCCATGAATGACTTCAAGGTAGTAAAGCAATAGTTTTCAGGCTAAATTAAAAAGTGGAATCCTGATATAAAATATTTCACAGCTATATATGCTATGAGAACATTTGACCAGCTCTCTTCTCTAACAAAACACTTTTGACCATTATATCTAACTCAAAACACTTTTTGCAAATATCCTTCAGCCAAAAAAGGAATTTTTTAAGACATTATCCAGTTACACATATTTTTGTCAGTCTTTCCCAGAACAGCAGGATATTTCCCTCTTCTCACTGACATTCGCAGACACTTCTGGGAGCTGAGTCACAGAGACTCTTTCTCCGTTGGGGGATTCAGGGGTCAAAATGACTGGCTGCTCTGCCAGCTGCTGCTACAGCCTCGAGGGGAGATTGAAGAGGATTTTCTCAAACTTTCTCTGTGAGGAAAGAATGACACAGCACTACGCTGACCCTCAGCAAGAGTTTTTATTCTCACAGTCCTCTCGGGGGGGTTAGGCACTGACTGTCCAAGCCTATACAGACAGGCCCCCCACACTACTACACCCACACTAATTTCTGAACAAACTCAGTGTCACAATGAGGGGCTCTGTTGTGGCTATTGTGAAATGTAACTAGCTAGCACTTATTTTATGGTTTCCGCTAGGTCACCTATCATTTTGTGGTGTCCAACCTCAGGAGGGGACCAACCAAGTAGCCTCATGATAAATCTGATGGCTCATCAGAATATTAAAGCAATAAAGGGATAGTTCACTGAAAAATGAAAGTTCACTCACTATCTACAAATTATGTCGATGGAGGGTTGGGTGAAGTGTTTGAGTATTGAGACAAATCGTGCATATTTCAAACATTATAGCGTGTAACCTATATAAGTCCCCAAATTAAAATACGTATTAAACAACGTAAACAACTATTATTTCTGAATTAAGCACCAACCACTCATATTTTTACATTCTGTACTTATGTCTGCAATTCGTGTTACTCATTGTATTTTGCAAATGGCTGCCAGTGCTACGCTGGATTCAGATAACTACTGACGAGGCCTTCATGAAACACAATATCATTAACATTATCGGTTTTATTCAATGGAAATCAGCTGCATTGTTTTTTGTTTTACGCTCCCAAATCAAAATCAGAGTCTCAGACAACAGAATTTTTGATTCCATCAGCAGATCAAGTTTAGGTTTTGAAAGGAAGACTTGAAGCTCCTTACCTTTGCCTGCTGTGGCGTGGAAAACATGTAGTGAGTGAGCATAATAGCATCAGTTTGCAGGAAGAATTATTCTTGGCTTCCTCCTTTATTGAAACAACTTGAGTTTGTTTGTCAGCGCTGTAAACCCATAAGTTTTTTCTATTCCTGCAAATTAGCTGCTTAGTAAGTGTTGAGCCTTGCATGCAGTTGTCTACACTCACCTTGGGTGCTCCCAAATCAACCAAGACCGAAATATCAACAAGCTCATCCATGTTTGGCCTCAAAACATTTTACATGTGTCTCTCATTAGTGTTTTAAGTTATACGATACTATAGGCTGAGTCCAGGAGAATCAAGAGGGACTTTATGTATAAAATACACTGCATAGTTGCTTGTTTTGTTTCCCGTATGGGATGCATTTGGTGAAAGGGAATGGGGCAAACCAGGACATGGTTGTTTTAAGAGGAATAAATCACAAACAAAGCTCCTTTTTTACAAGGACAGCTGGTGAGCTGCTGACTCTCCTCTTCCTATATCCAAAGTGGGAGTGCTGCTCCGCTGTTGCTCTTGGCATCTCACGTCTGTGGAAACCTACTGTCTGCAGGCTGTCGGAATATTTGCCCTTGGAGGAGTCAATCCTCCTTCATGTTCAAAAGGTCTACTTCATTCCTTCTCTAGGTTTTGATTGGCAATTCAAGAATCAAGCTGCTTCAAGTAAAGCAATTAATATACGTTTGGGTCTGGTGGCCTTTGTGCAGTGATTCCCCTGATTGCAATGTTAAAGCCAAGATGAGATTACATATAGAATAATGTGCTAGTACCGTTGGCAGGAATTTTGTAACTTCAAGTAAATGGACTTTATTATATTTTTAATGGAATGCCACAAAAGTATTTTGATAATAAATTGTTAAGGTGATTTTGTCTGGAGTGTTGCATAGTCGAGATGTTGTTTCGGATGCTCGTCCACGCTGCCTAAGGTAGAACTCAGAGGGGACATTTTTGCAACTTAAAAAACCTAAAATCTGAACAGAAAACTGGCTTGTTGCAAAGGCCATCTAATTAAATCTTTGTTGTTATTGGTCTTCTAAAACCCAAATTCGTCAGTGTCTCTAGGGCTTGAAACCTTGGCTCCTTCATGCCAGATGCTAGTTTTTCTCAGGAATCCCATCCTTCAAACGCTGTGAAGTTCAAGTTTCCACTGTGATGAAGTGACCTTGAGTAATACTTCAGTTTCCTTGTACTACTATGGTTTGTTTTCTTGTGGAGATTAAGATGTTAAGATGGATACCACACTAAAGTCTTTATCTAAGATTTTCCAGAAACCTTCAACTACTCCCTTATTGAGGCGTGTTGAATGCGACTGTCCACACTGTAAATGATTAATGTTTCAATGTAGATACATTAGAGAAGCATGTATTTATATTTGCTGTCCATGGCCAGGAGGCTGTTTCATGTCTGTTCTCTATCTCTTTGTAAGGCTTGCATTGTAATGATGAATGTACTGTGCAGTCATGTTACATTATGAGCAGAGCTTTAGACCAACTTAAAATAGTCAAAATCTCCACATGTTCCAACGTCCCAGTGCATATGATATCCATTATTTCATCTCTTACCCCAACTCTCATGCTTTCATGGCATTCCTCAAAGAACTTAACGTTTCAGTGCCAGGCTCATTCATGTGCTGCCCAGCGTTCATGCACAAATTCACTCTCATAGCGTTCAATGTTTAAAACAACTCAAGAATTCAGTTTGGTTTGGTTTAGATGGCATTAGATGAATTGTAAATTAAGAACGAAGCCATTGAGTTCATTAAACTTTTGTTGGCTTTTCAGTACATCAAAACATGATGGCGTGTTGTGGTGAGTTATCCTTTCTTCAAACCGTTCGCGTTTGTGTGACGTGCTAACACATTATGTCCCAGAGCTGATATGAATATGCAGCTTTTAATGCTGCAACAATGTTAGACATCTTTAAAACAAAACACGATTGTTGTCTTAGTGCATACAATTATTTAATTTATTGACTGTACGTAGGGGTTGGGATGTTCTTGTTTCGGCTTCTTGACGACGAATCACAATTTCTTTCATTTTAAAAATAAATATGTTTGACTGTAGGATAAGCAACCTTTATGCCACTATCATATCTGTCCATCAAAATGACCCTCCAGTCAGTAAGCTTAGGTCAGTTTAGCCTAGCACAAAGACTGGAAACAGAGTGAAACATCTGATCCAAGGTGATCAAATCCACCAACCAGCACCTTTAACACACATTTTTGACAGAGCTATGACATTTATCTCTCGTCAAGAAAGCTAATGTAGATTGTGATCATGATGGTGAATCAGAGATCGTGATGGTGGATTGTGGTGCTCAATCGAAAACATGGTGGAACCTGATTGTGGTGATGAATTGTGATCGTGGATTGTTGATCGCGGACAACACAACTACCAAAAATTCCAATAACTTCTTAGAAGTTAATATTACAGGACAACTGGAGATAGAACAGGAGTTACCTAAAATCTGTAACAACCACAACCTGGAGCAGCAATCTTACAACTCCTTGCCACAAAGTGAACACAGCTGGACGGTGTATTGTCAACAAAGTCAAAGAAATCAGAGGACAGAAAGCAGACTGGTTTACGATGAGGATGGTAAACAGGCATAACTTTTTGTGAGTTTGGAGGGAAGCATGGTTTGATTGGTGTTGGTTGAAACAAAAAAGGAGGGAGGGTTATTAAAGGCTTCGGTGTTGCGTTGGACAGTGTCAAAGGATGACGTCACAACAAAAAGCTGAGCCTGATGTTGAGACATAGGGTAAAGAGGTGAGAACATATTTAATCTACAATTCTTCCCTCTGCTGTAGCTCAGGGGTAAGAATTGTAATTGAAGAGGAGGTTTATAGAGGTGTCAAAAATAAACTGTGCACTGAGACCATCGCTGTGGGTTTCATGTTCTACCATACACTGCTAAATGGAGGTTTACGAGGTGGCCCGTCCTTTTTCGTTTACATGTGTTCTCATGTCAGCTCTTTCGTGTATGTACTTTCGCAAACTTGCCTTTGCCTCTTTTATAGCCTAAGTTTAACAGCTGTTCAGACACATACAGTGCTGTACCTGCGCGAATTTCCAGCTCTCATTAAATATAAATGTCCAATTTGAGGTACGCCAAATGTGCCCCAAGGCTGCTTATTCAGGAAATCAGGGTAAGAAATTTAAGGTTGTCTTGCCTCTTGTGTGGTGGTGATGTTGACCTTGATCACCCACAACTCCCCACACCCGCCGAACTCATTGATCTCTGGCATTTGTTCAGAGGCGCCTCCTCATTCCCCTTTGTCATTTTATCACGATAAAGGGGAATGCCGTAAGTTTCTCCTTACTTCACGCATCTATGGTTTCATTGTTAGATTTGTTTAATGGGTGAAAATCTGTGAGTCTTTCCAGGTCCAGTCACATTTCTATTGATTCCTTGTGTCGGTATAATCATTACAACCTGATAGGACTAAAGCCAAACTGGGTGCATTTAAAAGAAGCGGGAAAAGTTCGGTATTTAGGATTGCTTGCTTGCTCACAATCCCTCCTTCCTCTTCTTGTTGATCTGACACAAACTGACATTCTGGACGGCCCTGATCCTATTTTGTTGTCATTATAAATGAAGGCTAGACCTTCCACTCCTTCAGGCCTAATGTTTGGATGAACAAGTTTTGTCACTCCGGATCAGAAGACCTTTCTTTCATTTAGAGGATTTTAGTAGACAAGGGAAGATGGTAATTTTTGATTAACAGCTGTAGAGCTGACCTTCGATATATTTAGTTTTATACGAAATGTTCTGTACAGATGGGAGGCCAAGACAAATGCTACATTTTCAGTAGTTTTATTGAAAAATGCCTCTTCTGTTTCAGAAATAAATAAGAAAATAAGGCTGTGTGGAATTCACAAAATGTGCAGTTAAAACATGAGAAAGGCAATTCTATGTCCATAGTCTTGCAAGCAAATCCAAACTGCATTGATAGAAAACAACTATATTCTGACTTAGAAATCCTCAGTAAATATACAACACAAACATGCAATTCCACCTTTGGTAACAGAAAAAAAAGTTTGGTTTGTTACAATAAATCAGATTATCACTTGGTTTACAGGTCATAAAAAACATCGTCATGAACAAATCTTTGGGAATCAAGTCAATCTTCCAAATTAATTGTTGGCGTATCTGAAACAGATTTACACATTGTAAATAGACAAAAAAAGCACGGATTGTCTTTCTTCGCTGCACTCTCAGCTGGTTTTCACATGATTAGTGCTTTACACAATGGACTCTGATAAACACTTATAGTTACTTTACAAGCAGACACTTATAAGGGTATCACTTAGCAAGCACACAGGTTTGTAATGAATGAACATGTAGGTTTGTAGTCATCTTGCTAAACTTTCTCACTTTCTCAAAAATATATATGTTCAATATAACCAGGGGTATCAAACCCATATAAGTACTAGTTTTGCTCTGAATATCACATGATCCTCACATTAAGTGATCGTGGAAGTCATTTCAATCTTACACTTTCTGA
The DNA here is from genome assembly GCF_949316205.1 of Platichthys flesus. Taxonomy (NCBI): domain Eukaryota; kingdom Metazoa; phylum Chordata; class Actinopteri; order Pleuronectiformes; family Pleuronectidae; genus Platichthys; species Platichthys flesus. The sequence continues at coordinate 12,877,947 of NC_084954.1, read as the reverse complement.
GAAATCTTTCTTGAAGCTATGACGTGTCTGTATTGTCTCTGGTTAGTGATCTCTTTCCCCGTTGGTTCCGTGAGTAACCGGGCGATTGTATTGTGTCAAACTCTCCAGCTGGCTCCACAGGTATAGACTCTACCTCAGCTTCGGGCGGGTAGTTGTCAGCTAGAATAGTATTCGGGACGGCCAATCAAATTAAAGTTTTTTTTCCCCTCTTACATTTTTCACATGCAAAATTTAAGTTATATTGCACAATGGACTTTCAGAAAATGCCTTGCGTGTCAAACTATTTCTTAAAGTACCAAAACAAGCTAAATATGAAAAAAAAAAAAAATGTTGTCGTGACATTTACAATACAATCCCTCAAGCTATTGGATAATAAGACGCAGTCAAATAAGTGGAAACTACAAATGAGACATGGAAATGGCACTGAATGTACACAATGAGCATGATAATTAAAAGTACAAATGGAACATGCTTAATTCTGTACCAGAGCTGTTTAAGTCACTTAAGGCGTCATAAACAAAGGTTATGCTGGTGGTAAGTAAGCAGAGGGTTATGAGGCACAAGCTCCAAACAGATGTTAACTTAATTTTTAGTGAAATGTCCTGGTTCAAACAATCATTTACAAGGCAAAAAAAAACAAAAAAAACATTAGATTTATTTACACATGTCAACGCTACATCAACATTGCTTTTAGCTATGAAATCCTTTTTGTTAGTAGTTGTTTTGGATGGTGCTTTTGTACATGCTCCTTCTTTCGTAGAAATGCTCAGTCTCTGTTTTTTTTAAACTTCCCGACGGTTGGTGGTTCAAGATGCAAACAGGCCAGCAGGTTGCCATTGCTGTAGCTTGTAGCTGTGAGTTGATGTTAGTGCCGCTCCGTTTTGCAATTTTTTGGGGGCTTTTGTAATGTTTTGTTTCAATGTTCAATAATTATATCCATGGTGACTATCCTTACATGCCCCATAGCAAGTGGGCAAACCTCTCAGAAACTTGGCTTCAAAGTGTAAGCGGCACAGCTGACAGAGCGTTTATTATGCCGTACCTGAAAATAGTTTAAAAGAGGGTGTGAGTTTTCTCTGTGGAACAAGGTTATTAGCATATTACTCGATTTTATGCAAGTCATCATACACTACTAGCTATAATGCAATGATCATGCCAGTTTTAAAATCATACATCAAATGTATGGAGGTATTGGATGCTGATCGTTCACTAAACCCCTGCCTCCAAACTGCGTCTTTCTCATGTTTTGACATGTCACAGTCGGACAAGTCTTTCCCTGGAGGATAGATGCTAATGTTATGCCAGTGGCTGTGTGTATTCAAACTGACTTGGTTCATTATGTCAAGGAAAGACAATTATTTGTACCCTGACCTGAAATTAGGAGAATTCATTCAGTCTCTCATTCAGAAGTGAAATGTGTAACTGACTGACAGTCGCAGTTTAAATTGTCAGAATCACAAACACACATTTGATGATTAAACAACAAATAACAGTCTAATATTGGATTTTTTAGATATATATTATATCATACGATATAATATATATCTAGTTTTGAATAAAAGTGTGTCTAAGATACTGTGGCTTTATTCTGTTTTCTATATAAAACTATTTGATATGCTAGCTAACTTCTTGGGTCTTTAGAAATAATAGCATGTATGTAGCCATCAAATGCATATTGAAGACCATTCTAAAGCATTCTTATTTTGAAACAGCTTAAAAATAAATATATATTTAAAGCCCCGAAATATAAAAGTCAGCTTTCAAGCGGTTCTCGAACAACCCATGAAGCTAGCATTTGCTTCATTCACTAGCTATTTACGGCCAAAATAAATCTGCCAGTGACAGTTCTCTTTTTATCCAAAATCAACTGTCGTCAGCTAAATACAAGAAATCAAGTCTGCTTAACCCACTGTTTAACGAAAAGCCGGACAGCCGGGACAAGTGTAACTAAGGGGGCGGAGCTTAGTGAATGAAATTCTATTGGAATTGCATTAAAACTGCTTTCTGTATAATATCATCTCTGTGGAACATCCTAACCTCCATACATTATCAAAGAAAGAAGTAGTGCACTGAGTTGCAAATGTCATTAGTCTGCATACACTTAGTCCTTAATCGTATGCAGTACCATGCAGGACCTAGAGAGTACTGTGTGTACCTGTGTATCCTTGTCCGTTGTAAGGAATGCCAACACACTGAGAAGAGTCGCAGTAACCAGGGGGTCCTGGTGGTCCCCTCACCCCAGGAGTACCCTGGCGACCTGTAGGGCCACGAGGCCCCATGGAGCCAGAAGTACCTGGGGGTCCAGTTCTAGACTCGCCTTGTGGCCCTGCAATTAGGAAAGAGAAGGTGATTGAGGGGGCGGTTAGAAAAAGGGAGTCTCTGGAGCTCAGCGAAGAAACCCACAGGCATCCCCCCGTACATTTTCTGTTGGAAAGGTGGGGGTAACATGGAGCTAAAGCACTGTAATTTAAATGTATCAATGGCTCAATTAAAAAGCTGGACTCAGAAGGGAAAAAAAGAGAAAAGTCTGGAGCTGTGTGGAGTTACCCCCTGGCCCCATGTGTCTAGACGGTAAAAATTCAGGATGGAAATTTCCCCCCTTCTCTTTTTCTCTGCCTTAAGTGAGCCCATGTGTTGTCAATGAAGCCACCAAAGAAAGCTCATTGTACAACAATCCAACTACACACACACAAATGAGTCATCAGCGTGGACTTCCTCCTTCTGGTCCTCAGTTGTGTCTCACTTCATTCACAAACAGTGTTTGGTGATGTGGGGTAGACATCAATAGAAGGTTCCTGTTGTATTGCAATACCTTCCCTGGAGAATAGAAATCTTCTGAGGCCGTTTACAGATCAACTACTACCGAGAAACGGCAATGATATTTTTTTAATCTGATGAATAAGTCTATAATAACATTTTCTAGTAAATGTTTCTGAGACCACATCATGACCTCCACTGTCTTAACTCTAGACACAGAATGTATCTCCTTAATGTTGGATGTAAAGACCTTCCATTTACTGTTTAATATTTCACATGTGCAGTGTTTGGAGAAGCTCAGTATACACAAGACATACTGTAAATCCTCAAGAGAGGAAAGAACTGGGATTGTGTTTGGTGTTATTCCAAACGAGTCGTGTGGTGCAGCTGCTCAAACGTCAGTGCCTGAATCATATATATTGTCGCTAAACTTTGGCCTCTGGTAGCATTGTGTCATTTTAATTGGAAAACAGGAATACTCTGATGTCACAGTAAATCTGTAGTAAGAGAACATTGGGACACCAGCAAACGGTTTCTGGAAGGGATCAGTCAACTCACTGTGAAGGCAGATTCAAAGAAAACAGGCTAAAGAAAAGGTAACCTGTGTTACCTGGTGGACCACTTGGGCCTCTTTGTCCTCTGATACCAGTTCCTGGAGATCCTCTCTCTCCCTTCTCTCCCGACAAGCCTACAAAAACCATGGAGACAACAAATCATATTTTACATCAATAAAGCAGTTTATTTTAATTATCGTATATCTAAAAAGCATGTATGTAACATGGGGTAAATTCATTTGAACAGTATTTAGGTATATTTTGGAAAAGTAGAAAAATAAAGTACCTCTCTCTCCTTGATTTCCAGGTGTACCTGGGCCTCCAGGGAAACCAGTTCGACCTGGCTGCCCAGGCTCTCCGCGAGGTCCCTGGTTGCCAGGGGGTCCAGGAGGACCGGTTGGCCCCGGAGTGTTGCTACGATATCCAGAAGGAATCTGGTTGAGCATCATGTCGATTCTGCTCATTTGACCTGTAAAAAGACGAAAAAGTAAGTGGGGCCTGGGTAAGATATAAATATTTTGAGGACTATCAAAGTCATCCCCTTGGCATCATTAGAACAACCTTCAGGAACAAGAAAAGTTTTGCTCACTGTTCACAAGCTGTTCACAAACTTGTCTGGCGATGGAACGCATCATGCCCTGGGATGCAAAGTCACCCTGAAAAAAAAAAATTCATTAAGAGATGACACTGCCTCTCTATTGTTGCTGGATAAAACATGTATGAATCAGTCAATGCAAAACTATACATACCCTCTCTCCTTTCTCTCCTTTAATGCCAACAGGTCCCTGACAAAGACGGGAGAAAAATTAGACTGAGCATTGACAATGTCCTTAAACTTAAACCTAAACTCCATCCCTGAACGTTTTCAAGTAACCATCACTTTGAGCCTTGTTATTTCAATACATACTGCATTTCCTGTATCTCCTTGTTTCCCGGTTTTCCCAGTGATTCCTGGTACACCTGGATTTCCAGGGGTTCCCTGAGAGAAAAAGAGGAAAAGAGAAAGTAGTGTTTACTTTAAAATAACTGCCCAGTAAGTGATTGCATCATTTCACTTCTGCTCTGTATTAATGGTTGTGTAACATGAAATGCTTTAAGTGGGGATCTATGCTGCCGGGGCTTGGGGGGATGGAGGTGGGGTTGGTGACTGTGGCAAAAGCTGCCAAGAGCACTAGAGAGGAGATGGAAACAGAGAGCACTTTGGATGGTATAGTGAATGTGAATTCTATGCTGGAGTGTTGCCTGATGGAACGGTGGCTGTATTAAGTTGAGTCAGACCTCCACCAAAACCACAGAGGAAGAAAAATGAGATGCGTGCGCCATCCCTGTAACAGCAACAGGGCCGTGACACTACAGTTAACATGCTACTCCAGCAGAGTGCAATGGAGCCAGGGCAGTAATAGTTGAAGATGTACCAGGAGGTAAAACACACTTGAGGAATAATCATTTTGCTCCTTTATGCACAAGACAAAGAGACAAACACACTCACCATTGGCCCTGATGGGCCTCTGGGTCCAGATGGTCCCTCCTTTCCTGGTGGCCCCTATGTAGAAACAACACACAATCACACATGTGTTACAACACTCCAGGGATCATGTTCATGTAATACATCATTGTCATGACTTTACATTGGCTTCCGCCGCCGTCGTTTGAAATTACATTCTCAGGTATTATTTTCGATGACGAAAATGAGAACATGCAGCAGAATGACAGGGCTTCTGTATATACGCTGAGCTGAGCTTGCCGATCACATGCAAAGTGTGTGTAAAGTGAGAGTTGCATCAATTTGTATGCTTAGTGTACACTGAGCAGGCCTAGAGTTAGAACATACCCGCACTCCGCCCGGTCCGACAGGGCCCAGAGGACCACGTTGCCCAGGAGGACCCTAGGAATGAAACAGACACACTTAATCAAATACTAATGATCAGGAACAACATATATACACAGCTCCCTTATGCCTCTGTTTAAACCAGAATTTACAGGAAAAAAAAAGTTTCCCAGTTATTAGGCCAAAGATAATTTATCACCCTGTAACTTTAAACTGAAAGGATCTCTCTCTTACATCGACTTGAACTGAACTGTTATAATAAGCTTTTTTGTGTGAAGTAGCCAACCCAATACTGCCAAAATGCTGTAAATATCTCAGAATGGGACTTTTTCCCATGTCAGACATTGTTTATTCAAAGGCCAGAATACCCAGTGCTGCTGTTCTCTCCAGTTCAATGGTGGGATTTGGCTCGGATGACCTTAGTAGGATAAAGGAAAGCTTGCCCGGCCAAAAGATGGCCACGTTAAGCCAGCCCACTCAGAAATGCACTTTCACAAGTTCTCATGTGATGTAAAATGTAATTCTGTTCTCTGACTCGGGAAGTGGTATATCGATAATCTGAAGAAGCTCAGGGTTAAATCGTCTCTACTTTGAACTTTCATCCAAGGAGTTTCCCCCAAATGAAAACTACTGTGAGTCAAAGACGCTCAAACATCACTTTAGTCTTCAGTTACATTGCAGAAGAACATGTTCCATTCCCTAATTCCCCTCTGGTAACACGAGTCCACACTTCATAATAATTTAACTGCATCACTGGAGCCTCTACTGTCTGTCAATCAACAGGCTGATTTGAGCGTGTGGGTCTCCCCCCTGGAGGATGGCATGGTGAACCTCCCACTCAGAGTGTGGTTTCAATCTCGCTGTATGGACTGAATCCAGGCTCCAGTAGCAGCAGTGCTGCTCTGCATGGATAGTCTCCTGTTTCCTGTTCATAAACCACAAGAGGCGAGGGGAGTACTCACTTGCAGACCAGTCATGCCCGGGTCTCCAGCATCTCCCTTTGGTCCCTGGCGACCCTGAAGTCGGAGGAGAGACGAAAAGAGATGTTAGCGAGATGCTTCAATCTTTGTTTTATACCTTTTTTCAGGCTTAGGTTGTGATTGATTTCTTGTTTTGACAAGAACATCTGCTGGTAAGAAAATAAAGAAGCAGTCTAGCTGCCTGTAGACGGGAATCTAATGTGTTTTGGCTGTTGCTGTAAATCCATCTTGCTGGTGGATCTGCAGTATATTTCAACTACTTTCACACAAACAGCTTCTTCATATCAGCACATATGAACAATAATCATACATGACAATGTCTGTCGTATACATTCAAATCCGTCTGATCCTTGTCATCTTTATTTTGTATTCCTTATATCATATATGAATGCTTTCTAGCGGAGATAAACTCACAGGTTGTCCAGGCAGAGACAGTCCGTTAGGGCCTTGTGGACCCGGTGGTCCCATTGATCCTGGGAGTCCTTGCTCACCGCGTGGACCCATTGCACCCTGAAGAATTACCCAGTCACAACATAAAGGCCGTTACAAAGCCACTCCCTTGGAAAACAACCCCAAGACAAACCTAAATGAGCATTTTAATTGCACCAATACAGAAAATGAAAAGTTAGTAGTGTTGGCAAAATTATCCCTTCAGGGGGTTCCCTTTAAATCAAGTTGAGCAAAAATATACAGCAGCGTTTGATAACTGAATTCAGATGTTTGCAATTTCCACGCAGAGTAATAAAAGCTTCAGAAATTCCAAGACAATGAGAAGTTGAGGTTTATTATGTGTAGATTTACTATTATTGATAATGTCAGCAAGCTTCATTGGCTATTAACAGCGTCTGATTATTTGTTTAGCACTTAACTTACAGTAAAATAAATCACAGCCTGTAAAATTAAACAAACACGGATAGTACTTTGCATTCTGGTGATGTAAAGTTAAACTCACAGTATTGCCGCGCTCTCCTCTGTCTCCTCGTGGTCCTTTAGAACCTGGGCTGCCCTGGAAAAGCAAAGATCCAAAAAAGGCTGAGTGAGTGTAACAACAGGAGCAGATTCCAAAAGCCCCCCAAAAAACAAGCCCTATGAAATCCTCGCTGGGGCTTAGTGAGGTAACCAAGCACACATATTCCAGACTTCTCCCCGAGACCTTTTCACTGTTGTTTTTCCAACAGCCATTTATCTTTTGACACTTCTCCCTAAACCCATATTTCCGTGCATGCCACTGGTCTCATCCTCTACTGCTCTTTCCAGAGGAAAAGAAAATACCACTCCTGATTCGAGGGACCACCTCGGTCTACTGAAGTTCAGACTGTAGAGCAGGCCAATGTCAAGAAGGTACTTAAAGCTGAGTTGGTAATTATAACATTTAGGCCTTCTGTGTGGATCAGCACAGGGAAGAGGCGTTATCATTATCATGGAAACATGTGGACTGAGATGAAAACATTATCAGGTGAAGACAGACAGAGGAAGAGGAGGTAGATAAAGACATGAAGGTACAGTGATTGGATGTGTTTGGAAAGTGTCTTTACCAAAGGTCCAGGGGGCCCCTGAGGGCCGATGCTGTCCTGTGTGCATGTGCACGAGTGGGGTAGGGATGGGCACTTGGCCTCATCTCTCTGGAAAGGAAGACAGAGGAGACAGACATTAGAAAATAGTTCCTTTTCATACCCATTAATAACATAGACCACATCTTACTCTGCAGAGAAAAACAACCTATAAAATTCCTGATGTAATTTCTTGACAGTTTCATGGCGAACTGCGGCTGTGCCATGGTCATTTAAGAAGAGGAGACAGATCGGAAACCCAGCAAAAGGTCATGGTGGAAAAGTGGCTCACGCTGACATGTTACTGGAATTAGCAAAGTCAGTGCTCAGTCTTTGAGACTAAATATTCAGAGACAGCTGCGAAAAATGAGTCTCTGGCATTGTGCGAATTATATAACACGGAGATCATTGATGTGGTGTATTAATATCTGATGCAAATCGCTGTCGAATTACCTCTAATTGGATAAATGTGCCTGCATCCGCTATTTAACATGGTGTATCCAAATAAATATAAGACACTGTCTGCTCTGTGATCTAAAGGAGCGTTGTTTTCATGTGATTTCAGGAGGTCGTGCCGGCAACAGTGCGATCAGCTCAAATACACAGGATACAAGGTTCTATTCAGTTTGGCTGACGCAAAAGTAATCTTGTTATCAGCCATTCGTTTCACTCAATGGCCACATTCCATTTTAAAGACAACATAGAGGGTGAAACTGATGCTACGCATGTTTACTGTATATATAATCGGAATGGCTCTCTTCTTACTAATTCTCTTAGTTAAGATCTAAATTAATGATTCTGTTCCTTCATGAACTGGTAAATTCTCCAGTCTTGCACCTGTAAATGACCTCTTGACTTCAGGATTAAATGACTTCACAGTGACACTTACTGTGGCGGGCAGGTCGCAGCATTTGTCTCGGCTGATCCAGCTGGAGCTGCAGATAATATCGAACATCTGGAGCTGGAACTGCACAACAGAAGAAAACATGGAGAGGTGTTACTAATGGCTCCCATTCACGAATGAAAGTCAATGATGAGAGCAGACAACAACACCGCCCTCAGAGAGACAGGATGATGGAGGGTCTCGTCCTTCCAGCAGTCACTGGGAGCAGTTAAAACCAAAATTTGCATCTAAGCACAAAAATGCTTTTCCAAGTGTGGTTTTCCAAATGTTTTTATTTTTTTTTACTTACTGGTGCAGACTGCCTCTTCCCGCCTCCAGACTTGACCATCTTGCCAAGCACTTCATAGCCGTCGAGTGTGATGTTGTTGGCCTCCTTGATCGGCTTCTCTGCCACCTCCTGGCAGTCAACGTTAAGCTTGACTTTCTCCGGAGAGATGCTGATGTGGATCTGCGGGAGAAAGCGAGGTATAGGGTGGAGAGAGAGAGAGCTCAGTTAATGACACACGACTCAATGACTTGCAAGAGCACAGGGGCTTTGGTCAAGGTTTGTCGTTTGTCTCTATTCAGAAGGGGCATAATCGGAACAACTGAACTGAGCCTTTTGAAACCATGTTGTCTGAGAAATGGTGCTGTTCATTTATTCCACATAATTGCACGATTTCAGTTTTGTTTAGTCTTTGCAGACCCATGTTAATTGTAGGCTCTGATATTACCCAGAGCGGTTACTGATTTGGCAAACAGATGCCGTTTGAACCCTCTGTAGATTAATGACTATGACTATTATAAAAGAGGAAATATATAAGAGTTGGCATTTCAGTGCAACATTAAAGCTGCACTCAGTGATTGTATAACAACAGGGGATGACAAAGTGCCAGATTGTGAGGTTTCCTGTCCGGAGGACCCGGCTCCACATCTTGAAACAATATAATTTTGCGGCATGCCATCACACAAGTCCTACACTTTCCATACTTTCCCCCTTCACAGTGGCAAACTTCCCCCCTGCTCATCAGTCAGACAAGCTTTCTCTATGTCAGGAAGTTACCATTCCTCTCCACAAAGCCCGTACCAACCGCAGACTCGGCCATAGTTCTTGGCAACCAATCACAAAATTACATTTGAACTCCTTGGCAGCAGAACAAACTATCTGGTGAACCACAAAGAGGAGAGGGGTGTCGTTTATCCCAGGGGCTTGACGTGGATATATTACACCATGATGCTCTTGAAAGCTTACCGGAAAAACATGGGAGGATCTTCTGGGGGGGTAAATAATAAGCATGTATGTATATTACCTCACTGACCAATAAGTAAACACAATATAAAATCCTTCAGTCACTGGAAAATAAGACGTCATGATCTCTCGGATGTCTACTGCTTCTTCAGATGATGATATGTGCTGTTGAGTGATATAGTCCCTCTGCAGCGATGTGCTGACAGATCAACAATTTCCATTCATCAATTCTTAACACAGAGGCAGTTCTTCCCTGTGTCAACACTACATATGATTTCAGGCTCTTGGCTCTAATGCACTTGTCACATTTCAATGATTTCTATCAGATTTTATTTTATTTTTCTTGGCTCTTTCGTCATCCTCAACCTTGCAGCCCCACAGTCTTAATTTCATGCACAAGCTAATAAGCAGGTGTCAGTCCTCTCTTTAAAACAGATTGAGTGAGCAGACACTCTATGTTTATTAAGTTAATTCATAATTTCCTGTATTTCCAGTGGGCTTTTATTTCGGGTCACTAAGTCCACTTGTCCAGGACACAGAGAAAAGACTTCAGCATGTCAGATGAACAAAGAGAGCAGTCACTGGACATTTGGCAAACCATGCTTTAGGCCAGCATCAAGGAGAGCTTTGGCTTTGTGGAGAACCTCATTCACCCACCCCCGCCCCCTCAGTCTTAATTAGTGTGTGCATATACTGGCACAGGCCTCCCTGCTGAGCCTCTGAAAGGAAAGTTTGAACGACCGAGTTCAAGACTTCTCGAGGAACAGTCAGGGTTGTCCATTTTTCAGCACGGAAATTGAAGCAGTGACTGTACAACAACTCAAACACATGACTAGTCACTGTTGCTTATGGAAAATGTCTTCTTCACTTGGGTTAACAGGAAGGTTCCTGCCACAGACTCCCACCCGTCCAGTTGGGGGTGGGATTCCCCAGTGGGGTAGTGAGCTACAGCATCTGCTCAAGTCATCGCTGAGAGCTTTCCCACATGTTCGTCAGGAGCAGACCTCGACCTCTGCAGTTACTCTGTAGAGAAGCTAAATCTGCAAGCTGACACACTAGTGTTTAACAGTGTATTACAAATAGTTACTGAATTTAAAAATTACAAAAGAACTTCTATCAAGCATCAGACAAATTTCTAAATTGATGTTTATGGGAAAAACTAAATCTGAAATGAGGACAGTGATTTCTTCATGCAATTAATTTGTTCCAACTTCTCAGAAGTGAATACTTTATTTTATATTAAAATAAAAACGTTTATTCTACATTATTATTTCTGTTAATATACTGCATATTATTAGGTTTTGGACTTTTGTTCCCTCAAAACAATACATCTGAAGATGTCAATAGATATTTAAGTGAGAAAGATCCTAAGTTGAGGCTTCACTTGGTTCACCTAAAGGTTAAAGGTCAACATGTGTTTTTATCTTCACACATGGACAGTGAGCCCAACTGTCGTTAGTGACAAAACGCACAATCATATAATACACACTCACACACACACACACACACACACAAACACACACTGCGGTCACTCTGTAATAGCCATGGACAAAGTGTTGGGAAACCTTTGACAACATGTAAACACACACCACCACAGCAGTGGCACTCACTCAGCCGACCAGCAAATGGGCAGCTAGGTAGACCGCTGTGGATCTGCCAGCTCATGAAACACCAACTACCGCACCACAAACTAGCCACCCAGTGTATATTCAGACTGCAGTCTCCACTATGGCCACAGTCTGACCGAACACACAAACACACAGATCAAGCTGCTATCCAACTACACCAGCAGTGATGTCATTTACAGTACATCCAGACCTGACCCAACATTTTCCACGGTCTCATTCATCTGTGAAGTTACCCTACAATTATTTGTGTGGATACTAAATGCTCAAACAAAAAATCCATTTGTAGAACGCTCTGATCTACGAGCCAATCTATTCCTCTCATCAGTCCCAAAGAAATTTGCAATTTGTAATGTCAGGAAGTTGGGGCACTTTGATGTCTGATAAGACCCTGCTGTATTGAAAAGGGTCATTCATTCGGATTACTCTAGAATTAGGGGGAAAATAAATCTGTGTACTACATCAGCACACTGTCCTTGGGAACAAACTGCATCCAATGCGACATGACTTAGAGTACATTGGAACCAGCCATTTCTCCCCCAGGGAGGAATACAGCATCTTAAGTTGATCCAGCTTCGTATGAAAATATACTGTCCCTCATTGTTCTGCTCGCTATACCCTGCTGTGGTGGAACACAACAGAGGATGTTTTATATTCTCAGCTGCTTTGAGTTGGACTTGAAGGCATTGGATACCTCTTTTTACCTCTCACTGCGGCCCCAGGAGAAACCATACCATACAAATGCTGTTTATCCCAGTTTCAAGCTTGGCAATGTGGGCCTGATTTGGTGGTAAAGCCACTGGGGAGAATCAAAGTGCTTGCAAAACAATAACACCATTTTGGGTGGTTCTTTTCAATTAGATCAGAGGTTTTGAGAGCAGCTGATAATTAATCTTTTAGTCGGCTCTCCCCTGAGATAGTTCAATCTGACTTTCTTGCAAGAGAGGCAGAAATATCATGAGCGTAAAGAAAATATAATAAAATCTGCTTATTTCATGAAAAGTAAAGCGACTTGTTTCTTGAAAATGCTTCAGGACATTCTTGAACCCAACTCAGGCCGAAGCCAAATTAAAATGCAATCCAGTTCGGAGCAGACTTGTCCTGATGCAGTCCGATCTCAGTAGGTTACTGTAACAGTTTTCACATTACGCTGGGTGGCTGAGGTATCAGCATTTCCCTCCAATCCCACCATCAAATAATTTATAGGCTCCACAGACCATTTATCAGAGTTACTGCCTGCGGTCTTAAAAATAACAAAGCTTAATGTCATATCGTAAAAAAGGTGCAAGGCCCAGTTGACTGCAGTCTGAGTCGGAGTGCAGGAAACATCTGACAGGTAACACGCTGCAGCAAGATGGCATTGGCATTAAAAGTACAGCGGCATTTTCTTAACTCAAGAGCGTGGTCTTTCATTTTTAGAGCAGGACTTATTGATTGAATTCAGATTTTGTAATGTCACTCAAAATCCTTTGCCTGCACTTCAATAGCCCCTGCTTGTGCATAGATTATCTCTGCTTGTGCTCACACTGTGTTTGCAGTCGATATTTTGTTACTTGGACGGATTTCCTGTGCTCCCGGAGGCAGAGTAAAGTAACCACCTGTACGGGACTCTCAAAGAAGTAAAGCAAACACAGCCACAACGAGGGTGGGAAACTCTCCTTGGTCAACACTACACTTAGCATTGGTTGGGGAACTTTGACAGACTTATTGCATAAAACTATTCAAGCACAATAAAAATAAAATCCGATAGTAGACGTTTCACATGGGTACAGAAGCAGCCTGAGCATGAGGAGAAGAGCTGAAGCTGGACTGCAGGAAATCTGAGAGCAAACAACAAAATATCTGAGTGGGACTATTTGAGTGCAAGCGCAGCATTTTGAAGGAATTTCAATATTTGACCATGAAATCAGCAGGACCTGTTCTCAAACGGAAAGTCCACGCTCTTGAATAAAGATAAGCATCCCCCATAAAAAGGTAATTAAGAGGAATCATATAAGTTATAGATGTCACTCACAGACATAGGAAGAGATTTAAAAGCAATAATTGTGAAGGAAGTAAAAACAGTCAAAACAACACACTGTACAAAAGGATCTATACAATCAGATCAGTCTTTCCTGTCTAAGCCAACCTTTAATGATATCACTATGTGGTGCACACAGCACCCTTTCTCTTTAGGAAATCATGCTCCGTGTTTACCTTGTGGAAGCTCCCATGGAAAACCTGCTTCACTTTCTCCTCATTAAACGTGGCTTTCTGGATCTCTCCTCGGGTGTCCTTGTTGTAGAACGTGATTGTTTTGCTGGAAGCTGAAAAGAGAAAAGGAGTCCTTGATGAATTCCTGACAGTGTGTTACGACGCGGTGGCACGCAAAGCAGGGACGGAACAGCAGAGAACACATGGTTGTGGAGTGAGGAGAGGGAGGAAGAGGAGGCCTGGAAGGATTAGGTCCATGGCTGTGATTATGTGCATGTATTTACCATGTGTGTTAGAAATTTATGCAAAGAAAAAGTAGAAAATGCAGGCTTTCTATGTCCGGCCTATCAAATCTGGCACAGGTCAATACACTGCAAGGTTCTGTTAATAAGTTAAATAGAAAAAAGACTGGAGCACAAGTTGGTAATTAAACTGTGCATGTTGCTGTGTTTACGTTGGGTCGGCTAAAGCAGCTTCCCCCCAGCCCTCCAGCTGAGCACTGAAACACCATGATGGGTGGCTTACGGTTGACGGTGACCCCGACCTCAGGGTTGTTGTTTTTGCCTGCAATCTGCCAGATATCAAAAGGCTCGGAGCCTGTGTCGGGCAGCAGGCGGAAGAGCAGGATGATGGTGTACGATGGGGGAAGACCCTCCGGATGGATCTCCCTGATAGTGATAGAAAAAACAAACATACATCATGAGGTGTCATGAGACCAAGCTGTGCCCTCATGACACTTGCAGTCGAAACATCACCTGTTAGAAATTAATAGCACAAGTATTAAACCTGGGGCGCAGTGATTCAGCAGCCAGTGTGTCACGTTGGCTGCAGAAGCTGGAACGGATTGCCAGTTTTCCCGTTGGCCTTGCAGAAATTGACCACATATCGAAAGCATTTTCTGTCCCCGCTCCTTTTTTTGCTGCAGTTCCAAGTGTTTCCATTTGTGCACATTAGTCAACAGCTGTGCCCACGCACGCAAAATACGCATCATTATAAACATATTAACCAAGTATGCTGAAGAGCTTTGGATACTCAGCCTAACACCAGTTAAATGGTGGTCTAACAAAGAGACAGAGCTCCTCACCCAGGGATGCTATGTCAGCTCCCACAGGAGGGACGAGCGCCTGGTCCACATGCTGCAACTACAAATAGCTGTCGGCTCAGTGCCAAAGGGGAGAAGGGAAACCCCTCTGCCTACAGAGGCGAATGAACGTGATTGTGAATAATTGCTGTGGGTCAAGCACCATTATTGCGCACAGGAGATGAGGCCAATAGGCTGGGGATATGTGTAGAGTCAGACTCACACTCCCTCTGTTGTACACACACACACACAAACACACCCACACACATATATTATTCAGCCTCAGCTCTTACTTGGTGGGCTGGTTCAAGAAGGAATCCTTGTGCAGCCTGTAGGCGATGTAGCTGTTGAAGGAGCCAGGCTCCATGGACACGCCGTTCATACCGGCGAACGACCGGTCTGTGATGTTGAAAGCCTCCAGCATCCTGAAGCCTGGAGGGGATTGAAATAAAGACACATTAGTCATGTTTAACCTGAATAGAATATTATAATTATAGTTTGGTAATGCCAGCAGACTCTGTCCAGGACAAGTTAATGTGTATGTTTCATGGAGATGTTTTATGCTTACCAGGTGTGGTGAATCCATTGATGTAGATAAGAGGGCAAGCTGAAACAGGAAGATGTAGAGATGTTATTTGGAGTTGGAAGCGATTACGGTTTAGGGAATTTGATTCATTTCACTTTTTGCATTTCCTCTGGCAATAGATATATTATTGAGCTTCTTGTTACTTCTGCAGACGCACTCATGCAGAAATATACGAAAGCCATAGAGCTGTTTTAATGGTAGATGGATCTCTGTCTTACTGGAAGTGGCCGTTTCACAGATGAAGGTGATCAGGTTGTCCTGGATCTTGGCAAAGGCGTCGTAGTCGTCCACCACGAACACATGTCTCTCGCTGGGCTTGCTGCCGATAAGTCTCAACTCTGAGATGTCGACATCGGCGACTCCCACCACAAACACACTGTAGCCTGTGTGGGGGAAACACACACAAACAAAAACATGAATACCATTGTACTACTTCCAATAACTGTTGGCTATTTTTAACAAGAGTTTATTAAATCTGCCATAACGTAAAGGAAATTAAGGTGTGTGAGCAAACAGTTCTACTAAGAAACATGACATGTGTGATATTGTACATATGTAATGTCGAAACTCAAAACAAAACACAAAGATAATAATAAACAACTCCACACAGACCTGAATGCTGCAGTTTCTCAGCGCTCTTCTTGACGTCATCCTGGGAGCGTCCGTCTGTGACCACCACCAGCACCTTGGGGACGTTCCTCCTCATGCCGCTGTCCGAGGTGAACACCTTCTCATAGACATGCTTCATAGCAACGCCTGTGTGAAGAAAAGGGACCGGAGAGAGCGAGATATCAAAGAACAGACCAATCAAGATGAGATTGTGGAGTTAGAGGTGCCAACACTTCAGGGCGTACCTGTCTTGGTGTTTCCTCCTCGGTAACGGACAGACTGCAGGGCTGACAGTGCGACGCCCTTGTCGTGGTAGGTATTCAGTTTGAACTCTGTCTTTGCGTCATCGCTGTACTGCACGAACGAGACCTGTTCAAAAGACAAACAAAAGGTGAATACATTTAATTTTTGTTAACATCTATGGAGAGACATATATCACTGGAAAGAAAAAGACGAGATTCGTGCTGACCTGCATGCCAGTAGAGCTGATGACATCAAACGCTCCGGTCATGCTCATGACAAACTGGATGACCTTGTTGAAGCTCTCGTCTCCAATACTCCAGGAGCCGTCGATGAGGAAGACCAGGTCTGCCTTGGCACCTTTGCACACTGTGGCACAGATACAAGGGTGTTAATATGAAGATTGATTTCAACTTAGAAGTAAGAGTTATTATTTTGTTAGTACGCAGGACGCAAATGTCAAAGTTCTACTAACCGTCGAGCGCAGGGGGGACCGTTACTGGTGCAGGGGGAGTGGGAGGCTCAGTCGGCACCTCTGTGGGTTTGACCACTGAAAAATAAAATACAGACAAATGCACAAGACTGACTAGGATGTACTATACTTTAACAGGTGAGGATATATTAATAAAGTGCCCCATGTGATCTTACATGTCCTCTCCTTGGCGCTAACTCCCGGTCCCTCCAGGTTGGGGGTTTGGGTGTAAACGGTGGCATTGTAGAGGGTGTCTGGGGACAAGTCGTCGAAGCAGTAGCTGTTCTCAGAGCCTCTTACAGTGATTTCTTGAGCTCCTCTCTTGGAGGCTGGGGGAGAGGAAAAAATGCCACGTCAGACAGATCCAGCTTGCAGTAATTCAAAATATTTATTATCCGATTCGACACGGCCTCTTCAAGATGACATTGAGTTCAACGCTTACCGTCGAAAGGATTGACTTTGAGCCTGTAGGAGGTCGCTGCTCTGTGAGGCGCCCAGCGGATGCAGAAGTTGTCGTAGCCAACGTTGTAGGTGGTCAGGTCTGTCACGTTCAGGTACACTGAAGGGAAGCATGCAGGGTGGCCATTAGCACACACATGTATTTCTCCTTTGACCAATTAAAGCACCTTTATGTACATGAGAATAGCTCCTAGCATCATCAACTTACAGGTGGTGCCTTGACCAATCAAAGGTGCACTGAGGCCTGTGCTGTACTCTGCCAGCACCTTCAGGTCGTAGGTGGTTCCAGGTTTCAGGTTGTTCAGTTGATGGGAGGTCACGTCTCCAACAAACGTCTCCATGGACTCATCGGAGCCTGGGAAGAGGCGTAAAATGTCATTATTACATTATTAAACCATTTTATAAGAATGGTAACAAATGATGATTATTTCATCAGCGTAAAACACGGGCGTACCCTCAGGCTGGTAGATCAGCTTGTATCCGGTGACCCTGGATGGGGCGGCGTCCCAGGCCACCCTGAAGCGTGTGTACCACTCATCAGATACGCGGAGGTTCCTGGGACCGAGCATGCCGACTGTGAGAAACAGTTAAAAAAGCTTCAGTTCAGTGGAATGGCTGCAGATCCTTTTGAATTTCACTTTATTAGCTGCTATTGAGCTGTCAGCAGGGTAATTACTGTATCAGAGCTTATTTATGGATTTTGAATTATGGGTACAATATATCAGTGTGTGATCAAGAGGGTAATAACACTTCACACACATCAAAGATATTGTGGTGGGGAAAAAAGAGCTGCCTCAAGGAGGGGAGCAGCATTACGATATTTAATAGGATTTTGTTTGTTCAAAAAAGGCAAAATTTAGTAAGACACTGGCCGGCACTGCAAGTATGAGTTATCCCTGAGTGGAATGCAGCTATTTCATGATTCTCTGGAAAACATCAAGAATTTCACTTATTCAATTTCAGCTGCAATGACTTAAGATCCTAATCAGTGGATCAGTCTATTCAGATTTTTCAGCACTATTGTAAGTCCATGCGTGTGTATGTCTGTGTGTGTGATATCTTTAATAAGCATTAGTCATTTATGCTTGATTTCATGTATTTAAATAGAATCTGCACCAGTTGCACAAAGGCAACACTCTTGTGGTTGTGAGGAGGGAGCAGTTTGTACCTGTGCGTCCATCTCCTTCCAGCTCCCCTCCTGGTCCATCAGAATAGATGGCTGTAACTTTGATGTTGTAGGGCGTGTCTGGGTCCAGGTTCTGCAGGACCACGTTGTTTGTGTTTCCTGTCACCGTGGTCTAAATGAGAAAAGACAGGCCACGTTAAGAATCCAATGCATATCTGGCTTAATGTTAGTCATCACTTCTGACTATGGTCAGAAAACCATTTATTATACATATGCTTACAAATTCCTCGATGGGGTCTCCTGTGGTCTGGGCGTAGGTGATACGGTATTGTGTTACAGGGCCATCGGCATGTTCCCAGCTCACAGAGAGGGTTGTGGTGGTGGGGTCGAACACAAGCATGTTCCTTGGGCCATTGCGGGGCGCTGAGTGTGGGAGCAGGAAAGAAGGTTTGTTGTCGATGAATTCCAAACATTTATTCTGGATTTGTACTCTGTAAGAAGCATGATACACAGGGCATTTAGATGGTCTTATCCCAGGTTCTTACTTGTCTTTCCACTGTCGCTGATGGTGGGTCCTTCGCCATCGCTGTACAGGGCTACCACCCCGACATTGTAGTCTGTGTTTGGGATCAGCTGCTGAAGCAAGGCAGTGGTGGTGGTTCCTGGTACCAAAACCTGCACAGAGGCACCAAACATGTCAGGAACCAACACAGCTGTATGTATATGTAAACCACGTTCAGATCAGTCAAATTAAACAGAGATAATGTGGATAAATCCCCCTTCCCTTTCCTCTGAAAGCTGCTTGTGTTGCACACTCCCTCTAACACCTGCCTGTTTCCCTGCAGCCTCTTGCTGTCAGAAGAAAGTGAAAGGAAGAGCCAGATATTCTTTTGATGTTTGGGTATGTGGTGCTGCTATTGGGACTGGGGGGGGGGGCTGTTTAACACAGTCTGTCGGTGAGGAACACTGGCTACACCTCCTCCTCACTCCTCTGTGTGTGTGTCGGTGTCGGTGTCGGTGTGAGTGAACTGTATGAGTGTGTGTGAGTGTACAGTATGTGTGTGTGTGAGTGTACTGTGTGTGTGGGGGGGGTGCTGGAGGTTTCGACAGAAAGGGAGAACCTGTGCATTGGGGTTGGGTGTGAGGAATAGCGCCATATGTGTGCCAGAACTGCAGACTGATGGATGAATCTGTTCACCATGTTTTCATGTAAATGGATCAATGTCGGACGGTCTATTTCTGTTCTCTTTTGATTGCGTAACTTCAAATCTGCTGCCATCTTTCCTGATTAAAAGCGTACCGATGTGCATGAGAGTCTCAGTATAAAACTAAGTGGGTAATTCATGCTGCTGATCTCCATATGGTGGTACATTTTATGGTGCTGACTAACAAATGCCGCATTGCCATTGATGCATATCGGTGGCTCTTGGCACGGAAAAGGTTTGAGTCTGACATAAATGTGTGAACCAATAGGGATAGAGGCAGAGAACAGGTCTCTATCAATAAACTGGAGTATGCCTCACTCTTCAAAGAACATGTTATAAGGATCCCAATGTAGAAACTGTTCCTAACGGTGCAGTCTCACTGGCAAAACTTCAAAAGTTGTCGAGCGAGAAGTCCTTCACAAGTGAAGATGTGGGCACACTGGTGCCAGATGCCACATACCGTGTCGAGAACAGAAGTAGTAATTAAGGAATCTGCTCTAATTAATGGTTTAATGCTTTCCTTTAGAACTTCATACGTCTGTTAATGAAAAGAATTCAGCTGCACACAAGCACCATTTGGCCAACAGACTGATGATTTGCTTTTAATAGTTCAGGATGAGGCTCTTTAATTCTTAATGACACATGGTGAACTGTAAAAGCTGCCGAAGTGGGTTCCTCTTTGTGCCACATGTGCTCACACCTCCACCCTCTTTCCTCGTGGATCCCTGAGTGTTTGTGTGTGCATATTGTATGCTTTAAATGTATTTTCTTTACAGGCATACAACATATGCTAAACTACACGTCTGCCCACACAGCGATGGAAACTCACCGACTCAGAGGGTTTGGCGCCGGTCAGAGGTGCGTAGACCACCCGGTACTGCTGGACTGGGCCCGTGGCAGCCTCCCAGCGAACGTTCAGAGTGTTGGTGGTGGGGTTGAAGACCTGGATGTTTCTGACGGGGCTTCGCTCCACTGCCGAGCCAGGAATGTCGGATGGTTAGAAGCAGAAGTAATGGTGAGGAAGCGAAAGGTCAGGGTGAGGGTCAAGGTAGGGTAAAAGGTAAAAAAAAAAGGTTCAAAGTGGTGAGAAGTGTGATGACAGGTAGTGTGGACAGAGAGGAAAGGGTGATGACAAGGTGAGGTGAAAGGTCGAGGACATGAGTGGTTTGTGCAGATTGGACGGATAGATGGAGAGGAAGGACGAGATCAGAGCCACGAGACAGAAACAGATAGGGATTTTTCAGTTAGGTTCTCTAAAACATTCATAATACCACTATACAAATACACTTATTCTTAGTTTTGCTCTATTGTGAAGGCTTTTTTATCCTGTGGAGCTTCTCAGCACTTACAAGACTCTGCATGTAACCTTTTTGAATCTCCTGAATAGTAGTGCTGGCGTTCCTTGTCTCAACTGAAAAAACATGGTCTAGTTCTGCAGACAGCCAGCAGCCCAATGAATACATGGGAATGTTTCAATAAAAACACTCGAACAATACTTGCAGCAGTTAAAGGCTTTATTTAACACAACAGCTATTAACGGGAAACTTCCTGTCAACGCCCTAAAGGTTAATGAAACGGATACACAAGGGATCTGTGTGGCCCCGTGTGAAGCTCTCCTTCTAAAAAAGCCAAAGCAGATGTTTAGAGGCTTTGTGCTGCTCCCAATTATAAACCTATAAATGCAAAGTGGGAGAAAACGCAGTGGGCAAAATGCAGTCAGCGAGCATCCGTACTGTTAAAGTTTCACTGTTGCCCAGGGAGCTGCTTTGAACTTGGAGGAATAATTAACCATCAGTGACTTTGCGATGGTAGAGCTCAAGTGGTGGGGGTGTGATCCTTCGTCAAAGAGGGTGAAATGAGGATAAATGTAATTTTCAACAGAGGAAACAAAGCCACAAGGTCAATATGCTCTGATGTACTGTACATACTGTACAAGAGTTGTTGGGTAATGCGTCCAGGAAAAGGCCAATAAACATGAGGCATCATTGCCATGGAAGGGAAAGTCGGGGTAACAGTAGCAGCCATGGAGCATGACCCCAGCCAAGCAAGTTGAGAGCCATAAAGCATATAATGCTCCTCATTCATTGCTAACCCCCTTCCCCACCCCCACCCCTTGTTTATTTTTCCCAAAGGGGAGCCAATTACTCAATGGGTCTCCCTCCCCGATTCCCCCCATTATCTAAACCACGACCCTCCGCTCCAACCTATAAATGGACAACATTACGGTAAAGAGAGAGGATACACCATTATACCAGGCCAACCCGGAGGAATTCCTTCCTACGCAATCAGCCCCGCAAAATGATGAATCATTCCCGGCAGAGGTTGGCGGTTTGAAACGGTGGGAGAAAAAGTGAAAAAAAAATTGCTGCTCTTTAAAGGGGACATATTATGCCCATTTTCCGCAGTTAATATGGTTCCTTGGGGTCTTAATGAAATGTCTGTAACATATTTTGGTCAAAATACCACAAGGATCATTTAAAAGAGCACCTCCTCAGATTGACCTGTTTTGAGTGCCCCACCCCCCCTCATCCCCCCTCCCTCTTTCACGAGATACAAGCACCCAGATTTTTAGCTATCCATTACCTCTGTAGAAATATGGCTTCTGGAGACGAAGATACAATCTTGCAACAATTTCGTTTTGAACCAGAGTCAAGTGGGCCGAAGCCTGGCTGCGAGAGCCCCAGCTGTCCAGTGCAGCCCCATAGTGGGAGCAGTGGGAGCTTGAGCTGGCGCAGCAGCAGCATCCTCCCACACTGTTGAGTCAACGTTTAGAGGTGTCCCGGGGGTCCCTTGTTTATGTGGCCACTTAAATGTCTGACGGGTAGCAGCAGCGAGCTAACGCTAGCCCGAGTTTTGGGGATGGTAGACATGCCAGATACCCAAATTGTCGTGTAGAAGCACTACAAAAGTGGAGTTTTTAAAATATGTCCCATTTAAAATCACTGCAGCTGATGGAGCTGAGCCCTGTCGTTATTACGTCGTAAGTTATGTTTCACATGCAAGGTGTTGATTGAGTGTGCTGGAACGGCGTTTGATCACAGAATCAAAAGCGCCTTAAATTATTTTATTAAATAAATTAGAAACGACCGGCTGCCTATTGTTTTTAGGTGTCTGAGGAATGGCAAAGCCAGCAGCTGAAGCCAGTGAGTTCATTCTGGACAGACATGAATGGATTCCTGACGATTGAAAAAAATCGCTGCTGTCATCTCTTCCAAGTCTGCGTGGGCTCTTCTTAACCCCTCAACTCTGTCTTCTAAGGTCGTCTCCACATCATCTAAACGTCCCAAGATGGATTGCTTGACTAACTTCTCATCTACATCAGTTGACCATATGCATGCAGGGCTTACATGTTTTGCCGTTCTCCGACATGCGTTTTCCCTCGCCAGCGGGGTAGACAGGAACCACAGTTACAGTGTAGACAGTATCAGACTGCAGGTTCTTCAGCACATTGCTGTAAGTGTTGCCTGATACCTGCACCTGGATAGAGTAACAACAAGGAGAGCATCAGTTTGTGTTTGAGCAGAGGGAAAGCTCTATGCATGGTGTAGAGCTCCTATCCGGCTCACCATCTCCTCCTCTCCCCCAGCTGCAGGAATATAGAAGACCCGATACTGCCGAACGTTGCCCTCAGCAGCCTCCCACTTGACATTCAGGGTGCTGGTGGTGGGGTCAGTGACTTGCAGGTTCCGAACGCCACCCAGAGGTTCTTAGGGAAGATAAAGGTATGATACACTTAACATTGAGGACATAAGATACCAAACTTTTTATGACTTGATGATCTTTGGTGAAGAGAACTTACTGGTCTTTCCGACACCATTGAGCCCTTCGCTGACTCCTCCGGCGTAGATAGCTACCACAGTGATGTCGTATTCGGTGTCAGGGGTCAGCTTGGGAAGCAGGAGAGTGGTCTTCTTCCCTCCAACCTGGGTCTAGTTAGTGAAGAGAGCACATGTTAGCCTCTCTGGCTGCATAACTCTACCTGGATAAAGTAACTTTAACCTGGATAAAGGCTAACAAATATTGAACCAAAGTTTCTCGAAACTTTATGGAAGGGTCGGGTAAAAAAACATTACATTTTGGATTGGATCTGGACAAAGGGGCGGAACCAGGAAGACTTGATCATTTTCCTCAACTCAATCTTTTTTTCTTTTTTTTTTTTTACATTTTCACTGATTTCCCACAGAGTAATATGTGGATCAATATGGTCTGACATGTTAAGGGAACTTATATTTATTAATGTGTGCAGGATCCAAATATAAATCTGGATCTATAGAGAATTTAAATGTGGTTTCATAAGGGGACTGTTGAGTTATGTTGAGGTAATGTTTACACTTGGTGGTAATTTGTATACACTATGGATTTAGATACTTAAACAATAGTTTACAATTTTAGCTAGTCAGTTAATTGTTCTTTCTCAAGCTTTTTTACATTTCCAGCATCGACTATACAATATCTCCATCATCTAACCATCTGCTGCTATCAAGGAAAAGATATTTGATTTGTTTTGACCCAGAGAAAAAGTTAAACCACTCTCCATGTGTTCCTTGAATTGATGACACTAACTTTATGGAAAGAATTCTACCGGAAAACTACCGGACTGTCAACATATCAGAGGAGGAATGCTTTGAGTGTTTTTGGACAGGGTGAGTCGCAAGAACACTTGCCAAGGTAAATTTGTACACTGATGGCTAAAACAGCAGGATGTCTTGTCATTAGGAGCCATGACTGGTGATGAATTTACAATATTGCTTTTGGCTTGGGCCATAAAGACTGCAAATATAATTAAAAAAGAGATTTGGGAGTGCGTTTGCAAGATTCAGTTCTCTTAAGCTTCCTCAACCGATTGATTCTTTTTATCAGAAATGAAAAAGAAAAACGCAAAGACAGACGTTTGATCCTTTGGCCTGATAGTGTTATTGTTCAAAACATGTGCAACATGTGCGTCAGAAAATCCCAAATACAGACAAAGAAATGCAAAACAGCCTGGGCTAGCTGCCCTTGTTGGAATACTGACATTGAACCAAGAAGATCTGGCTAATATTAGTTAATTATCCTCCAGTTTTCCATCAACCTTTCACTCTGATATCAACCAAATAATTGACACATTTACATGTCATTAAGATCTGAAGTGGAAAAAAATCAATTTTGTGTTAAAAGGGAAACTAATGGCCAACAAATGAGCCATGTAACACCAGCTGAACTAAAGCTGAATATTGCACAAAACGACTGAGTGAATAAGTACATAAAATTAGCTCCAAGGGCCAGTGTGTACGATTTTCTGGCATAAATCTAGCCAACTGAGTAGCCCTCCCCTAACCTATGGTGAACATCTGGTAATGGCCCTTGCTGGAGCCAGTGTTTGGTTTGTCTGTTCTCAATCTCTGAGCCTATCGGTTAACCTCTGATGACAAATTAGCCTCTGGGGGCAACAGCCGATATTTTGGGGCTTCCTGTGTAGATGGTGGATAACTGGGCCAGCTTCCTCCCTTTACCATACCCAGTCCGTCTAGTTTCTTTATCATAGGAGTCAAAGGTTTAGCCACACAAAATACAATCAGTGTTACATTTTGTAGGTGTTTTAGGTCCAGACAGTCAGTTTGGCTAATCTCTATTACCAGCTATCTGAATATGAATGGAGAGCAGATACACTCTGCACAATGTGTATCACCTCTCTTTCGCTCTACATGCAAGGTTGGTGATTCATTGGTCAAACTAGAATCCATGAATGTTGTTGGTAACTACATGGCTCTGTTCTTTTTTAATAGATCCCTAAGAATCCTACTGTGCTTGATTGTACCTGCCTTCTCCACTATTACATATGTTACCTCACATCTGGGCTTTATTAAAAAAAAAAGAAGCACTGAAGAAAGAGGTTTGTGAACACAGTGGCTTTGTGCAGCACTCTAAACACAATCCTCAATAAAAAACACTGACCTGACTTGGCACACGCACTCCATGTCACAGCTTTCCACAGCTGATCAAATAGCACACGCTGCATGTGGACCATTACAGCCCAGTGCAGAGAAATGTTTGATCTCATGAGTATCTATTCACTGTCTCCCAACAAAGCTGTTAAATTATCTGACAGTAACATTTTTATCCCATTTCCACACATTGAGGGTGAAATATAGCCGCTAAAGTTGGTTGGAACATTCTACATTGATTTAAGGGGTTGTTTCAGATCTTATCAGTGTGACTATCAGGCCGCAACCTTGTTTAAGAGCTTGTGCAAATACGCCTTCCAGCACTCTCTAAAGTCCCGCTTTCAAGTCTTGCGCGTGGAAGCGATCAGAAAATGTCTGACAGCAAATTGAAACCAAACATTCAGCTGTCTTTTCCAAGAAAGACTTTTGCATATTCAGAGAGGCAGCCAAACATGTATGACCAGCAGGAGACTTTCAGCAGCGTCAGGAAATACTGCGAAAAAACTAGGAAGGGGTTTTGTCCATTTTAATGCCCCTATTTCCAAACAACAGATTAAGAGATTTGTCTCAGAATAAACTAAAATAATCCAATACCAGTAGCAGATGTTTAGCTAAGTGTATATTTCTCTGGGGCAAAGCTGCTCTGGAGGAAGAAACAAATCCGCTGACTGAGTAAGCATCCTTTTTCTGGCCAAGTAATGCGAGACTGAAGTCCAGTGAAAAGGACAAGGAGTACAACGGGGGAGTAAGTAGCGTTAAAGCTTACTGGTGCTGCTAATGAAGGAAAGATTTAATTGAGATGTGCAAACGTTTCAGCATTTACCCGATCAGATTTACTGACCTTTTAAATTAAAGTAGGTTTACAATACCATACTCTGACATTTATTGACATTAATCCTCTTCCTTCAGCTGGTATTCTGTATTTCCAACCAACTGGGGTTCTCTTGATAGGTTACATCCATGGCATGAAAATCCATATTTAAACTGCAGTGTACTCATTCATGGTGGCACATTGGAACAGTGGTTAGCCATGTCATCTAATAGCAAGAAGGGTCGTACTGTGTGGAGAGCAGTACTGCTGTCTCTCGGTTAGTCTGTTGTGAGACTTACTGTCTGGGTCCTGCCTCCAGCTGTGGGGACATACGTGATCCTGTAGTTCTGGACGCGACCTGGAACTGGACTCCACCTGGCATTCATACTGGTGGTGGTTTCGTTGAACACAACAAGGTCGGTGGGAGGTGCATTGGGGGCTGGAAAATGCACACACACACACATATCGCAATTACAACCATGTTAATTTGTCATAAGGGCACTCACTCCATGGATTTCCATAAAAAATTCTCTTAAAGACACTGTCCTTGATTTTTTTTTGGTCAGTCTGTGTTCAGCTGTGTATTCTTAGTCTTGAATGATTCACTTCATTGAAATATAAGTTAATTTACTTCTCATCCTACAATACAGCAGGTCTGTCTGATATGTATCAAGGACTGTGGCTTTAAGAGAAGAAAAGACAATCCACCTCTGGGGTTTTGTCTTTTCTGAAGCAGCGATGGAATCTGTTGAACAGCCATGGATTGATGGAAGGATGGATGGACTGATTAATGCATGAATGAAAGCAATGGATGGATTGATGGATGGATGGTGGAACAGATGATGGATGATGGAATGGGCTGCAAAAACAGGGACTCAAATCTCTGTTTTGCAAGGCATGCACAATTGAAATCCAGTGTTCTGAGTAAGAACACAGTCATGAACAGCCATGGGTTGAATGGCGTGGACATTGGGACAAACGGATGAGGACAGACAAACACATGATGAAACAGATGTTTCAGCTGTAGTAGCATCACTGGAGCAGTGGATGGGTTGATGATGAAATGATGCTTGTCCAGTGAACAGCATAGCTTATGACCACATAGATGATACATAACACGATAAAACATGCTTTCTTTGTTTGAAAGGAAAAGCATCCTCTTGCTTTACCACAAACATACTTACTTGGGGGACCAACTCGTCTGCGCACTAAAGAGGCAGAAATAGAAAGGCATAATGGTCGTACCCTTCACTGAACATGTCACTCAGCATTTTTACAGAAGGTAAAATCAAAAGTTAAATCATTTTATATCCTTGGGTCAGGAGTCAACACTGATTCTGTCCAAGAGCTGAGAAAAACCGGTTATTGGTCAACACAGAGCTGCTAGATCTTACATGTTCTCTCACTGCCCATCAGATCCTCGCTCTCTGATTCGTCTGGGTAGATGGCGGTGACCGTCACGTCATAGGGCGTGTCTGGCTCCAGGTTCTCAAGGACGTGGGTCGTCTCGTCGTTGTTGAGAATGGACTGATGAAGAAAACATAGACAGAGTACGTGGGAAGGTGCTTGGCAACACTACAACTTTATCCAAAGCAAACAAAACATAATTCGATGGGTGCAGCAGTCCTGCGGGACTCATGAGGAAACTCTCTGGAAATGTAAACATCTGTGGCACAGCTGCTTTTCTCTTACATATTGGAAGTTGGGGTCTCCCTTCTTCGTCCAGCCGATGCGATACAGAGCGACATCGGGGGCTCCGTGTTCCCAGGTGGCCCTGAAGCTTGTCATGGTAACCTCTGACAATCGTAGGTTCTTCGGGGCAGGAACCACATCTGCAGAGAAGGGGGGGGGGGGGGGTAGTTATGATCATTACGAGTCCACATCCACTATGCCATCATAGTATAACACTAGAAATCTTTGTCTGTCTGTCTGTATGTGGCTAACATATCTCGAGAACTGCAACTAGCATTAACTCAGCCTAAGTAAACAGCCCATTCCAAACAGGCAGGTTCAGAATGGACACTGCAATGGTTGTTATAGTTTTCATTCTTACCTGTGACTGCGTCTCCACGCATTGGCTGTCCAACACCCTCGTCATAGATCGGAGTAACAACCAAACCATACTCGGTCTGTGACATCAGGTTGTCCAGTTGTCTGGTGGTCACATCTCCTCCGACTTCCAACTGTGAACAATTAAACACGTTTGTTATACATTTTTATCAAATCAATATAAACATATACAGGGCTTCTTTATGCTATTTGAAAGTAAAAAAGACTCCATATGTTTTCCTCTTCAGACCGATGTTTGCCAGGTCTTGTGAAACTTTTATTCCTTTCCCAGTGTGCATTTCCAGGAGCTTTGGCGATGGCAGTAATATTCACCAAATAAGACTTGGTTGGAAACTTGACCAGAAGGTATAAAACTGTGCTTGATCCAGAGGAAAGTGGGAAACAAATAAAACACTCAACAAACAATAACAAGCTGCAGTATTTGACTGAACACCATGAATACTTACAGGAAATACCACACTGCTTTTACTGCTCTAGATTCCATTAGGTTTTATTAGCTGAGCCTCGAGAAATAAAACTTGAGGGAATATTTATCGATACCAATACCAGCTGCTGTATGCGTGTGTGATTGTTTGCACTCACATTTTCAGACCCCTAATTTGTCTCTCAGCACCATAAAAGCATGCATAGGGCTTCAGCTGGCATATATATGTCCTGCAGCCTGGGCTGTGGGGGGTATTACTGTCAATTATTGGGCTGTATCACTTAATATAAAGGTCAGACGTGATGTTCTACAACTCTCTGGGCAGCTTCTGACAATCACATCCTCAGCCCATGAGTGACTTTCACATGTGTGTTTCCATCAAAGGAGTTTTGAGGATCGCCTCAATCTGATTTATGGCTAAGGAAATGGCAATGACAGATGTTAAGAGTTTGCTGCCGTAGCCCAGTTCTCAATCTCTACAACCACCAAAACCACTCTTTAATCCCTCACCATGATGGACCAAGCTCTGATAGTTTGATGATCTATTCTGGACTAGAGAATATTCCCTGATTCATTGCTATCAAACCAAATGGCTCAAACACACCAGTGTTAATTTCGTTGATGAAAACTATGACGAAAAATATTCGTTAACAAAGTTTTTTCCATTGCGAAGACGAGACGTAACGAAAACGGATCTTTGAAAAATAAAAACTATGACTAAATCTATTTTAACTTTTGTTGACGAGACGAAAATGTTGGTGGTTGACTAAGTCACAATAATTTTTTTTAAACATCATTGTATCAGCCGTCATGAAGTATCAGGAGCAGGCGAGTGTGTGTGTGTGTGCTCCCAGATAGCACACCAGTCCCGAGGCTCCGCCCCCCGCCCCCGCTCACTCGCTCAGAGACACAGTGAGCTCAGAGCTTGTTCACGTGAAGAAGCTGCTCAGTGACTGACTGCTTCTTAACAGTGGAAACAGTGAAAACACAGAGTTTCTCTGGTCTCAGATGCTCAGAGATCAGCGCAGCAGCTTCTTGATCAGAGCAGAAGCTGCAGTTGGTTTCCACCGAACTTCAGTTTCTGTGGCCGCCTCCAGCCTGACCTGCTCTCACTTTTTGTTTTCACATTTAAAACCAAATATATATTTTAAGCTATTAGTCTGCAGCTATATGTTTTTATTTATTTCAAAATAGGGTACTTCTTATTTCATACATTTCCCACAAATATTGGGCGGACTCAAATAGCCCTACAAAGTTCTGTGTTTAATTTATTTACAAGGAGGCCTAGACTTGCCTGTGTATTTTCTTCTCTTCATAAGTGTTCAGTTTTTCTTTGTTGTTACAGGTACAAATAGCAATAAAATGTCAAGAGTTTTCTTTATTGTCGTTCTATAATTTCGTAAAAGCAACAAACTATAGTTAAGTATAGTATAACTTTATATAAAACTTTATTAGCTTTGTTATCAAACATGTTTTGCGGCTCCAGACAAATTGTATTTGGGGGAAGAGGGGGGAAAATTACTCTTTTGAAAGTAAAGGTTGCCGACCCCTGCTATAGACCTATGCTGGTAGGGATATCTAATGGACAACTTAAGTACTGCAAGCTAGACTATTACCACAACACAGGCTCCCTGGGCCTGAGAAGGGAAGAAAAGGAGTTTAATGTGGCTGCTAAATGTGACTAAAACTAGACTAAAATGTAATTAGTTTTCATCGACTAAAACTAGACTAAAACTAAGAAGGATAAAAACGACTAAATGTGACTAAAACTAATATGCATTTTCGTCAAAAGACTAAGACTAAGACTAAATCAAAAATAGCTGCCAAAATTAACACTGAAACACACATTAGAACAGTCCCATTGTAGTAATTATGTAGGAAATGGATTGGTAAAACGTTGGCTGCTAACAGCCTGTTTATATATGTTTTAATGGGTTTAGGGACTTGAGGAATGGAAAACACCAATAGTGGAACTAAACTAACCTCTTTAGGATCTCCTTCCTCAGGCGTGTAGGTGATGATGTACTTGCGAACAAGACCAGGAGCAGCATCCCAGTTAAGCCACAAGGTGCTGTGGGTGACATCGCGAACCCTGAGTTCGCCTGCAGGTGGTAGGGGCACTGAAGGAGGAGCAGAAAGTCAGTGTGAGTCTCTGGACAGGATGATATTTAAATCAACGAATGAATGAATTAAGACAGTCCCGAGGTCAGAGAGGCCCCAATACATCAGGCATCACCAATAAACATTTAAGCGGCTTTCAGTTACTCAAGAAAATGCAGAGCGCAGCAGGAAATTTCCACCTCAGGCAAGGGGAGGTGTCCGGGTGGAACATACAGGACATGATGTATAAGTTCCGTATCGGAAACAAATGTTTCGGTCTAAAGCATATGAACACAGGCATCAAAAGTTCTAAGTGTATAGCTCCTCTTGTTCATCCTGAGATATTTGTATCTTCCATTGCATGCTAGAAATGTCACAACACTCCCACTCGCTCGTTATGGATTTTCCTTCTGTACCCTCACCTGGACATTTTCTGTACATCTGATCAGACTCACTGGCAGGAGTCAGTAAAAAAGACATTCATATTCTCACGTACAGCCCCTCTGACAAATTTCAGGAAAATGCCCGGACCTCAGAGCATTTTCTGAAAGCAGCTTATGTCAAATCAGCATCATAAAACGTGGCCCTCATCAATGAAATCAACTCGTGATTGAGTGAACACCTACGCGTGACTCCCTGCTTGGTCAGTGGTTCGCTGGCTGATTCTCCGTGCATGGCGAAGAGGGAGAGCGTGTAGGCTGTGTTGGGGAGCAACTTCTCCAGCTGGACGTCAGTTGTATCTCCTCCCACTCGGATCTGCAAGGGGGAAGCAGACCAAACAGACAACATGAGGTCAGAGGGGAGGTGGACAACAGGGACCGCTCACTGTCATCGAGAGAAACATTTGGACAAGTAAATTGAGACAAACGATCTGTTGCTGAATCCGGTCGGGACCCACTGGGTTTGACACCTCATGAACAAATGATGATGTTCCCTTTGCAGAGTGAGCTCATGGCTCACCCACCCCTTTGTGACTAACAGTGTTCCTCTGTGTTGTCCCTTCTGCCTTGTCTGCTGAATGGTGAGGCATACACTGGCGGCTTTGTAATGTGGTATTTCAGTGTGTGAAATCTGCAATTTGTCAAAAAAATTCTGACAGCAAGTTGCGTTTGGTCCCATGTAGCGTTTAGCAGCGTGTTTACGAATGTGTGAGCTTTTTTCTCCACGTCTAAACACATCATATTCAAAGCTGATTGGCTGCATGCCGCTCTCTTACCTCCTGCTCGAGGGTCGGCTCTGTGGCGTTGATGGCGCTGTAGAGCAGCATGTAGCCCGTGGCGCCAGCTGCCCGCTCCCACCTCACCTGCATGGTGGTGACCTGTTCATTGTAAATGTCCATCCTCCTCACGGCACTCAGGGGCACTGGAGAACCAAGCAATTATGTTAAACATACAAAAATGTGCTCACAGGAATACAAACGTAGATGTTCGCGTTTCTTTTTCCTTGTTTTCTTGTACTTCACACTTGTTTTTGTCATATCCACTCTAAAATCAATGCTGTTTTATTGGTGCTTTTATAGCTGTTATGTAACACTATTATATCTCTGCTATTTTAGAGAGCAAAGGTGAAACAGCTCTTGTTCTTTGGTGGGTTGGTTTGTTAGCTTGTTTGCTTCAGAAGCATTACGCAAAACCATTGAACACATTCAATGAAACTTGATGTGTGGATGTGACATGGGCCCAGAAAGAACCCATGATATTTCGGTAAAGATTGGAATAGACGGGCGGATACAGGAGTTTTAACCACTTTTTTCTTAACATTGTTTGAACAGGGGGTTTTTTGTGTTGGTTTTTTATTATTTTGTTTCGATTTTCACCGAAACCCCTGGTAAAAGTCAGGGATGTTGAAAAAAATCTTGTTTGATTGAATTCAAGGCGATTGTTTGGGATTGGCAGATGAATGCAATCATGTGAAATTGTAATAGTTAGAGACATTCTCTTTGGTGGGTTATATTCAATAAATGATACAGGCTGAGAAGTCAGTCAAAAAGAGAAGACTTACGTGTGGTCTCAGTTCCTTTAAGAGGCTCGCTGCTATACTCTCCGAAAAGGGCGTAGACATTGACCAGGTACTGGGTCAGAGGGTTGAGTTGTCGGAGGACCACTGTGGTCTCAGTGCCGTCCACTACCACCTATTGACAAAGGGAAGAGTTAGATGAATGTAGCTGCAGTAGCGAGCTGTAGTTTTCCTCTGCGATGGGTTTTGAACAGAAGTTTAAAGAGTCAAAATCTTTTTGATGAAGTTAACATGTCTGCAGATACTGTCTCAAAATAAAAGACTGTGTTTTTGGTGGGGGAGCGATAATTCATTTAGGAGCAAAATAATCATAAGCTCTATCTGTTTACTGGATTTACTACAAGCGTTCCGATTAAAACCAGAAAGCCCTTTGACCAATTTCTACTGAGCTAAATCTCAACATGTGCTTCAATCCCAGATAGATAAACAATAATAAAACCTTATCAACTGTGCTCACTATTAAAACCATGGGAGCTGGACAAAAACAATCAACTGTAGTGAAAATCAGACACCAAAAACATATCTCGCCACACTTTGTGGAGCCAACACCATGCTGGCCATCAACGCTATCACTCATGAAGTCATTATTTGCGTTCTAATCTTCTAAACTGACAGCTGTGTGTGTTTTTGTTTCCTTGGCCCAAGTCAGATCGTAATGTAATTAGACACCCACGCAGAAAGACGCCAACACAAACAGGAGGCTGGATAGACGTCCGAATGGAGATTCCCATTAATACCCACACAGGAAGATGAGCTACGCATACTGCTCATCTTTCTGTGATTGGAATGGAAGACGTTGTTTGGGAGTTGTGCCACGTTATGGAATAAGATTTACCTGCAGTGGCTGTCCTGACACAGTCATGTACTCCACTCGGTAACTCTCTACTGGGCCATCAGGAGCGGTCCATGAGGCTCTGAAGGACTGGTGTGTCACCTCAGACGTCACAAGATCAGTAGGAGAACCCGGTGCTCCTCCTATTCAGGAGTTGGTACAGAAAGATACAGAAGTATGGGCGATCACAGTGATCATTATACATTTGTTATATTTGATCTTTCTTCCCTTTAATGCAAAGGTCATTAAGGTGCACTCCCATAAACTACAGTTTCATAGCTTTTATACAAATGTTAAAGGACAGGAGCCTTCACCCCACAGAAAACATTGCCCTGAAGCACCAGAAACATCTCTTCAATAGTCCAGCCAATAGTAACACATCATTGTGATATCATGTGACATCACAGAGGTTGACGGGACGAACTGCAGCAATGGACAGTCTGAGGAAAGTGATTTGTTTTCTGAACATTAAAGCATGTAAACCATTTCAACTATTAACCCAAATTAAAAAAAATGATAGAGCAAAAACAAATAAAATGTGGCAACAGATACAACTTTGA
Organism: Platichthys flesus; assembly: GCF_949316205.1. Lineage (NCBI taxonomy): Eukaryota > Metazoa > Chordata > Actinopteri > Pleuronectiformes > Pleuronectidae > Platichthys > Platichthys flesus. Next base: position 12,843,813 of record NC_084954.1, on the reverse strand, counting down.
TTCAGAAAAAAGTTCTAAAGGAACCATGTCCAGACCACTTAATGGAATGAGACTAAAGCCGCATCCTGCAAGAGGTTCCCCAATAGCAGCTATTTGATTTGATTAAGGAGCAGACAAATTCCTATCCCACAGAGGCAGGAATATCAGTGGAAGAAGAAAATAACAGATCTGCAATCATTTTTTCAAGAGCTTAGCTGGCTCTGAGCTTTTAGAGGTGCCTTCCATGGTGGGCCAGACATTAAATTGTCTGTGGGTTTGGGATGATCTACTCTACGTTTACACTGCATCTCAAACTGTCTGGGAGCAGAGCAGTTGGCGTTGACGATTCCAGTGTGAAATGATTGATATTATTCACTATTTAAATTCATCCATACCTGGTCCCTTGACACTGTTACAGAGGTTGTCTGTAAGATTGTCCACGATGTCCAACAGGAAGGAGAAGTCAGCCACGTTGTACATGTGAATTTCATCCGGATCAGTGGCAATTGACCTCAGCTCATTCTCATCAGCATTCTTCACACCTAAACCGCAATGATAAGGTCGATAGCCATTAGTATCTTGACACAGTTGGAAATCTTAGATCATATAATGAATCTGCAAATAAAGAGGTCTGAATTTTCATTACCGACTGCATACAGCTCAATGGATTCGTCACGCAGGTTCTGAGAGTTGACGATGACGTCGTCCTGGGATTTGCCATCAGTGATCAACACGCCGATCTTTCGAGCGTTGGGTCGCATCCCGACGTTCTCTTTAAAATTGTTCTGGAGGATGTAGTTCAAAGCCATACCTGCAATGGAGACAACATGCTCTCATCACGCTAATTTCAAAGTGAGACAGAGAAGCTGTGGTGCTGCCTAATTTAGAACTTAATAGATTGAAGTACCAGTCAAGGTGTTTCCGCCTTTGTAGGGCAGGTTAGCCACAGCTTCCAGGAGGGAGTCCCGAGTTCTGTGAGCATCCAAGTGCCATTCAGTCTTGGGGTCTCCACTGTACTGAGCGAGACCTGTAGACACAACACCTGTTACACCAACTCAAAAAGATAATTTTCATATTATTGGTGGTAAGCGGTTGACAGATACACCCACCAATTTGGACCCTCTCTGGGCTGATGTCAAAGACTCCCACCATACGGGCAATGAAGGCCCGAATGGTCTTGAAGTTGAGACGTCCAATGCTCCATGAACCATCCACCAGCAGCACAATGTCGGCCTGTGCATTGGTCTTACACCTCACATCTGAACGGGCAGAAGGGAATGTGTCATCATGTGACGGAGGGGAAAGATGTACAGCAGTTCAACTATCATGTGTAGTCTGAATAACAGTGGTGTGGAAGGTGTTCAAAGAAATGTGAGAGTAAAAGGAAAGAGTAAAAGAAAAGTTCATAACATCAAAAAGTTCAAGGACATCAGAAATATTTCTACAATCCTAAACACACATCTCCAGAAATGAGCACTAAATCATTATGAACTAATATTCTCCTTCACAGAGGAATTCATATCAGATAACTTTTTTCCAGGTGTCTTGATTATTATCTTCTTGTCTTGTGGCGTGTGGAGACGGAATTTCTTTCTCTTGGATCCATGAGTTCATCCCTTAGGGCAGATTAGGAATAATACGCCCATGACTTATCAAAGGGGCCTCCACTGGAGAGTGAATGAGTGTGTTCTCCAGAGCTGCAGGGAAATATTCCAACGCACAGCTGGGTGGCGACATGGAAGTCATCTGATCCTCGGCACCTAAAAGACAGCTGCAGATGTGCAACAGGGATAGGCAGATGTTGCACTAACTGCCACTGTCTGCAACTGAAAACAGGTTGTTTATATGATTTACACATTGGTTTGCTCACACAGAAAATCCCCAAAACATTCTCTGTGTAAGAGAGCGAGCTGTCAAGTTTGCAGAGACAGAGAGAGCATGCACAGGTACATTGGTTTAGATTACAATTTAAAAAAAACACAAAAGTTACAATGTCTGGAAAAAAGGACTTTCTGATCAATCTATTAATTCCAGACTGACTCTGTCAGTCTGAATGTGGCTCTCATATCCCTAGAAGTTTTCATCTTATCAGCTTCACACTTTATACGTGTAGTGTTAAGGACCCAAGGAAGAGCAATGTCAAATATTATGCGATTTGGCCATGTGACGTGTTCAATATTAATTTACTTTGAATAAAAACGCCACCAGCACTCTGTAGCAACCTAAGAGACTTTGTCAATCATGACAACAGCTCGTTCTCGACAACACCAGCACCAACTGATTCTCGAGTTACGTGATCTGTACTGAGTCGAGCTTCACCGACCTCTGAACAAAGAGGTGAACAGCTATTTGTCCAGCTGCAGTGAAGTAGCTTCGGGGTCAGTAGACTGAGTCCTTACTTGCCGCGGCTCAATTGCTGAACGTCACTTTTACACTTTAAGAAAGAGAGCTGCAACCAGCGTAACAACAGGTCAAGCAGCCTAATCCAAACAGAAGGTTTAGAACGGAAACTGGACTAGTGAAATTTGGAATGTATAAATTAGGACAAAGAACTTATCTTAACTAAACCGTCAGACAACTGACCTGTAGCCAATAGAGAGTACAGGAAGAAGACTGGGATTTTCTCACCCTTTTTATTTTTTGCACGTTATTGAATATGCATCTGCCTCCCTATTAAGACCAGGCCTGCAGCTGCAGCGGTCGAGCTGACCTTTTCCAGATCCTCCCATGCAATCACAACCATTTTACTCCTCTTGTACTGACTGCACAGACTCACTAAGTAGGAAAACCTTTTATTACTGCAAACAGATTATACGCGTATGGCTTGATTCTACACTGGCTGCTGTTGGACTGGAAATAAAAAGCGGAAGCCCAAATTGACACAGCGCGGACGGACCAGAGGGGCAGACACGTGGAATTGCCATTACATCTGTTATTTCGTGAGACAAAAAGCTTGGAGGAAAAGTATTCAGAGAAACTCCTCAGCTTTTATGGGGCATGTCTATAGAGAGCATTTTTCCAAAGCAATCATTTACAACGTGATTCAGACGGGGGGAACACTACCTTAATGGTAACGACAGGCATGGCAGTTGAATAACTAACAGCAGAACAAAGACTGAAGAAATTGCAGCTGTTCATGTTCTTGTTGGTTTGAGGATAAAACATTGTTTTCTGTTTATCATGTGAATGTAGGTATTGATGAACATTGGATAACTTCACCTGTTGCCACATAAGGTGGAGGGTCGGGTGCGTCACTGAGAGTGGTTTTTTCCTCCCCAGCCAACGGCATGCTCTCTCCTCCATCAAACATACCAAACACATTCACTGTGTATTTGGTACCAGCTCTGCAGACCCCAAAAAAACAATACGTTTTACTTGATATACCAGAAAACATTCTTTGAAGCTTAAAATACGAAGAGAATGAAAATGAGGACCAACCTGAGCTCTTCCAGAACCACAGTATTGTCATAGGGGCCGACCTGGAGTTCTCCCAGGTCAATGTCCTCCCCGGCAGGGTGGAAAATGACCTTGTAGCCCTTAACGTCGCCGGGAGCGTGATCCCAGGTGACACGGAAGCTGGTCTTGGAAGGCTCAGACGTTTGGAGGTTCCTAGGACCTTTGTATGGTGACACTAGAGAGAAGAGGATGGCTTAGTTGAATGACTTAATGAGCACAAAGAATATTCGAAAATAAAGTAAATACTAATATGTACTTTAATATTGTCTTTAAGTATGAGACGGTTATGATTGGGATGACAACAGTATTGAGACAATAGACAGAGAAACATTGTGTTGATGATTGACAGACGTACGTGTTGTTCCCTCTCCTTGCCTCGCTCGGCCCTCTCCGAAACGGTAGACGGGCTGAACAGTGATGTCGTATGTGGTTAGGGGAGTAAGGCGTCGCAGCACGGTGGTGGTTGTGCCACCTTGCACCTTAGCTGCAAGCTGGCGCCCTCCAACCTGGGGCTTGTAGGTAACACGGTAGTTGAGCACATTTCCAGGTGCCGCCTGCCACGTCACTTTCATGCTCTTCTCGGTCTCCTCTGAGACTACAATCACTCTGCCGGCAGCGGAGACTGCATAGAAGAGGGGATGGGGGGAATGAAGGTTAAAGCGGAAAGGGAAAATGTGGACTTTGGGCCTCTTTCAGATGGGAATATGTGCTGAATGTATTTCCAATATACCTTTGGAAATATAAGCAGCATGGCTTTCCGGCTGGTAATTAAACTAAACAGTAACACGCTTGGCTACAACACAGTCTTTCATCTGGATATCTGCTCAGTTTCCACATGCGTGTGAACACAAATATTTCAGATTTTCAGAGGGATACATTAAACAGGCCAAAATTGACGTGATTGATTGTGTTTAGTTGGTGGCTTTTGGGAGCCAGACGTAGATGCCCTGTGAATTTAAGCAAACTCCATAGTTTCCTTTTTTCCATTGTGTGTCTACAGTGTTTTCACAATTTTATTTTTGGAGCAGGGAGGGCAAGTGGGAATCGTCAAAGGATTCAAAACGAGTAAAGGAAAATATTCTGAGCATTCATTTTTATTAACGGAAAAAAGCAGCGCATCAAAGTTTGCCGTGTGTGGCTGGGTCCCCAGAGACCTGTGATCTGTGAAGAGCACATGAAAAGAGAGAGCCACAGATAGTGGGCTCAGAGTGACGGAAGGAATGAACAGAGTGAACATTTAAGCCTAAGCCGCCTAGGGGTTGTGTGCGGTGTGTTTGCCACCTTTCTCGTTTGCCAGAGTCAATAAACACTAACGATGGTTGGAAATCATTTTTTTTTTTCCTTGACCACATTCCATCTCACTAAGTGGTGGACAATATCGCTGCCCAAATGTGGAGAGTTTCCGCTAAATGTGCTTTTCTCATCCAAGCACAAGTTCAGTCTAACAAGGGGGAGAGGCTGACGTCTATCTGTGCTGCATATCCCAGGAAAACAGGGTGCAGGTGTGCTGGCCATTACATCACCTCTGGACATACACATGCACAATTTTAAAGATGTCCACGCAAAGTCTCTAACGACTTGATGACTCAGCCAAGGTATGTGTCTCTGACGGATGTACATAAAAGCCAGAAATGTCTCCTCCAGCTAAATAGAATTTCATGAAGAACTCTTTAATCTGCGTCATTCCCCCAGATTCTTCGCTGATGACCTTCTAAAGTCCATTTGTGAGTGGAACAGACAAATAAAACCTTAAGGTACAAGAAGTGTTAATGACAAGAATGTCTAGACCTGGACTCTTGGCTTGAAAAAAGATTACTGCGACAGTTACACATGAAAATCTGTTTAGCTGTCCCTTTGTGGATATTGAGGTCTTTATTGGCTTTTAGGGTCACAGACTTCACATTTTCATAATGAGACTTTCAGAAAATGAGAGGTGAAACAAGGAAGGCGGCGCTTCAGAAAGAGACTGCTAAAAAAGACACGAGGCAGATGTGGGCTGTGGGAAAAGATGAAAATGGGACGATTAAGTGAAAGAGTCAGTTTATGGTGCAGGAGCTCCAGCAGCTTAAGTGACTTACCATCAGTGGTTTCCTCTCCGGCCAGGGGCTGGCCCTCTCCGTGGCCATATCCAGCAAACACGGACACCTGATAGCGTGTCTCCGGGGTGAGGCTGTCCAGAACTGTGGCGGTGGTGTCTCCTGCTATTGTCTTCTCCCCGGCCTCCTCGGTGAACAGAGACTTCCACCTGATCCGGTAATGACGAACGTTGCCGGGAGCCGCCACCCAAGATGTGGCAAAACTGGTGTCTGTGACGTCTTTGGTCACCAAGTCTCTGGGTGAACCGAGCTCTGTTGATGAATGGAACGGAAAAACATTAGCAGAGGTACGGGTATTAAATACACCTTTGCCAACTGGATAAGGAAAGTTGGTAGTGCTGCAGGTTTTATCTAGTAGCCCTTAACAAATTTCTCAGGATTTGCGATGAATAATAATTGAACTAAGATGGTGGTGTTAGCGCCGAACTACCAAAAAATACCCCAACCCTTCTTCAGCTCAGTGAGGGCTTTATCCAGGTGGGGTTGATTTATAATGATAGATAATGCAGATATAGAAATGTAGATTGGAGGAAGGGTGTGTGACATAAAGGAGGGCAATGGAACGAGCCCCAGCGATAAGCCACCAACAGCTACTCATCCGTAACCTCTCAGGATCTGTTTGAACAACCTGATTCTCTCCTATCTTAATAAGAGGGCGCTGGAAAAATGTCTGCAAAACCAATCACAAATCCCATTTCAACTCCAGCACCTCTCCCAGTAGCACTTTATTTTTCCATTGAAACAGAGGAAACCAGAGCCACGGAAATAAAATGGATTGCTACAAATGCAGATGGTGTGCTCCCTCTTTCCTTTCCCTCCTTCGCTCACTTTTCCTAAGAGATCGTCATGAAAGGAGACAGGCATAAAAATAGGGTGGAGGGGGATTTTGCGGTGGTGTTTCGTATTGAGCAGCCAGCACATGCTTGGCTGAGAGGCAGGCCCATGTTGAGATGGATTCCCAACCGTCTGGCTGCCATATAGAGGAGCTACATCCACCACAGGAGGATGGGCCTCGCCGCACGTTTCCTGCTACACAACCACTGAGATCGTGATCCTCGCTCAAGGACCTCAGGCCCTACATGCCAGCACCTAATGACAAAATAATCACAGGCTGAGCGAGGCTGCTCCGCTGGGTGGTCTCTGTCAAGCCCCATTCATCAGACTGAGGTTTGACAGATATAAGGATGATTTCTTTCATTTTTTGAAAGCCAAATGCAGAAAATTAGATGCACCACAAATCTTCGGAGTCCCACAGATGGTCATTCGGAAAATTTAAGAGAACCCTGAGCACAAAAGGCAGCCACTGTATCCATCTGTCACCCTGTGAGTCCGCATCAGCATCGGTCCATCACAGAGGAACTGGAAACGGATCTGAACAGAAAACAGAGCAGCAGTCGGCCAAGCAGAGCATACTGATCCTTCAGAGCAAAGGCCAGATAGGAAGAGTGATGGCCACGAAATCAGACTGATGAAGAGTTCCAGATATTGGAGCACCATGAAAACAGTGAAGACCACTAATAAATACCCAGATCATTCTTTCTAAAAGGTTCTAACTGCCAACTGCACAGGATGAACTTGACTGACTTTTACAACGAGTGTGTGAACCAAGGACAAAAGGAGCAAAAGAAAAGGACTCCTGCAAGCAGTGGCTCCCTTTTCATCGATACCTGCAGACAAACGCTTGCATGTAGTATATTTATCCTCCCGTTGTCTATGCCTCTTATCCTTTGAGGGTCGCGGGGGGAGCTGAACCCAATCCCAGCAGACCTTGAAGAGGCGGTGTACTACCTGGACAGGCCGCCAGCGTATCACAGTGCAAACAACTTTCACACTCACATTAATACCCTAATTCAATATAGAGTCTAAAATGAACCTAACCCCCCAGCTGCAATGCTTTGGATTGTGGGAGGAAGCCGGAAACTCCACAGGGAGAACAAACAAGCTCCACAAAGAAGATCCCGGCTGCACCTTGAGCCTTCTTGCTTTGAGGCAACAGTGTTAACTACCGTGCTGCCCCCATGTAGTATGTACATAATGAAGATGCATAAATAAAAATGCTGAGTCTCCTTGTCTAAGTTTATTCCTCAAGGCCCCTCTAACTGCATCCCGCCCTTCAAGGAGAAGGCCACTCTCAAATTAAGACCTTGGACAAGGCCTGATCACAAATTCACACGAAAGCCTCGCCCATGTCTCTAGAAAACCACATATGACACAACTGAAAATCATCAAGGAGATTTAGTGCTCAGCATGTGCTGACATAACCTACGGATCTGCAGCCGAAGACGCCTAAAGCTTGAAAGTAGAAATGACTGCACATGTTAAGTAACATCAGTGTGAGCAGACAGAATAAACTGCAGGTACTAGCTTCCCAGCAATATCCACATTTTTTTAAATAGACTCAGGAGTTATTTGGATCTCAGTATGAAAAAGCTGAATTTAAAAACTGAGGTTTACCCTGGCTCATTATTCAGGCTTTATTCTGTAAACCCCAAAATCACTGCGGGAAATGGACTGTTCCCTCAAACTGCCATCTCAGCACTGGCATCCCACTTCAGTTTTCCCATATTGTATTGCTCTTGGTTCTAATACTGTACGTCTGAGCCACAAAAATGAAGCCTTCAGTGTCTCTGTGCCAAGGTTGCCCATCTCTGGCTTTTTACCTCAAAAGACCTTCAGAGCAAAGGAGAAAAAGGGAGTCTGGCAGTAGCACTAAGGTAACCTGGCACAGCTTAAAAGTTTGAAAAGACATCACTTTGAGAGGAAATCAAAGCAAGATGTGACGTTTTCACCTGGTGTTGTGTTGTGTTGCTCAGCGAGTTATGATGTTATGCCATAGGCACATGGGAAAACATTTGCAGTGCAATTTAAGTAATTCGTTATTAGAGAGATGGGTACAATGACTCCTTCGGGGGTTTGAACATGTGACCTCTCGGTTTATGGGCTGAGCTTCACTCACAAAGCCACCCTGAGGCAACCCGGTTCACATTTCTAAAAAGCCTTTTTTTTTCCTCACCCTCTCTCTGCCTCTGCCTGTCCTCTGCCCCACCCTGGAGGAAGACAACCAGACAGCTCTCCCCCAAGACCAGACAGACAGCTCACACGCCTTTTCAAGGTCCTCATAGGTAACATCTGCCACATGTCAGATAGAACGGCTTCTTCCTAAGCAAATAACTTTGGCCATGTTTGTGTATAATATTGGGACGTCCATCCAAGCATTCCCCATAACACCTTCTCTGTCCTCCTTCTGAGTCATTTCAGGATGTTTTAATTCTGTCCCACTCAGTGCTTCTGGACTGGCGACCATCCACCGTCATAGCCACAACGGATGGCTTTGTGTGAACCCCTGTCTCCTGGTTCTCGCCTACATGAACTTCACAGGGGGGGAACTCAACATGATTGGCACTCAAAACAATGAGATCACTGTTGAGGCCTGCTGATGTCATGACAGATTGACAGAGCTGGCTAAACCAAGTGCTTTGTCATGGAGCTGCTTTTTTCCTGCGGGGGTGTTGTTGCCGATGACAGCACAGAAATGACCAGCGGAAATTTACTGTATAATCAAACCAAAGCCATTTGGTCAACGTGGGAAAAGAAAATCCCTTTCTTTCAGACTCATCCACTCATCAAAATGTAGACAAAGATCCATTGTACTGCTTGTGAGTAGAAATTTAGTATATTTCTTGAGTACCCAGTACAAGCCAATATGTGTTATTATGCAACCTAGAGCACAGGTCCATGTGGTCTGCAATATATCGTTGTTGAATAGGAACACACTGTCTCTACTCATTCTACTCAACACACATTATGATGAAGAGAAAATCTTTGGATGGGTCTGTGACTTCAAACTGCTTTCAGAAGGGAGTCCAATTCAAGGCGAGCTAAGACTGTAACTGTGCCGTTTTTTATCTTGGCGCACAAAAAGATGAATAAAACACAGGAACTGACCGATTTTTAAGACATGACAATGGAGCGGTCATAACTAATAACCTCAGAGCTTAAGCTGTCCTTGTTGCCTTTGGATTCACTGGCTAGTGGAGTGGACAGATTTGGGGAACAACAAATCACAAAATGTTCGAAGAACCAAGAATATAAATCCCTTAATTCCAGTTTATCTTCTCTTTTAAAATGAAATTACAGATGTCATAAACCCTGCTCTGCTGACATTTTGCGATTTGTTGTTCTCAACGTCGGAACTGAATTGAGAAAGAAAGCTTTTTGCTTTTAGGCACCTAATGCAGACTGATTTTCAGCTTCAAATCCTAGTAGAGTGGAACTAATGTTGATGTTATTAATCTATATGTGTGTCTGTTCTTTTGTTTCACTGTTGAAACTGTGTTCCTGATATTCTTTGACAGGACAGATGGAACTAGCCTGGTTAAATATAAGCTTATGAATTGAGATTGATTGAGAGTTTGAAGACTTTAATTGAGAATAGAATGTGAGTAGAGGTTTCAGGCACAACTTCACCTGCTTCCAAGGTGCAGTGAGAAGAAGAAAAAGGTGTGCAAAGGTCAAAACTCCAGTGACATGTTCAGTAAATAGAACCACTTGTTAGACTGACGTGTTTCGGCTTGTGGTTGTCTTCAGGGTCACCTGTACCATAACAAGGGCCACAAGCAAAAAACATTTCACCATGATGACCTGGTGAGGCCACATGCCAAAGTGTGGGACCAACAATAAAGTTGTTTTATGTACTGGAGTTTTTACCTCTTTAGACTTATCTGACAGCAGTCATTATCTTTAAACGAAGAAAATTACCCCATTTTAATGGGAAGTCCGATTCAGATGCAGAGGCTGGCGGATTATATTGGGTCAAACTCCCCCATTATAATTAATTGCCCACATAAGTGAACTCTTTTTATTTCACACAAAATGTACTGCTTTTGCAACCACAAGTGGAGTTGACAATTAATTACATTAATAATCATTAAATCACATTTCTTAAAAACCACTGTAAAACTACAAATCATATGTGCCAAGCAGGCCAAGATGTGAAGCCATTAGTAGGCAGGCATATGGACATCTGTTCCAAGCTATTCCATAAGTTCTCTAGGTTTCCAAGTATCCCCCACCCATTTCCACCTCTCTTCCTTCATGGGCAGTGGAACCACCCTAACCTAGTCTCAGCCAAAAAACATTAAATTAAGTGCCTCATTCCTGTCTTTTCCCTTATAACAACATCCCATATACTTGACCAGGCTCGCAAAGCAAATCTGAGGGAGTCCCCCGTGAGAAATACCAGATACTATATTCTTCAACGGACATAGTGGCAGACAAATGACCTAATTTCAGCAGTTTTACACTATGCAGCACTTAAACTCATAAATACCAATCAAGGACAAAGTTTGTCTAAGCATGCATGCCTGAATCGCTATACAATAATACAATTGTTTTTTATTCAGAAGTTCAACTTACTGAGTCCACAGCCATAAAGCATGCTTCACACTTTTGTCAAACATCAAGCTTCAAAGGTTCCAAGTTAGACTTTAGAACTGTGACTTTCTCCCTTACCTTCTAAGGTGGTTCCTGTGCCCAGGAGAGGATCGCCCAAACCAGAGGAATAGCGAGCACTGACGAACAGCTCATATTCAGTGGCCGGTTTGAGGTTCTTCAGCATAGCCTGGGTAATATCTCCTTTGACAGATATCTCTTTCCTCTCTCCCCCCTCAGCAGGTTTAAAGGCGATGCGATACTGGAGGACATTTCCTGGAGCAGCCTGCCAAGCCAGCCTCATTGTAGATATGGTTTCATTAAAAACACGGAGGTCACGAGGAGAGCCGCGGACTGAGGGGAAACCAAAACAGATTCAGGCACAAGTTTCATAGGACTGTTTAGCAGATGATGTAAACAATTTTTTCAAAATCCAGAAGCTTATCTGACTCACCTTCCTTAGTGGTCCCATCGACCTGCATCTCGTCCCCTACACCATTGGCATACTCAGCAGCCACGGACACACGGTAGGTGGTGATGGGGAAAAGCTCCTGGAGGACTATGGCTGTCTCTGGTCCATTGGTCTGTGCCTGAAGAGACTCCCCACCACCACTCAGTGGAACATAGGTGAGTCGGTACCTGATCACTGAACCCGGAGCACTTATCCAAGACACCCTAAAACTGTTTGTCGTCTCTTCTGAAACTCGTAGATTTCGTACTGTCCCTTGCTCTAAAAAGAAAATCATATTACGGTTGCAAATTTAAATTGTTTGGTTGAAATTGTTCTTGTTTTGATTATTTTAGCTGTATCAGGTGAAACGGAGTACATCTTTCTTACCTTCAAGAGTGGTCTCTTCGCCAGTCAAAGGAAAACTGTCTCCTTTTTCATACTGGGCAAAGACGTTGACTTCGTAGGCAGTGACAGGGTAAAGGTGGGGAAGAACAACTGTGTTGGTGTCACCAGGCACTGCCATGGAAATGTAGTCTCCAGTGACATCCTCAGCCTTACGGAAACGCACCAGGTAAGACATGACATTGGTAGTAGGGGCTATCCAAGTAGTACGGAAGCTTCTGGAGGTGATTTCAGAGAAACCCAAATCTCTGGGTGGAAGCAAATCTGAAAAATGTAACTTGTTTGAGAAATATGCAGCGTATGGACCCTAATCTTGTGCAAGTCACTCTACCATGATCATATTTCAGCTACTGGAGCTGATTATAATAATTTTTTCCTCTCTTTCCATTGCCTCGGGCATGGGCATTAGCTTTAATTAATGGGGGGAAAAAGCAAAGTATTGTTGCAGATGGCAAAGTTTAAAAAAAGATTTATAATCGGGCATGGAATGGTACACTCAGTAATTGGTCTGTGTTTTGAGACTACAAGCTTCAATAAGCAAATTATGCAGTGTTAGGAAATGTTACCACTGTGTGGGACCACAGCTCAATTCTCTCTCAGAGCTGAAGGGGTTTTCTGAATCATAAGAATGGTCAAGTAAAAAGAAAAAGAACAACAAAAGTTGTTCTAGTCACTGCTTTTTTTTTGGCGTGACAGCATCATTCCAAAAGCATGCATGTGGTTTTGTGGTATGTTTACTTCTGGGGGGAGTTGATTTAATTTTGCTGGTGCCTTGCCTGAAGGCAATTTGCACTGTATAATGCTGTGTTTTACTTTTTTCTTGATTGCATTGGCTTTTCGCCACAAACAGACCATATAATGGTGCAGTGTCTAATAAACACAACATGGACCCACATGGAGCTACAAATAAACTTATCAAATTGCAGTCGTCCACAATACATGTCAAAAAGTGAATGGCATATCATGTGGCTGGAAACACTTAGAATGTTAAGAGCTTCCATCCTCATTCTTACTTCTCTTTTTGATGTTGAGTAGCTCCTGTTCAATCCTCAGACAGATGGACTGAGTCAACTCTTTGGAAATCCTCTGGAAGGCATCGAAGTCCTCCACCTCAAAGACGTGAGATTGGGATGGGGGATTAGCAATGGCTTCCAACTCAGACCTCACTGCATCTTTCACACCGACGGCAAAGATCTCCACATCAATATTCCTCAGGTTGGTGGCCGCATCCTTAAATGAGTCTGATGACTTTCCGTCTGTGATCAGGACCATGATACGGGGAACATTTTCCCTCGCGCCGCGCGCAGGGACAAAGATCTTCTCCCTGACATAGTTCATGGCCCTGCCAGTGTTAGTGGAGCCTCCGCGGTAGGGGAAGCCGCGCACAGCTTTCACAACTGAGCTGATGTGATGGTGGGTGTTGAGGGCAAACTCAGTGTGTGGATCACGACTGTACTGGACCAAGCTAAGCTGGACCTTGTTGGGGCCAATGTCAAAGGAGTTGACCAGAACTTCCAAGAAGCCACGAACTTTGGCAAAGTTTTGTAATCCAATACTGTATGAACCATCAACAAGAAGGACCACATCGGCCTGCACATCCACTCCCAGTGAGCACTCTTGAAAAATAGAAGAAAGCACGGGTTAATTAAAGGCTTTGTATGGCTTTCATAATGAAACGAGGTGATGAGTGAGGTACTTTAAGTAAAGCTAACCTAAGAATCGTCAAGAAATGATGATATGTCATGCCTAGCCACTTCATCCTACCTGTTGACACCTTGACAGGTTGGGTCTTTTCCATCGCCATGATGGGTTCACTGGGAGTCAGACCTTTTAGGGCATACAAGTTGATCTCATACTCAGTGTCTGGGGAAAGGTCACGGACGTTGATGGATGTCTGAGTCGATCCTATGTACAGTTCCTGCCGTTTCAATCCAGGTAACATGGGCCGCAGGGTGAGCTTGTAACCTGTGATTTCACCCATGGAGGGATCCCATGTCACTCTCATTGACTTAGACGCCATTTCTGTGACTTGAAGGTTCAGGGCTGGCTCGACCACTGAGAGGAAGATGACAAAATGTTTTGTTGGATAAGCTCAAAACTACAGTAGGAGCATTACATGGAAAAACTGCATGTATTATAACACAAGTCTAATGAAGTACATTTGACTCACTTTCTTCTCCGCTGACAGCTGCACTGAGCTGGTCATCAACGCCGGAGCACACCTCTGTGATGATCTTTTTCTGCACATCTTGGATCAGGTCAAAGTTTGGAACATTGTACACATGTTTGTTGTGAGGTGTGGAGGCAATTTCCCTGAGCTCATCCTCATCTGCTCCTTTGATACCTGAGTGGGAAAATGTGAAGAGCAACAATGTCATCCTACTTTTTATTCAACTTTCATCTCACCGTCTGCATACAGATGTGGAGGACCATTGACGGACAGTTTTAGAGCATTGTGTATAATAGATAAAACAAAAGTTCCTCACTTTTAAATATCTAACAAAGAACAATCAGTGGAAAATCAAATGGTTGCCAAGGACAGTCTGACTTTCACATGGTGGAGCACAGTTCAGGAAAACCCTGAATAATAAACCATACCTAGGACAAATATTTCCACTCCGATGTTCCTAAGTCTTTTAGCATGCTCCTCCACTGGGTCCTGGGATTTTCCATCGGTGATAATCATGGCTACCTTCGGAAAAGCTTTTCTGGATCCAGCTGCCTCCGTGAAGATGTTCCTCAGCAGGAAATCTATGGCATCCCCTAAAGACAGAAATGTGTATTTAAAGAGATACTGTACACTTGAATATATTTTTCCAAATGTAGAGTTGTAAACTGAATTGTATGGCTGTTGTCTGATAAAATCAATGTTGGTTTTAATATATCATTTATTATCAACTTGGCTTCTAACGCCACCTGATATTTCAAACCCAGATCCAAGACTGGCAACCATTTAGAGTCAACCATTTAGGATGTCATGACATTCATACATATTTATATTTAAACTTTAAGGTAATATCAGGATGTGCAAGCACCTTACCTGTCATTGTATTTCCTCCCTTGTAGGGCAGGGAGCTGATGGCTTGCAGCAGTTCCCCTCTCTTGGTGTAACGGGTGAGGGAAAACTCTGTGCGGGTGTCTGTGCTGTACTGAACCACAGCCACCCGTGTCTTTTCCTCGCCAATGTCGAAGGCCCCAGCCAGGGCGCTGATGAAGCTGCGGATGTGCTTAAAGTTTTCCCTGCCAACGCTCCATGAGCCGTCCACCAGAAAAACCAAATCTGCTATTGCACTGACCGAACACTCTGCAAAACAGATATTGATATTGGAGAAATTAGATATTCAGAAGAAGCCAACAGAAACATTTAGAAGTTATGCAACACATTTTGACTGATTTAGATTAGGAACAGCTTGGGTTTTCCTAACGCGCACATCAAGTTAGATTGACTTTCAGGCCAAAATGTGCCAGTTAAGGTATAGCAGCAATAGCTTGATCTTGGAACAATATTTTCAAACTGGTCGATATCTTCTCCTGTCTGTGTGAATGAAATCAGATCCTTGACAGATAGTTGGATATGCATTCCATTCTGACATCAAAGATAACATCAACCAGTGCCAAAGAAATTGGGCTGAAAACCAATTCCAGCAGTCAAAAATGTGGCTTTATAGACCCGTAAAGTTCACTTCACTTTTATACTTTTAAATCCTATAGAGCTTTAAATCACAGATGTAATTCATTGAAACATTCAAGATTCTAACTTTGCTGAAATAAATTGGCTGTTTCTATGCGTATATGTACTTGTACTTTAATCCTTATTCCAGTAATTATTCACATTTTAGCCATGAAAAGGAGTCTTTCTTTCTTAAAGTTCCCTGGTCTAACGTTAAAAAGAATGGCCTCAATGCAGAGGAAGGGAGGTTCCAGGGTCCTATCATCAGATGAGTGACCATGTCCTCCTGTCAATGAGGTCCGTGGACCCCTACGGGTCCGTGGCACACTGTCAGGGGGTCCTAGAGAAAATGTATCTATTAAAACTATCAGGATAAAAGTAATCTATATCTTCAGTCTCATGTCTTTCTAAGGCTCATGTTGTATTTAAGTAGACATGTAAAGGCAGTAGGCTATGCCAAAGTATCCCAAGGGACATACATGAGGGGGTCCCAGGAATGTTTTCTCTCTTTTCGGGAGTTCTGGGCTCAGATACAAATTGAGAATCTCTGGTTTAAGGGACAGAACTTGCATCTAATGGTGGCACAATGAAGACGTCATTGCCTGACAACCCCCTCCTCCTCTTCCCCTCCTCTCTGTGACACATAACAGAACCCCTGTCTCTGTTTTTTTTAAATGGAGACAGGGGTTCAATTGCCGGGTGGTTTCAATTAAAAGAGCCTGATGTGTGACCTCCCAGTCACTGTCACAACCCTGCCTGCTCACCCTGTGACAACCCTGACAGAAGGTAAAATATCCGCCTGAAACAAATTCTTCCATAGGGAAAAAAATACTATGATGATGGATGAGGGGAAAGAAATATATATTTAAAAAAATAGGAAAGCCTTCTCAGTTCAGATTAGGGTTGACACCACAGTTAACATACTCACTGAGGGCATCAGACTGTGGCTTCCTGACTCGTGTGCTGGTGTTACTGGACTGGACTGAAACACAGGAAACACTTGGTGAGTTTGCACATTGCAGCACATTGACGCTTACTGTGTGCTTTTTCCCAGCGGAAAAAAAGGGGGAAGAAAATTAACACTTCATAAAAGGGATCAAAACCACATGCACACAACAACACATCTTTATGCTGCATTAGCTTTTAACAGTGAGCAATTGAAAAGTCGGTAAACAGACTCTTTCCTCCCAAAGAAAATAATTTACAATTGCTTATCGGTATATTTTTCACGAATTACCTACATCGACCTAATGCGAAGTCTGTACTTACTGGTCAGTTGCCCAAAGATGGGAATACTCTCCTCTGACCCATAGAATGAGTTAATGGAGACAGAGTAGTCCAGATCAGGCGTCAGGTTAGTTATTGAGGTTTTAGTGGCATAGGCATCGAGGGTTAAGTCTCTTGATGGTTCATCTGGGGGAAGATATCAAGTGGTACATCAGCGCATGGGTTGCAGCATGTGTATTTTTTATATGAATATATGTGTATATTTATACAGTGTACATTGACTCCATACTGACCTGCATCTGACACAACTTGTATTCTGAAGCCCTGTATCGTTGACGAGGGTCTCACCCATGTCATTTCCACTGTGTTTTCATTTAGAATTTTAAATTTCAAGTCTGAGGGAGGTTCCACTGCAATGAAGAGACGACACAGCGTTATATCACAACAAACGTGATGGTTGTGTATAGTGATGGTTCTATATGTCGTGATCAGATCAAACAGTTTTTAATCAAGCATTCACATTGATCCCAACGACAAACACTTCAGGACTGAAGTGGACTTTGTTCGTTGTTGGGGACAGACACACAGTACCATGGTGACAAAGTAGAAAACACGTAACAACATAAAAAAATTAAATAAAAACTATGTGAGAAGCCATTTTGGAGCAAAATGACATTTGTTTGAGTTGCCCGACCAAGATTGGCGAGCAACTCAAGCACCGGCATACACGTTGTGTGTGTGTGTATGCCAACATGTGCACAACTCCATACAAACTAACCAAAGTGCAAACACTGAGTGAACCATCCAACACATGCTGAGTGCAGTCATTACAACGCATGCCCTGACCACACACACTAAACCGCTAAAAAAAAAAAACACTGACTTCATTCTTCAGTTACTGATTATACAATGGAATCAAGGTTGCCATGAGGTTGTTGTAGTAACACTTGACATAATTGAACACCATATGTTATATATACGTTGTATATAAACATATTTTGGAGACAAAACAAGTAGTTTTGAAGCTTATTTGGCTGAGACACTGAGTGGCACACATCCATTGCAAACCTTTTAAAAAGAATACACAATTTGTCACTGGAGACTCTTGTGTACTTTTTCATTGGCAGCATACTGCATGAGAAGGCATGAGAGATCAGAATTTCTCCAGATGTGCAATGATAGAGGAAGTGTGTACCTTACGATAAACACAGGAAGAACATAAACGGTATGACAAGACCACACGGCTTCACGCCGAGCTGACGTGATCGCAGCGTCATGCATCATGTACATGAGAAAGTTGTTTGGTTCAACAACTTTGATTGACTGGACAGTAGTTTCCATGTACAGTTGGGACCACACAGACAGAGATGACAAACATATTTTAAAATGATATTCTTTCTGTCTCGCAGCTTCAGCAGCTGGGACCTCTTGTTAGGTAGCAGAAATTGTGTTAGCATTTAGCACTATATTTACACTACATTAACATGCATGAAAGTCAAATCATAGCTGACTCTGAAAGCTCAAAAGTACGTTTTCTTCAAATAACCTGCTGTCATATATGTAGTCTAATGATTCAACTAAATTCTTGATATACATGCAATTCTCCTCAAAAGACTACTCTAAGAACAAGGGCACCTCAGGGGACAATCGGATCTCAGCTGGGGCTAGTGCCCCCCTGGCCCTAGGTCTGCCCCTGAGAAACACGTATTTTCAAAATTGGTGTTTGAAGACTAAATTAGTTGGAAGCAGTAAATCAATTCAGTTTAGTACGAATTGTATAGCCTTGAATGAAATTAGCTTGATGTTATCTGCACTAAAGCACTAGGAGGTTAATCTACACTGGCACCAGGAGTTCCAGTCCATGCAGGAGATAGGTGAGGTGTGAGCACAGAGCTTTGCCAAGTGGCAAAGTGTAGAGTAGAAGAAGAAGGGCAGTGGTAGGGCAAGAATATCATTGTAAAATACACTTCGGAGGATGAAGCCACAGCTTGGGACACACCGAATGCACAGGCAGATGACAAACAGGAGCCCACTGAATAATTGAAAACACTGGGATTTGGAGGATCACCAACCTGGCATATCAACTTGATGGGCCGTGTTCCCACTGAACTCTCCATGAGTACTCATCTCCAACACCAAATGGTAAGGTGTGTGTTTGTGTGTGTGTGTTTGTGTGTGTGTGTGTGTGTGTGCGTGCGCGCGCGTATGTGTGGGGGGGTCGCAGCATAGGCTGGCAGCAAATTGGGTGGTGGAAAAAGTTTCAACCGGTTCCCACTTGAACGTTATGTCTGCACCTTCCACTTCTGTTTCAATTTGTTATCATTTCTTTGACCACATGTGTTTCTGGTTTTTAAAATATTTTCGAGGAACAAAGGAGGTTTTTGTCAAAAAAAAATAAAAAATATATATATATATTTAAATATAGAAATCTCTGGTTTGTTATTTGGATCTTGTGGTTGCTATTGTTATATGAATGTCTGTCCCATCAGGACCTAATAAAGGTCCCTCCTGGCTCCGAGGGGCCAGACTCTGGCTACTGTTCTGTTAGTAACCTCTGTCTTCATCCAGCCAGCTCTCCTGGCCTGCAGCTCCTGCCAGGAGGAGAGACCAGAACGGAGGAGGAAAGAGCTCCCACTCTCCCAAAAGAGGCAGGACAGACGCCAAAGTAATTCCACAACATGTGCTGACATTAAACATTACTACATATTAACTTTCCATATGTGTTGCAACTCAGCGTTTTGGTGGGTGCCCGCAAAGAAGCCCGAGAAAGGCTCTTTGTCTTCGGGCTGTCTGAGGATTAATTTGCTCTTCTCGTATTTCATCTTTCCATTCCGTTAGCGGAGATATGTGAGAATTGACGTGCGGCTCCTCTCGCCCCAGCCAGGGAGCTTTCAAAGGGGGGGGGGGGGGGGAATCAGAAGTTTTCCATACAATATTTCCATAATTGTCATTATCCGGACTGGAAGGTTTGCATATGAAATTACTTTGAGTCACTTTCTGTCAAATCAAGTGACAGATGTTAACAGTATGCTGCTGTCTGCTATGACATGCACAGAAAATGTATTTAATTACCTCTAAAACAGTAACGTATGTGCACAGATCAGAGCTAGAAAGTAGTAGAGTTATGCAAGTAAATGTCCTTTTTAAGTCAATGGATTTTCCTCAGACGTTTCCATTTGTTCTACCAATAAAGTTACATTATGGATCCGGTGTTGAATTATAGATATAACACTGGACCCATAATGAGAAAAGGGACAATTCTGAACTTGAATCTTCGACTTTCACTTTTGTTACTGACATCAAATTAAATCTTTTTTTGACAGCCTGTTGAGTAAATTATTTAAATCGCTGCGCTCCACTTTCACTATTGTGCTATTTCTGTTGTTGTACAAGTGATTTAATGACTTGAAACACTTGGTGCTGAAACCAAGACTCTACTAAAAGCTCAACACGCCTGTTAAAACATTTCTGAGGGAAACATTACAGCATGAAATGAGTTTTCTTCGGCTATTAGTGTGCTTAATACATTTAATCAGATAATTGAAACACCAAAACTGTTAGTGAGCTTGGTCTCTGCTAAATGCGCCAAATGTGAATGACATAATTGCAGCCGGAGAATTGGTTTAAACGATTTGAATTGCAGCTTGAATACGTGTAAAGTGGATCTGGAGTTTACATCAAAGCCTGTGAGGAGATCAATCTGACGCTACAAATGAGGGATAAAGTCATGACAGTCATCAAACAATCAAACAGTTCAAAAGTCACATTGTCAAATACCATACACATGACAAAAGAATAACTTTATTCAGCGTATTAATACAAATGTTTCACAGCCTAAAGTAACAAACTAATTATAATGCAATCAACCAGTTGAGGTAATAGGTGAAAGAAGAGAGGGAAGAGATGTAGGGACAGGGTGATGAAGTATAGGTATGTAGGCGGAGGCCAGGTGGTTTCATTTACCTTGAGCATCTATGGCGGATAACAAGGCTGCGAGGAAGGCCGCAGTGGCCAGTGACAGCCCTATCTTCATGTTTAGCCTCTGAGGGTCAGCAGCTCATCAATCACTCTGAGGACAAAGAGATACAATGAGTTCGAGCTGCAGATCCGCACGCACCTCAGAGTGGGGCCGGGACCGACGCTCGAACACATGTACGCACGTCAGCGTCCAGTCGGTCAGATCCACACAGAACGGACAGATTGCCTTGGACTAAGATTTGATTGTATTCAAATGCAACATGCACAGTGGAAATAAACGCTCTCCTGAAATGTCTTTTTAATGAGTAATCCAGATTGACGGCTCTCATTATTTCGTCTCTGTTCCATCATGATAACAAAAAGTGCAAGAACCATCTAGACTCGCTTACACAACTAGTGCCACACCTTGTTGCCTCCAGTTGACGCACACACCCTAAAGGTAGACGCTTGTACTAACACATGTAGGACTTAAATAGGGAGAAAAAAAACTCTTTCATCTGCTTTGACTTAACTGGAGCCCCGCTGCTTTCTAGCTGTCTTCGGTCGCAAAGCATTTATGAAGGTTTGACACATGCTGTATTTAATCTGTGTGATCCCATCTGTTTTAACAACTGGTTATCGTTTTGTAACATGTACACTCTTAAAAAAATCTATTTTCTTCCTGTTATGCACAAGTTTATTTTCATAAGTTTATTTTCACACTGAAGCTCGCTGTCGTCTTATCTGGTTCACAGTCACTTTCGCCCCTGCAGGGATGGGGTCTGCATGAAATACTGTGATATCAGAGGTCATGGTTTATTTCATGCATCTGAATGTATAAAATATATTGCCCTCAACGCAGCCTCCTAAGTAAAAAGGCATACAACTGTGTGCCATTATAGCATAAACACTCATACTCTACATATATTTCTATTTACTACATTTCTTTTTTTTTTACTTTTTTCAGATGTACTCAACTAATGCTATAAGCGGACTTAGTTGATTAATAACATATTTTTTAAATAATAAGAGGCAGTCTTTTAGCTATAAATGTTAAATTAAACCCGTTCACCCACAAAGTAGACTCTAGTCTGATCCCAGCTTCTCTAACCTTTAACCACAGGCTTTGCGCCCCGCCTGGTGCACAGGCAAGAAAACTGCAGCTGCAAGAGCCTTAAGAAATCTGTAACAATATTTTTTAATTACTCAATTACACAGAATTTATAATAAATGATAATAAATGCTAATACATTACTTACAATGATTCTGAATTAAATAAGTGTATTTCAAACCAATGGCTTCTCTATGACTTTCACTAAATTCACTTCTGTGAAATGAAAAAGTTATTTAGTTGATGTTAAATTTTGCGTTTAAAGCCCACATATATCAAATTATTGCAAAGTGCACTGTGGAACAAAACTGGCACAAAAGTGTAAAAAAAAAGAAAAAAACTAAAAATCTAAAATGTCTTTTCCTTACAATGCCACAGTAACTAACAAATTTCAGTGAATGAAAAGTTATTTTACTCACCAATTCAACCCCCCCTAAAATACCATGAACAGACCAAATGTTGAGAGCAGCCTGTTTGAAGCCTCCTCCTGTGAGAGTGAGTAACAGACTGAGGCAGAACCAAGGTCTCCTCTCCGCCAGCAGATGTCCGACAAGGAAAAGCCTCCAAGTGGGAAGAATCTTTCCACCAGCAGCTACTTAACAAGGGGGGCAGTTCCCAGCTCTCAATTTACCATCGGATGGGCTTCTTAGGAAACCTGCCTGTCACTAAGTGTCCCCCCTCCCCTCTGATGCAGATCCACGGTTTGGAAACTTTACTTTTTCTCCTCTCTTGCATTCCTCTGGTGGCTTTAATGAGTTTCCAGTAGCAGCGTGACTTCACAGCAGTGGGCACAGACAACACTGACATGGGGGAGTGTTTCATATGTTCAACAGGCAGCTTTACATTTAAATGTATTAACTTTCATTTCAACTGGAATAAAAGTTCAATATTTGGCTTTGTAATCAGAAGTTACTCAGTGCAATCTAGGAGCAGGCTTATTTATCTCGAAGAGTTGAAATACTTAAAGTCAGAAAGACAGAGGAGTCACATGAGTCCATTTACTTCTAGTTTGTTTATAATGAACTTTTGTTGGAAAAAGAAAAAGGATTTCAGCAACAGATTTATCCTGCTCCTCACAACCACTGACTGACTGGTTTCTACTGCTCCCTGATGGTCACAGTTAAGACCTACACTATATACATGTTGAGGTTGGTGACAGAGATCTAATCTAACCTGGTTCAAATCACATCAGTTGGAAAACGGACTACAGTCTCGAACTCAACTGAAACTCTGGTTATAGAATAAAAGACATGTCTCGATATGTAAACTCCATAAAAAAACAATATTTACCAAACATCTACAGCAGGAATCAGGTTCTAAAACGTGCATTATGTGCTGCTTAATACTGGTACTATCAATAAGTAGCAGTATCAAATACAGATATTATCATTGATAGGACAAATCATTTCCCAAAGTACAAGCAGAGAGTTGATAAAATAGCATTTTGCACAAATATAATAAAAATATTAAAGTCTCTTTCCACAGTCCTGTTTCACTGTGACTTCCTAGTCACTGCAGCAGTAAACAGCTCATTTCCGATCCCTGTGAAGACGTCAACTGTAACAGATGGGTCCTAGATAGAGCTGCAGGCAAATGACCAAGACTTCAAACAAATTCTTTATGAATCATCAAGTCACAGGAATTTTATTTATTTTCATTAATAACATTAGGGAGCCGAACGCGTATTACCCAAAAAGAAAGAGAAAAAGACACAGACATCTGAAGTGATCCTGACTCATCAAATCTCAGATGAATGGCGACATACCAAACACACTGAGAGTCACTGGGACTCTGTGGAGCAGCGTGTCCTTTAACCCGACCTCCGAATGAATGTAAACTACTATCCTCCTGTTAAAGAAAGCAAATATAGAGCGACCTCATGATGTTGGTCATGTTCACTGAAACTGAAGTGAAGTCAGACAAATACACACGTGTTTTAAGTGACAAAGTCTTTAAAGTTTCTGACTCTTCAACTCAAACTGTCTTCCACTAGTGACAAGACAAATACACAAACTGTATATAAAAAGGGAAATAAACCTGTTAGCTTGATAAAGAGATTGTTTCATGCTTGATTCTAACAAAATACTGACATCTGCTGGCTAATTATCCTTACTGCATCTGTACCAAATAATAGAACAAAGGACATTAAGCAGAGATCAACTTCCTCCTATAATGTCTGATATTATTCAGCGTGGTTTTCTTGCAAAAATTGGGAATGCATGCACAACCAGAAAAATATGATAAATCTTGGCCCCTTTGGGGGTTTTAATTCATTATTTATGTATATTTATGAAAGCAGCAGTAGTGAGGTGGTGGCTGTGAGGTGCAGTCAAACAATCACAAATGACACCAGAAAATTGACCAAGTTGTTTAATTGGACCCTATAAACCTTATAAAAACCGGTAACTTGTGAGTTTAAACAGTTACATAATCATTTACTAATCAACAACGCAACAGAAGGACAGAAGATGGAGTGAAAGCAAGATGAAAACTAACAGATGTGACACTTTTAAAGTGCATTCAGTATAATTTGGTCAACATCGGAGAACGCAGGATATTTTTACTCATCTAAGTGTAAAAACCAAAATATAATGTTGTGCTCTAATCAGCCAGAGGTGCTTCTAAAAGTAGAATACTGTATATGTAATTGTAAAGAATCATTTTTCGATCATTAATAAGAATTAGATTGTATTATAATTGAATACAGAATACGACGGGCACATTCTCTTATACGCCCGCAGTCAGAGCAGGGGGTAGAATGGTAGGTATTAATTATAAATGTTCTCCGACTCTGCAAGAGTAAAGTAGGTCTTGTTAAACACCAATGCTTATCATAGTTACCAGCATGCAAGCAATGTTCATTCCATCCTCTATTCAAGGTCACGTCAGAGGTATGTCAATGAAATAGAACAGTACATTCATCAGCAGGACATATAACAGTAAATAGAACAGACAATTAATTTAAAAATACATACATCCTTCAATAATTAAGCCATTTGCAAAGCGATGCTAAAATAGACACTTTATTGATCTATAGATAAATTAAAGAATAAAAAAAAGAAGTAAAGGACGGGCAATGACGATCGCTGGCACAGACTTAAAGCTTAATGCACAGAGACACAGACTCTAGCATCATTTTAAAATAGACGTCCTACGTAGAAACGCGGCTTTTGATGAGACCGAAGGCGCTTCTGTGCTTCCACAAACACGCGACAGACAATCACAGACAACAGTGTATTCACGCTAAAAAAAGAAAATTCAACAAGCAGTCCTGAACGGACCCCACAGGGTCCCACGTGCATGAAGAGAGAACAGAAGAACCCTTTAGTTTGGGATATCGCCACTGCTGTTGCGGGTGTCGTATTTATGGTGGATGATGAGCAGAACCACACCCAGGAAGAAGCAGATGGAGCCCACTGTGATGTAGGCGATACCCAGGAAGGGATTCTTCCCCCCCATCCAGGAGATGGTGCTCAGGATCATTCGCTTGCGACCGTCAAAGCTGGTCACAGGGTAATCTGATTATAAGTGGTTAAAGAAAAACAAGTGCCGCATTTGGAAAGAGAGAAAATGACAATATAGGATTTAGAAGTAATCTACAGCAAAAGCAGTAACACATCAGTAGACACTGTTCAGCAGTTAATTCTTAAGTACCTCTTAACAAATTAACTGCTTACAGCTGAACTGGGCTGTTTTACAGCCGTAGAGTCAGAACCTAATTATCCAAAAAATGCACTTGTCCTATCAGTCAACAGGAAACTCCTGTTTATCTCTAAATCTATAGGAAACTCCTGTTTACTGGAAGCCCCTGCTTACTTGACCAATACTATAAATACTCCAATACTTCTACTAAAATATTCTGTTACAACAAATTTGACATGATACGCAATTTGCTCTACCGGATCCGAATTTTCCACGCGCATTGCAGTCTTCTGCTGCTTCAGATGGTTCGAAATCTGAGTTGAGCGTGAAGATTTGTTGTGGTTTAAGAGTAAGCAGCATGGTATCAAGTCGATAAACTGTCTGACATTTATCTTTAACTTTGATGTAATTTTCATACAGATTGCTTATCTGTATGAAAATTCCCATAAACTTTGCTGATATTCAAGGTAACAAACTGTTTTCCACCGTAAGCCATTACACAAGATGAAACTACTCATGCATTTAAAACATCAACCTAAAAAACTCTTTCTTTCTATAGAGCTGGACCTGTTTTGGCTTTAACCTGTTTCAAAGATGTATGTATCAGCACACCTCATCAATCACACGTTCCTCAATCTGAGGTATGTGAGTAACTCTGCAGAGCAAGCCCAGACTCCTCTCTGCTCTGGAACACATGTTGATATCAAATTAAATCTAACTTTCTTTTTACTCAGCAGACTTTTTTAGATAACTCACCCTGCTGTGGACATTAAACAAACAGTTCTGTAGTCGCAGAGTAAGTGTATCTGTGTTTTCTCATAGAACAGGATTTGACGACAAAAACAAATATTTACTCGATGTTAATGTGTTCACATGCTCACCGAGTTTCCCTGTGAAGACAAGATTTGTGAATTAAAGGCAACTCTATGTGATTAATTACGATCTAAGATTATACTTCTAGATAATAAATCGTGTCCTGTGTAGCTCTCCATGAGGAAATGAAATTCATTACAAGCCAACCCTCGAGCTTAAAGCAATCGTTAGTGTTGATTGTGTAGCGGTGTTTCAGGCCATGAGTCAAAAGGATACTGTAAGCAATGTTCAAGACGTAGTTGCCACTGGGTAGAGTGGGGGTGGGGCCGGACTTCTTCTGGATGATGCGGTACAGCTTGCGGAAGGTGGGCAACGCAGCCGTGCGCATCCACACAATGAAGTCCTCGTTGATGAAGCCGTTGTTTTCAGGATCTGATGGGTCCAACTCGTACACTGGCTTCCTCCAGTTCACCGGCTTAGATGTCCCTGAGAAAGAACAAGACAAAACCAAGTTAGACACTGCAAGAAAAAACGCTTTGTAACTTTTACTGGGTAACGGCGCCCTCTGCAGCCACTTGTAGGGACTAATTCTGTGGTTTTAATAAAGAAGTAAACAAAGCCAATCAATCTATTGACAGTCTACTCCCACTCACTGAAGCGATGGATATTACCCATGATCCCTGGCTTCCTGAACCTGAAGAGGTGCTACTGTAACAAATACACCAAACTGTGTTTATAATTCATGATATTGTTAAGTTTCCTTGTTGAATTTTGGAGATAAAGTCTGTTTTTTAATGATTGCAAAGTATTTTAACTGATCTTCATTTCAGCATTATTCCTGAACTTGCTGGCCCGGATTCTGGCAATTCCAACTGGGACTATGAGTCAGCTACACACTTTCAGGAGATCGTACCCACAGAGCAACAAGAGGTGTCCAAGGTGAGGAGTGGGAATAACAACAGCATCATTGTCCCTACATGAACCAGCTAACTCATTTAGAAGCTGCAATTTTCTGGTACAAAAAAAAGTTGCATACTGTTGCTTTAAGTGTTTTGAAAAGTTTGTGCACAGTTTGCTGAAAACACCTTGGAATGCTACAGTGAGGTTTTCGTTTCCCTCAGGATTCCTGAACTTCACATGCTTGTCTGTCCACCAAGCGATTCCTTTCTTCACCAGAGGAATTAGATTTCTGGTGCCGTTGGGTTCAATATGATACAGCTCCAGGGTGTCTGAAACAAAGACGCATTACATTCAATACCAGCGCACAGCAGGAGCAGACAATGAGTTTCACTAATGTCAGAGTTTACAGAGCTTCTAGTGGGAGAGGAAATGGTGAGATTAAGACTTGACGTTGAACAAAAGGAGCAGCTAAAGTGTTTGTTGACCGTATCTCACTTACCGTTGAAAAGGCTGTTGGCTATGGCCCCACACGGAGCGATGGGCTGTGCTCCACTCATACGGTACGGCTCACATTCTTTGCTGGGGCTCTATACACAACAGAGAAGGCTGCACTGAAGCAAGAGGTTTCCAATCTTAAATCTGTGCATGATGTGAACACACAATGTGTCATACCTTCAGAGCACTGGGGTCGCCATACAACTGGCTGTCATCCCTGGACTTCACGTAGCGTCTGTGGTTCTGATAGAAGTTGGATAAGCCGTAGTACATATAGACATTGCTCTGCAGGGGAGAAGAGGGATAGTGTTACAGACTGGATAGATAACAAATATTGCTGCGGTTTCATCTTTGATGCACCCATAAATGCAAATGTAATAATTCATAAGGAACTTTACATCCTTTGAGAGTAATTGTCTTATCTGAAATCTGTTGAGGCTGAAATACAACTGGGTTTGAGCTCTAATAACGAATCAATAGAAGCCTTTTAAAGAGTTACTGGACTGTACACATTCAGACGAGAATAATCCATGACAATGAAGTCTCCAAACAAGCCCTGAGTTTGCCTTCCTCTGGACCCAAAATAGATCTTAATGGACGTTAAGTGAGATGAGGGCAGTTTTTTCCCTTTCATTACGCAATCCACATCGTCAATATCAGAGTGGAAGTCATGTATTATTCATGGTGCCTGCATACTGGAAGCTGGTGTCCCGCTCACCTCGAACGGCTGACTCAGGGTGAAGTTCAGAGAGCAGAGACATGGTGTTGTGTTGTTCCAGCTGGCGTTAGTGGCACAGCTGTAGCAGGGACTGTCACTGTTCACCCCGGTGTAATCAATCTGAAAAAAGAGGGGTGGATTTATTAACAACACTTAGCTCAAATAAATGCATGTGGTTTCATACTTGTGCCATATTGAGACACACTGACAGACAGTTAATCCAGTACGAGTAGGTCAAACTATGATTCTGTGTTCTAAACTGCTATGCAGCATATTGTATTTTAATACAAAGAATGTAACTGAAGTAGTGATTCAACTTTATCTTGACACTGAAAGCTGTAATGTGATGCTGTTGAACTGTATTGCACTTGTGTTTATCCGATATTTTTCCAATTTCTTGTCGACCGCATTGATACAAGGGTATTAGTTACACTTAAATAGAAATATTTTTTCGTCCACACATTTGTTTTTGTCTGCAAAGCTGTGATAACAATAGTTACATTTTACATGGCAAACACAGTTCATTCATTTAGGCACAGACCCAAATAAACAAATACAAATAGGGGCAGTAAATAGAATAATAGGAGTCTGTGTCGGTTAACATTTTAGATATAGTGGATAAAGTAGTAACAGCGCATTCAAAATGATAATTTGAGTAAAATGACTGCATTGCCTGTAACTTCTGCCAGTGGAACGTTTTCCTCCTGATGCGTGTAGTGTACAGCTTCACCAGTTGTGTTGAGGGGAATCTTATTTCTTAGAATCATCCTTAACCATGTCAGAGTTTACTTTTACTTCCTTACCAGCGTGTGATGTTGTTAATTATTATACTTTGGACTAAGTTGATGCAAACCATCTTCAGGACTTATTTACTTTCCTGAAAAGAAAAAGTATTTTGCATTGCTTTTGGTGTTTCTAACATTTTGCAAACCCTCATAAATAAGAACTTGGTACTACACACTAAAAAGTGCATCAAACAATCCGGCTACTGGGAAAAGGACGTGCAATTTTTGCATTCTTTGTGGCTCTGTTTGTCTTTAGGTCTATACTTGTGTCTAGTATGTCGTTTTTTGGTTGTATTTAGTGTATTTGCCTTTTTATGTTTGCACATGGAGACGGAAGAAACGCAATTTCAACCACAAAACACAACTTCCTGTTGTATGGTCTGAATGACGATAAAGTTCAATTTGATCATATCAATATCTGTTCTCTATATGCATTTAATCGGTTGAAAAACATCCTGATCATCATCTGAATATTAAAATCAGAGTCTCAAATGTCCGTGAAGTTGCCTGAACACGAGCTGAGCGCTTGTATTTGTCCAAACAGTACTTTTGAATTATTGTTATTAGTTTGAGCTAGCTAGTGGCTAGCTAGCTTGGGTCTGTTGATAAAAGCTCCGCTGGGCAGAGTTAGAGGATCAGAAACAAAACAAGATGCTAACAGTGGATTTCACTGGGCTGAGAGGGAACAAGCCTGTAGCTTGTCCCCACAGGTGACAGCCGGTTAAATGTCCGGCAGACATGACAGTTACTGCACCTCGAACTCCTTGATGTTGTTGGATGTGACGAACAGGCCGATGCCGATGGGGATGAAGATGAGGCCGATAACGAAGAAGGCCGGAAGCACGGTGCCCGCCGTCAGGATGGGCTGCCAGGCCGGTAGCCTCTGCTGCTTGAACGCCGTGTTGTCCGGCTTCTTGCTCTTCGCCTCAGCCGCTCCGCCGTGACCCGCGGCGCCAGAGACGTGCCCGTCCTCCTCCTTGGCGTTGTAGCTTGACGCCATCATGGCTGCGATCCACTCGGAGCACAGTGATCCTCTCTACCCGACGGACGACGGCTCCTCGGTGAAACCAGAGACGACACGATGAGGTAGATGGTGGAAGTGTCCAAGGAGCGAAACCCCACGAGTCTGGTTCAATTCCCCACTTCTGGTTGTAATGTTGGTCTCTCCGGTTAATCTCATGTCCCGAGGAAGAAGCCGGAAGCGCCCGAGCCTATAGCATGTTGATACGTGGCAGTGACGTCATATCACGACCATAGGAAAGACAGACGCCCCCTCTGTACGCCTGTATATTAATATTAGTGTATAAAGGTAATTACACATTTTTAAGTGTTATAACACATTTAGTTTTAAACTGAATGATCCTGTACAGTTAATTTCACATTTTGTAAATTTAGAATGGGAAACACTACGCTAAATTTGACAGGATTTATATGTGACTTTAAAGAATATATCAAGTAGCCACGAAAGACTCCAGAATAAGTAAAAAAAAAAAATCAAAATTTACAATGAAAGCTTCAATGAACAATAGGAAACAATTCTACCTTTATTTTATGTTCTCTCCTTTATACTTATGTTATATATACATTTTTTTACATAATTTTTTACTGCTCTAAAGATACATTTTCATCTATATGTCTGTTATTTCAATTTACTGTCACTTTAGCTGATTATTGTCTATGTCAACATTTATGTCGACCTACAAGCTTGTCAAAAATAAAAACCGAACAACTGAATTTAAAGCAATTTTTTTCTGTTATTTTATTTATATTTTTTTAATTTAATAAAAAAAATATATTTACATCCTGCACATAAGCGCACTGCACAGTATATCTTATTGGCCTATAAAGACCAGTAAAGACCAGTAAGATATACTATGGGCTGCATTTTGAGTGCCAGCAGGGAGCAGAAATCCTATTTCAAATACAATTCACATGCTTTAGTGTTCAGCGCGACGCAAAGATGTTGCCTATAATACAGCGTTAAAGTAAAAATAATTGCAACAAATTAAAAAGATTAGACAGACACATAGCTTCACATCAACGTCATCATCAATACTCTGAATAAAGAGCTTTAGGAGACGTGATGCTACTTTAAACAGATGCTCTTAAAATGCAGATGTGACTTTAAATACTCAGGTTTCAGTTGATCACAGTAAATCTGTTTCTGCAGATTAACTATCTGTGTAATGTAGTCAAGTCAAATGGGTTGACGATTGAAACAACTTTACATACCATTAGATATCTTACATGCTGGAGCTTATTCTCCAAACACACTCATCCTCAACTCCATTAACTCTAACACTTTTCTCCGCTGGGTGGACCAGATCATGTCGGTTCATGTCAGGCATTTAACTCCGTAGCTCCTCTCGCCTCTAGGCTAGTGGAGCTAAACTAACAAGTCATGTACAGGTTCCTGCTCATCACTACTAACACAATGCTAAACTTGACTTACCACAGACACGGGAGCGCAGATGTCTCTAGCTTCTCTGTCAGGAGAACAAACCGAAGATCAAACCTTATTATTCATCCGATATGTGAGTGAAACCTGTCCACAGTCTCAGGTCTTGTTAGCCTGTTAGTCTGTTAGCTCAGTTGAAGCCGAGCAGGCAACAGGCTCGGAGCTTGAGTTGCGTTTCGCATTATTCGAGTCGAGTTGCTAGGCAGATTGCCTGGGGCACATCTGAAAGTGCCCCCCCACCCAATGTTAACTCGGCCTGTGTGGTTCATGCTCATTGGTGTTTCCATGGCAACAGTCTTAAGCTTGGGCCGTTGCCCCCAGAGCAGAGATGGACGGCAAGACAGAAGCGTATACAAGTGTCCCACATATTGGACATCCCTAACCACAAGAGTGAGACAATTCTAGGCATTTTTTATCCTCAATGATAAGTGCCTAGAAGTGTCTGGCTCATTCTAATTGGCCGACACATTTCGAGGCATTTTGCTACTATGATATGTGCCTAGAAGTGTCCAAACTTCTATGTCCAACATGAGGGTAGATTGAACCAGGTCACACACAAAAGTCCACCTGTAGAGTCAGAGACAATAAACAGAGATTGTATGAAGGGAGTAAGTGTTGCTGTAAAGAAAAACATAATCTCCAACCCATGCTGCATGTGAGTGTAATGTTAGAGTTCATGTAAATAATTGAATGCAAGGCTAATATTTTTGCTTTACTTTCATTATGTTTGTGATTATTTGTATAGTATGTGTGTGTGTGTGTGTGTGTGTGTGTGTGTGTGTGTGTGTGTGTGTGTGTGTGTGTGTGTATGTGTGCATCAGTGTTTTCAGAATAAAACCTAATATGAGGCCCTGAGGGCGTAGAGACAGGCTTGTGCAGATCTTTCTTTACAGCCCTGCTCATCTGTCTGGCCCCTAACCCTTAACCTTTGACCTCTCCACATATACACCGACAGCCAAACAACAAGTTAACCTTTGGTAACGACACGGCTGATTGTTATCAGCCTCTTGATAAACAGGAGAAACTGTTTCTCCCTAGTTTTGGCACTTATATGTATGTATGTATTTAAGAAATGGCCAATTTATTGTGTATATTCATAAAATTCATATGCTGCTAGAGAGACACATTTGATCAGCGTCAGAGCTTATTATACGTTACAAGATGAATCATCGGCAAATATCAACTTGTCCCCCAAAAGTGTTTACACCCTCCATCACCTCTCTTTCCTCTTTAGCCAAACATCTGCTTTCTCCCATTTGCCTTTGGTCCACGGTTAGTGAGTTTCGACTGAACTGCCAGGGGCAAGATACGGCCCAACAATGATTAAATAGATTTCAACACACCTTTATGAAATGTTATTATCGGTCATACTTTGTTTATACACTCTTTGTAATCATACATTGATTCCATAAAGTCATTACATTTCACAACCAGAGGCCAATTCATTCACATTTGCTTTTGAAACCCGAGGAGCTGCACGCTGCGCAAATTTGCAACCTTTCTTTAAATTGTTCCACACTACAGGTTTCCTAATTCCATGGTATCTGGCCTAAAAACAGTGTAAAAGGATCTGTTTTCCTTTATCAGCCGTGCCGCTGGAAACTGATTTATCATAATGGAGGTATTTTCCCCGATCTTGTTTCCAGCTCCTTTCGTTTGACCACAGATGTGACATTGAGGATTTATTTGATGATTGGCGCTATAGAACCACTTGCTAGATATAGCAAGTGGTTCTCCACTCTACCTAAACAACCTTTACTGTTAAGTGTCTCTGACAAGTAAGCATCAGAAACAGCAACTTGTGATGTTGCCCTCACAGGTGCTTCTCTTTGGTTCTCTTTCTCATGTGGTAAGATCTCATACATATTTTATTTTTGTTTTTATATAGTGTAAGATATTGTGCAATTAATAGGTGGTTGAAATCCTGCCATTTATAGGGATTAGTACCTTTCCAAGGACACTTTGGCATACAGATGGGTAAGAGTGGGAATTGAACCCCAAACTTTCTTGTTGGAGAATGTCCACTCCACCCACTGCTCATTCACTTGTAAACTAAGCAGATCAAGAAGATGGACAAATTATTGTGTGTGCGTCTGTGTCATTCTATGCTGCTCTTGATATACATTTCAGAAAAAAACATTGTATTTTCTACTTAACTACATATAATTGACAGCCTTACTTAAAAGTTACTTTAATATTTTTGGATTTTAGATTCTGGATGATTTAACATGCTTTAAAACCTATTGTTTAGAGAATAACCCAGTAGTTTCCAACCTTGGGTTCTGACGCCTTACAAGAATCACAGTGTGGGACACATTTAATTTAATATAGTTCTGAAAATGTATGCAATACCTTCTAGTTTATATTTTCATTTTACATTATATGTTTAACACAGTATTTAGCATCTGTGGTTTTAAAATCTGAAAAAAATGAATGTGCCTTCAGTTTCACTTCAAACCATTATTCCTTTTTCTGCTTCAAACTATTTGAAATAACAGAATGAAATTATTTTCTGAGGTTCACACTGATGTTCCCTCAGCCTATGATGGTCCAGTACAGCATTTGAGTGCATTTCTAAAAATAATCGAAGTACTAACTGTAAATTCATCACTTACTATAACTAGACAACTGAAACAGTTGCTTGCAATCTTACCGGATGTACACAGTTGTGCCTTTGTATTTGTTGCTTTTAGATGTTTTTTTTATTTTTCTGTGCAAATAAGCAAGTCACACAACCCTTTGAACAGATATTTATTTTATAATACATATTAAGTACATATCTTTCACTGAAAAAAATAAACATAAATTACATTAGTAAAGTATTCTGGTCTATAACGGTTCCATACAAAATATATCCACAAAGTCACTCAAAGCACGAGGCAGTTAGTAGCAGCACAGTCCGATATGATATTCAACCCAAATGCCCATCACAATACACACTGTAAATACAAAGAATATGAATTCATCCATATCACAGAAATAGATATGAGACTAAGAAGTATAAAAGACTTTACAAAAATAAATGGCTTGGTTATGAAATAGTTGGTTAGAGACATCAGAGCTTTTTTCTTATTGTGAGTGTTGTCTTAATCCCTGTGAAGCCCCAAATTTAGATAATGTATTTGAAAATTGTATGTGGAGACTATTATTGTGTCAATCAGGCTTTGCCTCCATATTGTAGAGCATTGCTGTTCACAGTGGATTTCCTCACTTCTATCCTCATAGACTGTGTCTCGGCTCGCGACTCAAGCTTCACTCCCCCCGAGATGCCCATGGATCCCAGCACAGCTTTCCCCGTCTTCAGGCTCTTTGACATTGGGATGCGGGTCAGCCCCGTGCGAGGCTGTTGGGCATCATGCCCGGTCTGACAAAAGAGAGAGAAGGAGAGAGTGAAAGAATTACACTTTCTCAGACAGGGGAATGAAGACAGGGAGCACTTGAGGCGAACATAACAAATAAATAAAGGAAAACCCCATTAGAGGAAGAGGGAAAAAAGCAAGAATTTCCAAACAATTCAACTGATCATCTGCACAATAGGAAGTGTGTGAAGGAAAAATGTAAATATTTATCCATTCTTTCACTTAAATCCTAGTGGGTGAGCTCTAGTGCAGGCCAAGTTTCGGCGTGCCGGTCCTGGTGTAGTGCTGTTTTGTGTCAGCCAGAGGGCACTGAGCCCTGCATGGCTGTTTGTGTATGTAAACACTGTGTAACAACTATAAATTACATCATGACTGAAGCGGGGTGGCAAAATGCCACATCATTAGCTCTGCTGTTCTGAGGCCTCCCCCATAGGGCTGTTTCTGTCACGCTAGCTCTCTCTCAGATGATCCACAAAGAGCAAGTTATAAGGTCCACTGAAACACCAACACAGAGCTGCTTCCTGACCCATTTCTGTCCCTGTGAGATGAAGCTGTGAGTGAACTTAATTCACCTTATGAAACATCTCCTAGAGTAAAAACAAAAACAAATCAGTAGAAAAAAACTCTGCTGTATTGAGTTGTCTCTAAACCTGGATGTATTAAAGGCAGAATGGTGTTTGCTTGGGACCATGTGAATTTAAATAACTTTTGTATTTTAGTGGAATTTTAAATAGTTAGCCATTATGGGAAATATCGCCTTTTTCATGGAAGGGAGAGATTAGTTTAAGATACTTTCAGAAAGACCCTGAGGTCCGGACATTTTCCTCAAAATTTCTGAATGCAAATGTCTAAATCAATTTCTCTGAATAGAACTATCCTGGAAACCCTCAAGCAAAATGTCCAGAGAATGTCAGTGACAATTTAGTTTTTTCCTACTGGGATCGAGGAAAACATTATTTCATAATAAGAATTACTTGAACCTCGAAATAAACCTACCATGGTTTGTGTTGGTTTGGATGTGGAGGAGGTAACAGGGGAAATCGTGATACTGCTCATCACTTTGCTCTGTGAGCTCCTGGTAGTAGTGGTGGTGATTTGGCGGGGCGAGCGCAAAACTGTTCCAGTTGATAAGGTCATCTCTCTGCTCTCTGACACAGCAGCCACTGGCCTGATGACCATCTTTGGGGTCATGCTGTTGCCTAGGTGAATATGGATCTTATTATCTTCAGTGGTGGTGATGATGCTGGTGCTGTTGTGACACTTGCGTATAGGCACCGGGACCATCTGCTTCTCTGGGGTAACCTTGAACACAGCTCGGCCCATAGTCATCTCCTGTGGCTCTGGGGAGGCGGAGGCTTCAGAAACTACAGAAGTGCTGACTGTCATAATGGAGACAGGGGACAATGGCCTGCCTGAAGCAGTGGAGCAAGGTCGATTGCTCTCAGGAGATTTGGCTCTGGATATAGTTGTGATGGTGACTGGAGACTTTGCTCTTTCAAGACCCTGATGTCCAGTGGTGGGCTTTCTTTTGGGGGTTTGGGCAGAGTAGCTGGGAATGATTGTGATTCTTGATTTAGGTTGAGCTGTGTTGCTGCTGAGGGGAGCTGAGCTAGAGATAACGTCCTCAGTCGTAGGGCTTCTGATCTCAAGAGTGGTCATGTTGTTTTGATGGTCTGGTGTTACTCGGATGTGTAAGGGCTGCCCTTGCTTTGGGGACATGGTCAGTTCAGAGGGCATATGACCTCCATTAATGTGCAGAGACTTTTCCAAGTTGGTCTCTTGGGAGGGGTTGTCCTTTTTCCTCATCCAGGGAATCCAAGATTTCTTCAAGCCCATGTCACTGCTCGATGAAGGACAACGCTCAATGGACTTTTCTGACTTCTTGAGGCACTTCTGTCTGAGGTTGTTCATGATGTGATTTTCTTCCTGAACCGACTTCCTGATAAACACAGCTGGGGTATCCTCCTCTGCAGGCCCAGACGACGATGCCTCTGTCTGTACTCCAGTGGAAGTCACAGCCGCGTCCACCATTCTCCTCCCATTCAAGCTGGGCCTCAGTGCTCGACTGTGGCGCTTTGCAATCTCCAGCTCTTTGGTGAGATGGAAAACTTCGGTTCCCATGTTCTTTGCTTTCTCTTCCTCTTCCAGGAACCTCTGCTGCAGGACAGAGTAGTCTACTTGCAGCTGAGAAAGTTGGTCTTCTTTGTGCATCAGTTCATGGATCTTCTCTTTGAGGGCAACTACATCAGCCTGCAGTTCCCTCGTTTTGACCTCCTCTCTCTTGCATCGTTGTCGGAGGTCTTCTTCCTGGCTGTCCTCCTCTCCTTTCTCAATCGCTTTGTTACGAGCTATCTGATTCCTCAATTCCTCCACCTGCCGGGAGAGAATGTTGGCTTTGTCCTGCTCAGTCATGAACCTTTTTTCCAACATGTCGTACTGATCCTCTGTCTTGATCAAGTCTCCTTCTACCACTTCAAGTTGTTTGAGGCGATTTTTCAGGCGCTCAATTTCAAAAGTCAGATCGTTAACCTGGTTGTCTTCTCTTCTTATGGGGTCAGGCGTTCGTCCCGGGTCACTTTTCATCAAATTCTTCACTGACAGCTTCTCTGCTTGCTCAAACCCATCTAACCTCTTTTTCATTTGGCTGACTTTAGAATTGAGATCCTTAGATGTATCGATTTCATAAGCTAGCTTATTGCTTAGCTCCCCCTTTTCTATGGTAAGAGTTCCTACTTTGTTTTCCATCTCTGATTTTAACTTCAGGAGCTTTTTGCTTTCTTCTATCAGTTTCTCAGTCACCTCCATGACCTTACTCTGCTCAACCTTGACCATTGTACTCAAATCCTCCTGTTTCTTCTCACCTGACTTCATTTTTTCCATTAGGGTCTTTCGTTCTTCCATCAAAGCAACCGTCAGTGACTTCAGCTTAATCAGGTCATCCTTAAGACTCAGTTCGGACTTTTCCAACTTGAGTTCTGAAGACTCAAGCTCTTTCATACGGATCCTGAGAGCTACGACTTCATCTGAGAGCTCTTTGCTAAGGCCCTTTTCCCTCTCTAAAGCAGTGTGTAACTGCGCACACTCAGACTTGCTGATACTGAATGCATCCTCAAGCTTCTCTAACTCCATCATCCTTTTCTGGAGCTTCTCCACTTCTAGCTTTAGGTCTTTACTTGTATTGTCCTCCTCTTGAAGCCTCTTTCTCAGCTCCCTACATTGAATTTCAGTCTTGGTAATCTCCTCATCCTTTCCTTCCATTTCCAGCACACGCTTCCGCAACTTTTCCAACTCAGCAATCAAGTTGGAGTTGCCACACTCCCCTTTTCCAATCTTCTCCCTGAGCTCCTGCAGTTCCTCCTCAGATTTCCTCAGGACCCTGTTATTCTCCTCCAGCTCCTCCACTTTATGCGTAAGCCCCAAAAGCTTGACGTTGAGTTGACGGCTGTGGCTCTCCTGACTTGCCAGCTTAGCACTCATTTCTTCGTGTTGTTGGGTGAGCTTATTTGATTTCTCCTTCAGCTCAGCCTCCAGGCTCAGCACCCTGTGGCCATCCTCCTGGGCATGCTCCCTGGCTTCACTCAGTGCCTGTTCCCGTTGCTGCAGCTGCTGGCTGAGATCCTGCATCCGCTGACTTTGTTGGTCCATTTGCTCCAGGTGCTGCTGGCGCTCATTGACCAACATCAGGGCGAAGGACTTGAGTTTGACCAGCTCCTCTTGCACCTTGGCCAGACGTTTAGAGTGCTCCTTCTCCTTTTTGACCTGGTAGGCTTTTTCGTTTTCAAGCAACCTCTTCAGTCTAAAAGTAGGAGGAGAAAAAAGGCAATGCTTTAGATGGTGTTTGTCAAAATCAGGAGCTCTGTATCTGTATTAGCCATCTGTGTCACGGAAAAATTTATAATTTTTACCCCAGAATGTAATGTTTTATTCCAGTTATTGTTTCAATGATGTGAATGATCCTACTGATTCTGTTCAGACTAGTTTGAAGGTGTTCTCTCTTTATGGAAGTAATGATCTCAAATCACACCACTGTAAGACACAAACCAAAGATAAAAAAATGTTGTAAAAATTGAAATTCAGGATGCTGAAATTATATCAAGTAACTAAAGTAATTTAATCCATCCAAGATAAAAAAAAAAGTCGTTATATACTGCATGTCTTGCACAAAAGATCTTATATGCTGTGTTACTATGTAGAACAAACACAAAGATCTTGAGGGTAAACTAGTAAGGATCTATACTACAGCACAACTCAAACATTGTTTTCATTGATGGGATAGAAACTAAGGACATAAACTGCTGTGAAAGTTTAACAGCCCCTCACCAAGTGGTCCTCTTTTCTCTCAGCTTCTTTCTATGCTGCTCATGCACATTCTCCTCCCCGGCTCCGACCAAATTCATGCAAAGCAGATTGAATGCAAAGCTGCATGGTCTCTTTGTACACTCAGACTAATGCAATATTCAATCAGAACATTTTGCATTGTAAAATAAACCAAATGAGTTTGCAACCGGCAGGACAACAAGGATGCAGGTGCATATTCTACATACATGTCCTGTCACCTCAAATGGAGTTCGACAGCACATAAATAAATGAAACTAAAACTTACCCTCTATTGATGCTCTACAAACAACCACATGGACATTTCTGCTGTTAGATAAAATCCACAGATTGCATAAGATGCACCAGGAGCCTCCTTTTCCACAGACCTTCCATTGTCACAGTCCAAGCATGTTCTTAGTGCAATGAGAGGTGAATAAATACAGTGGAGCACAAGCAGACCTCCTGTGTGTGTTGTCACCTCATCCATATAAGGCAGAAATGTGTGTATGGGAGCGTTCGTGCTGTTCGGGTTTGGACTCTGTGAAGGGGGTGGGGCCCTTGCCACAGAAGGAGTGTCTTGGCAAGCTCCCCCTCTCCAAATTTCCTGCTTTCATAATGGAAAACAACTATGGATAGTTATTTTAAACCTGAAGGTTTACAAATGTAAGAGAGAGACTGATAGATATTTACATTTCTTTCTGACAAAATTTGGTTTGGTTCAAGATGGGTGATTGGCAACTGTACCTGAACGGGGATCCCTGTGATGAGAAAACCAGATATGGATGAGTCTAATGTCTCCCGTGAGGCGGGGGAGATCTAGGAGGATTGAGCGTATCCATAACGATAGGTTTATGAAGTGCTATATGCCCAGACTCTTGCCATGAAACTATGCAGATCAAGTAAATCAAAAAACTACAAAGTTTCACAAATCTCTGCAGATGAATTCAAATTGAATCCTGTTGTATCTCAGTTTGCATGTGACAGTAAACATCCAACACGGATTCATTGCAGGATTCATTGCCAAGTAGCATTAGCTGGCATGCCTGGCTACTGTAGAAACGAACTATCCAGCTCTTAAAATGCATACTTACACAGTCAGATGTCACTGACACCCTAGTAATTGGCAATCCAAAATTACTTTCCTGCAAAGGTCAAAGTCATGATGTCAGGGGGTTTAGGCACCAGTGGTCAGGTAACTAAAGAACTATAGTTTCATTTAGAAATAACTATGGATTAAGTGACTGCATCCAGTGGCAGATACAAATGCTTGGCTATATGCGATATGATATAAATATAAATATATATATATACTAATTACTATGATAATAGTACTTGCTCCTTGTTCCTATTATTTTATAGCAATTAAATGGATGTTAATATATCACCTTAATTGCCTCAGCCAAGGAGATTCTGATCTCCCAAAGAATAATTCACGGGTCTTGATGAGAAACAGGTACATTTATGGAGCTGATATCTATGAATGTGTGAAATATGGAGCAGTTTGTTCAAACTTAAGCTCTATTGAGCGCCATTCTTGTTTGAAGAAAATCTCTGGTTTAAGAAATTGTTGGAACGAGGGTGTCAGTATCCTCAAGAACTACAAACAGTGCTTGAGAAACATAAACACATTTTTTGCGCAGGTACACAGGTGTGATGTACAAGCCAGGCCCAAAATCCACAAGTGGGCTTTTTTTTCATCATGGAACAACATTTCATCCCATGTTTCCTTGGGAAAGTGCTCAGAGGCACTGAAGCCAACCCCCCACATCAGGAAGCTGAGGACTGAAGGAGACAAGAGCTGCCAAAAAGCTGTCAAAGCTGTAATGACTTTTCTTGACAGAGAAAAAGCATTAAGTGTTGAGCAAGAGATTCGGTGATAATGTACAGAATGCAAGACTGATATGGAGCGAAAAGAGAGAAATCAGAGGCCGGCATTCACAGTAGGTCTTCACACTGCGCTGTGCTCAGAATCTGCCAACGGATTCTTGAATAATGTGTAGTTTGAGTTCAAATGACAAAGAAAACAACCATTCAGACCTTTTCATTTTGTCTGCGTGACTGTATGCACTCTTTGAAACACGCCTCACAAATGGCAGTCATTTCTTCTCTTAATTGTGACACATACCACCTTGCCCCTCAAATGTTTAAACCTCCTGAAATATAAAATGCTCTGTTGTCTCAGAGGGTGTTAATGGCCGGTGG
Source organism: Platichthys flesus (assembly GCF_949316205.1). Taxonomy (NCBI): domain Eukaryota; kingdom Metazoa; phylum Chordata; class Actinopteri; order Pleuronectiformes; family Pleuronectidae; genus Platichthys; species Platichthys flesus. The sequence goes on along the minus strand of NC_084954.1, from coordinate 12,802,345 downwards.
CTCTCTGTCAGAGACGTCTTCTTCACTGCCCATCCTGTGCATTCCTGCAGCTGTTTGGCACAAGACCTCGGGCTTCTCTCTCTTCGCTCTCACCCAGATGGCTGGAGGAGATACACATTGATAAGGACGAGCTGATGACATGCCTCCATTTCACCTGAGCGGTGCCCACATGGCGGATTTGTGCATACCCCAATAGAGGTGTTAGCCGGTGATAGTTTCATTCAGAGCAGGTGCTCTATTAAGATTTCATCAGTTTTTTTTGTTTGTTAGCAGGATTAAAGAAAAACAATGGAAACGTTTTCTGAGAAACTTTCTTGGATCTAAGGATTGCAGCCTTCTGATAACAGAGGGCGTTAGCCTTGTCGGAGGTATTTGCTCTCAGGTATGTTTAGCACTGCGTGGCCACCCTACTGCTTGGGAATTTTTAGTAGACTACTACCCTCCGACCAACGGATGTTTTTAGGGGAACATTTTTTTTACCAGGAACTTAATTTAGACCCTGTTCCACTAGAAATGCAAAGGTTTCTTTTCCGAGGCTAAAGTTCCTAAACGTGGCGTTAGACATTTTTTCTCCTTCTGTTTTCTATTTGTTCTCCTTCCAGGACCCTCATTCTTGTGACACTCCAGGACAGTTTTGTCTCATTTTGCAGCAACAAATAGAAGAACCTGGGCTCTGCAGGCACTGTCAGATCAAGCCCGAGGAGAGATCAACCCCTTTCCTCTGTCCTTGGTGACAGAGGCTGACCTGAGTGAACCAAGGAACCTCCTGGTTACTACCTGGCATTAGAAGGAAGTCAACTCTTTCTAGAATGCAAACTGAGAGTCAAGTGAAAGGGAAGTGGGGATTCATGAAGAGCGTGATTTCTGTCACATACTTCAAACTGAAGTCAAGGCTGACTGTCTGCCATTTCTATTGGTTATTATTATGTTCACATGCAAGAAGACGTTCAAACATTTAGACACAAAACGTTCTTTAAGATTAAGATCCATTTATTCATCCCAAACACATGCACAGACATGCAAAGGCACACTCATGCAGGTAGGGAAATTTAATCTCTGCTTTTTACCCATCTGGTGCAGGACACACAGAGCAGTGAGCGACCATGTAGGGCGCTCGGGGAGCAGATGTTGGGGGAGTAAGGTGCCTTGCTCAGGGGCACTAGACAGGGTAGGGAAACTCTTGGATTTTTGGACAGATCAATCCAGGTTCGTCTTTTGTTGTCTCTCCGTGGAGTCGAACCAGAGACGAACCAGAGACCTTCTCTGCCCATAGTCCAAGTTTCTGCCACTAGACCACCGCCTCTCTAAACAGATAGATAGAACGGACAGAAGACTGCATCCATTTCATTTCTAATGTTGAGCAGAAATGAGCCTTAAGACTTATTCACAATTGGTCGAGGATGTGTACAGCCGCTTTATCCCTGATCGCTACCATAGAGTCTGGCTCCAAATGTGCAACATGGCAGTGTTTCATGATATTTTGGTTTCATTTCTTTATCTATGGTTTCCCCCCTCAATATCGATCGTGATAATTTAAACAGAAAGCAGCACTGTGCCTGAATACACCCTCACGAGGTGCTGTCATGTTTCTCCTCACAGCTTCCCAAAAGCCCTCCTGAACTGTCACTACCACGTTTGAAAAGATGCTAGACTGCGCTGATTTACTTGCACATCAAAGGGAAAACCCGCTGCTTGACTTTCATCCTGAGATTTTATCTCGGCTTAACTTCCCTGCACTCACTCATGCACACATTCATGCAAAAGTAAAAGTTCAGTAGGATGTCAGTCAAACCAAATCCTCCCTCGAACATAATATGTGTTCTCTCGTACAAAACCCAAATGGGATCAGTTCCAGGCACGGCAAGTTTGCTGAAATCATAAAACACCCACCTTCACTCTAAAGACAAGTAAATTTAGGCCTCAACATTGATTTACACTCAACAACAAATTATTCATTGAAACGTTCTAAATCATAACTGCCCTCTTTCCCTCATCCCGTGAAACCAGCCTGAGAGGAAGCCGGAACACTGAAGCTGAAAGTCTGCTGCTCATTTCCCCATTTCTCCCTCGGCGTCTGATGGCAGCTCAACTGTCATGTCTGTGATTTAACTTCCACGGTCTGTTTCCTGCGTCCTGCACTAAAAACCCAAGGTATAGAAGCTGTGTGTGTGTGTGTGTGTGTGTGTGTGTGTGTGTGTGTGTGTGTGTGTGTGTGTGTGTGTGTGTGTGTGTGTCGGCTTGGTCAGTGCTGCGAAATGAGCTGTTTGAAGTTTAGACAGTTCATGAAATGTGGCATGTAAGTGGTTTCCAGTCTGCCTCACCTTTGACTGGCGGTGAATACACTTTACTGTACATTACTGCAGGTCGCCTCCTCGCTCACATGTGCAACCTCACCAGAGAACCGCGTATTCACTTGCATCCAATGCACAGAGTATCCCCACCTCTCAGGGTTGTTGAGTGAGAATGGGCAGTGATGTGTTAATCACTGGGAATCGCAACTAAATACATTCCTCAACAAGCAGCAGCCAATTAAAACCCTTTCATGTGTGATGACTTTGAGTAGGGACCTCCTCCTCTCTCATAGACATTCAGCGCACATCCACTCCTCGAGTTTGTTTCATCCCTGTGAGGCCCTCTACACGCACACACACTAACACACACACACACACACACACGAGATGCAACCATCCGCCTCCCCACAATCCCCTGTTGACCAACAAGCCCTGACTCACCCACAGTGATGACTTCACTCTACAGATGAGGTCATGGGAGATTAGCTCCAGTGAAATGGCATTCATCCCGACACTCCTCCTCACATCCTCTATACACACCCTGACCCCTTCCTCAGTTACAGTTTTCCACTCCGCCTCGCTCCTCCCATCCCCGATCTATATGCACCTCTCCCTGTCAAGGTATGTGAGGTTATCACTTCACTAGCCAGCTCCCTCCATCCTCACCCTCGTCCTCTCGCCAGGTTGATGAGTCCGTCTTTCACACGTTCTCCAAAGTTGATGCATTCCATCATCCCCCCCCCCACTCCACTTTATATGTTCCACACTGCTTTTATAAATCATGTTGGCTCTGAATTATGTTCTCACTCATCTCCCTCACCACTCCGCTCCTCCTGTACTGCTTTCTCCTGCTTCCATTTCCTCTTTCCTCCTAAAACTTAATTTACCAGTCTAGGGTGCAAACAAACTTTCCATATGAAAAACACATTTTGTTTGAATCAGTATAGCAAATAAAGTTATATTTACAATTTAAATGTGTACTACCATTTAAACTGTACATAAAAATGTATGTTTTTCCATCTGATACATATCCAATTCCAATGAAAATGTATGTCCGTACTACAAACCTATTCTGTATTTTAACAAATATCGATGAATGTTACAAAACTTTTAATGAGAAAAATAAATATTCTACTGTGTGAAAGCTGTCTTTTCTTATGCTTCCTTGATTTGATACATCTCTGAAACGACAGTGACCTTCTCAGATATTAAATACTATTATTTAAATAATCACCTCTCTCTCTCCTGCTCCAGCAGGTTGGTGAAGTCGTCGCTCTTGTTCATGTAGTCCACATGTTTGCGTTTCTCTGTGTCCAGCTCGTGGACGGTGCGGCGGTGGCACTTTTCAGCGAGCAGCAGCTGACCTAGCATCCTCCGGTACGTGTCCTTGTGCTTCTCCTGAAGACGCTCCAGCTGACAACCACAGACCCAGAAAAATTAAAAATTCTGCTGTAATGGACAAGTATTCAGGATTATAACATTCAAGCTTTTACCCTCTGAAATATGTTTGACTTGTTATTGCAATGTAACAGATATAAAAGAGAAATAATTTAATTACATTTCCAAGAAATTTTAGACATTCATTTTTGTAATTTTCAAATAAGTGACACTGATTCTATATATACTATTTAATATATCTTTAGAGCTGACAACTCTTCTTTATTGTTTCAATTTAGACTTTTTGATTTTGTCTTTTGTAAATTACGCAGTCCGGCCCATAAACCAGTCAATTAAGATAATCATCATCCATAAAACTTCGATTTTAATGTGTTTCCTGAAAGCAAGAGCCTTGCAGTTACTCCGAGCTACACACTGACCTCTGCCATAGGCTTTTGGTAGACACTATGGTTGTGTGGCTCTGTGCCAGTGTTGAAGCCGTCTCTCTGCAGGGCCTGGAGGGCTGAGTTTGGAACTGCAGAGCCGTAACGGGACTCGAGGGTCTCTGGCTCAGTCTGTTTGGACTTTAACATGCCGATGACATCCTCTCTGGCCTGAAATGACATAGACATAAAAATACATATATGGTGTAGAACAGGGGTCCGAGGCTGTGGGCCTCTTCTCAGACGAGAACCTCCGCCCTCATCCCACCTTAGTTTACTCGTGAAGTTTGTCTAAATCCTGCTTAAGCATCAACTGTTGAGAAAAGACAGAATCTTCAGACTGCATCAAATATATGAACACAAATGTCTGTTTTATAAACCATTGAATCTCTGAACTATCTTTCACAAAATACCACCTTAATTCAAGTCTTCAGGATTAATTCAATGTTTAAAACTTATTTTCATAGGAAAGCATTTTTAAATGCTAGACTTTTTAGCTGGTTTTAGCGAATGTTTAAAAAAATATATATATTTAGGTTTTGTCTTGTTTTTATTCTGCTATTTTATTCTCATTCTAAACACATAGCAAATCTGCCTTCAAATACTTGCATGGTGCCATTTTCAACCACAAGATAGCGGTATTGTGCAAGAAGTTTTTGTTAAACTCAATCAAAAGCATTCAAATGCACTTTCTACCAAAACTGCTTTTGTGTTCCTCCACGATGCCTTTCACAGGTTTTTTTCTGACCCTATACAAATTACAGCGGGAGAGGTGTCAAAGGTCACATGCAAAGTGAGACTAACATTGAAACCCACCTGAACCTCTCCCTCCATGATCCCAAGCAGTTTTAGCAGATCCTCTCTGGACAGATCCATGATGTCCCTTTTTTTCTCTGTGGACTCAGAGGAATCAAACAGCAGCTTCTCTTTATCTGTGATCACCTCCACCTCCACCTTATCCTCGCTCTCATTCTGCTGAACTTTGGTCTTCAGGCTTTTCACAGGCAAACCCACTTCCTGTTCCTGGCTGTTGTCGTGGTCGTCCTGCGGAACCCCAAGGACACCGTTGGCCTCTCTCTCAACCCCACTGTTTTTGGACCGCATCCTCTACCTGCACCAAGGAAAGAGGAAACAGGAGGAAGATTTAAATTTTTATTTTTAGAGCAAATTTTGTGGCACAATTTTTTTTTAAACAAACCTTTTCAGCTGAAAGTTTGGCATCTTAATATCCGTCAACTGCAGTTCAGATTGTGATTGTTAGAGAGAATTTTACCACCTTCCTTATCTAGTGAATCCCCAGCCGCTTTACTGACCTACTTTTATCCAATACATTCACCCAGACACAAACATTCTTCACCCATGATATTGATCTGTGTAACATTCCTATTGTGGAATGAATATCCATAGCACTGAGTGTCTGTGTGGGTCGAGGGAGTGTGTGTGTGCATTCCTGACACGTCCCCTCACAGGCGTTGTGTATCTGATGCTGAGGGTTGATGGTCTGGAGGCACATTTGTGGCGCCCCTGGGTGCTCTAACCTTTTATGCTTACGTTAAAAAAGTCTGACTCCAACATTTTATCCAGAACCTGATCATAAATCTGTTGATGACAGACTCTGAATTTAATTACCCCGCATGAATCACTAATAACATCACAGGTCCTGTTGAGGGGGCCTGCAGCTTATGCTGTAAACCTGATTACTTAAACACACAGTGAGCTGGGAGAATAACACAGAGGAGCTACAGCGGTGCATACCCGACTCTTCACTTATACATAATGCATCAGTGGTTCCAATTTTAAGTAACCTGAAGGACCTCACACAGTCTTATCAGTGTGGCTCTGTACCTCTCATATGTGCTATGTTCCAAGTGCTGCATTTTAGTCAGCATTGCAGATGTGGATAGTCTGCAATATAAATATATATTATTGTCCACACATTTGATAAACTCGGTTAAATAATTTATCGTGCCGCAAACCCAGCTCAAGGATGGAGATAGAAAGAGAGACCACTCATTAATTGTTACCAAAATAAAAAAATCCATACTTTCACATAGGGCTGGACAATAAGACCAAATATTATATCAAGATATAAATAATCATCATGATAAATGTCATTTTGAATCTCTTCTTTATGAGCAGAGATGAGAAACACTCCATGAACAGTAAAACATCTTATAAACCTGAGGTCAATAAGTTTAGTGTTATATAACTCCTTAATGCACAAGCAATATAAATTGAATCTATTTTTTACATTGCTTTTGATGAAAATTGTATTTCAATATGTATTGATATTGTTTTGTTCCCAGGTTCTACACTTATGTAACTCTTTCATCTGTATATTATAAAATTTTATGCAAACTATTTATCCACTATCTTTATCTAAATGTTAAAATTTCACTGCTTGCTTGATAACTAGGTACTCTCAGTGTCAAATGTTAATGCTGATTCATGTTAGTAACAGATGACTTCATCAGCATTTGAATTCACAAATGATAAATACTAATGGTCAGCAGCACATCAATTTGTTATCCAGACATATGTAAATACTTGTCAGACACATTTCTATCTGTGATAATGTATGTCTTTCCTTGTCGCCCTTGTCAAAGTTGTATTTGCTGTATGTCTTCATCTGTGTGTGTGTCTGTGTGTGTGCGCGCACGTGTGTTTCAACATTTTTTAACAAGAGCCTTGAGACTCTCGAGAAACTGCACTTGATCAGTTTCAGATATGACATCAACGCACTTGTTAATTGCAAACAGAGAAACACCCCCACGCCCCTGAAATCCCCTCCATAGCACCCTGCTGATGTCATAGCACCCTCACCTCTGATTCATCCTTTGAGACATCCAGAGCAAGTCCGCCAAATATATTCAGAGTGCAATCTGGGATCAGCTACGTGAAAGAAGTGCAATGGCTGTTACAGAAGAGGAATGAGTCTCTCTGCAATGTGGAGAGGCTTGAATGTGAGTCATTCAAAGGTTTTGCTTAGAAAAAAATGTTTATCTTCTTCTGTAATAGCAGTCAACAGAGTTAAGACTGAAGCAGATTCTAATGATGCTTGAAACCAGCTCTTTGAATCCCACCTGTTTCCAGGAAAACATGAGAGACAAGAGTGGAAGATAACACTGCATCTCATGGTTCCAACCATAAAACAGTCAAATTTGACAAACCGACAGATCAGGTACATTCCCTATCTTAGCACTGGGAGTTCAGTGAGTGCACACTGGTTCCAAGCATATCTGTTTCTCAACTGGTGCCTTCTGTCCTACCCATAACTGTTGGTTTCAGCTGTGCTGCTAACTGTCACACAGTCAAATGTTGTGGAGGTCCAGAACGGCTGCAATTTACATGCCACCATTCAAACAGTGCCAATGAGTCTGAATGATGATGGTGGGTGGAGGGTTATTTACACGGGCACCGCTGAGGGCATGGCAGTGACGAAACTTAGAAACATACTGTAGATGACGGAATACAGCTGATAAAATGGGCGACACTTACTTAAGCACTCCGTGGTTTATTTTTAAATTCTTGGCTGATGCCATGAAAATCCAGAGAGGGCTACTGTAACAGCTCACCTCGTTGTCAGGGTCACTCACGTTCACCAGGGCAAACGATACAGTTGAGAGCTATATGAATATAAAAATAATTATAAAATATAAATCTCCTCAAACACCGATGATATATGATAAAGGGATGTATTATGAAAAAGACAATAATTGCAGAGTTAGAGTTAAAAGTAGATATCAAGCCTTAATTACATTCCTTGACTTTTTAGGTTCTATAGCAACATCTCAGGAATCATTGCTTAAGATTTTTCAATCTGTATATTGGCAGCTATATCTGTATCGGACGTTTTCAACGGCAACAGGCCCTAAGTATTACTATCAGTCGGTCTTTGAGACCTAAACAATGAGCTGAAAGATACTGAAACGCTCTGTAAACTGAGGGAATGTGCAGACACATCACACATTGTCAGGTGATGCATTATTAAAATAAAAATCCTCATAATAGCAGTCTTAAGATTTTGTCATCAAAAGGACCTCATACATCTCCGACCTTCCTGAGTTGCACGTATTGACAACATGTCACACAGGACATTTCCTGGACAGCTGTGGGAGATGGTCACAATCCCTTCAGTTTCATGGGCTCCATTAATGATGAGATTGGCATCAATATGATGTCGTCCCTGTTTGATCCACATTGACTAGTTCCTGCTGTCCTGATGTAATGAATTCTCCAGAGGAACGTTATGGGATTCGTGAGCCATGCGTCCAGAATTTCAGTCCGACACGTGACATTCCCAGTTGTATTTATGGAAAATAAAGGAGAGCCGGGAGACAATGAGCCATTACACCGAGCTCTGACCCTATGCCCACCACAATGCCTACACATAATCATGGCATCTGAGCCATCTGCACAATGCGACCGCCCACCGTCTAATACCTTGATGTCTTAACATGAAAGGGTGGCCTAATACCCTGCGAGACCTCAGTCAAGGCCTCAGTCTAAATTTAAAGCAGGACCCTAAATCTATCCCAAGGTTTGTGCTAGTCCAGCTGTCACATCACATATATGAGTATTTATAGGCCTCACCAAAAGCATATGCCTCCATTCCACAGCAGGAGAAAGGGGGCTATAAAATGTTGTCATTGGTCAGCAAGTCAACAAGAACATGTGGCAGATAGCTCTCATATTTTCAGTGACAGTCCCGCAGCTTTAGAATGGAAGCAAGAAGATACAGAAGATACATGTGTTATGATTTAGATGATCAATTGAAGTGTTAACATTATTTAATCAAGAAAAAAATGCAAATATCAACTGACGTTTTCACTATGGAGGTTAAGTTTACACCCCTGTCCATTTGTTGGTTAGTTGGTTTGTTTGTAAACAAGTTTACACAAAAGCTACTTGATGTATTTCCACAAAACTTAGTGGAAGGATGTGGTATGTTTCATTGAAGAAACCATTCAATTTAGGTGTGGTCCTGATCAGGGGGCGGATCAAACTATTGGGATATCGCAATTTTTATTATGTTTTCAGAGAGTAATTCATGGGAAAGACATATTTGTGGAACTCATCTCATTTTCGTCCGCTGAGTGTGAGAAATTTTGTGCGTCTAGATTGATATTAACGGTGCTGTTGGGCTTTAGCAGAGATATGTGCTTTACTGAGTACTGTTGTAGTATATTAGATTATATAATACTACATTTATAATTTTTCAAGTTTCATATCCATGGGCTTTGTATTGTTGCTCATCTAAATATGTCACTTTGGGACTTTGGAGATCATCCAAGGTGTTTATTCCTATCTCTTTGATATATCATTTTATATCAATCAGACATCAATTGTAAAGTAAAGGACGAATGTATCATTGCGCTGTCGGAATTTAAATCCTGTGCGTGTTTATTGTTCAGAGTTTAAAAAAAGCAGATATGCTCTCTGTTATCACGATGAGATCTGGAATCTCGAGTCCATGTCTGTGAAGTTCAAGTAGAGAGAGGTCGCGAGTAACAGGGGAGGTCAGGACTTAATATGTTGGCCTGCAGCCATATTAATTTGCCAGAGATGAAAGATGAGAACAGCAGCTGCAAATAAAGCAACAACGTGCCACTGGGGAAAAAAAATGATTAGTTTGATTCAGCGAGCTTCCACTTATTCACGCCGCAGACCTAATGTGACCAAACAAGGTGTTAGAAAGGTTCTTTGCATGCGAGCGCTTGGCAGCCCGCTCTGCCAGAGGACACTGATAAAGTGCGGTTACGCTCGAGAGGCTCTTCCGTCCTTACAAGAAAAACACGCACGGCCGCCAAGATATGGGAATTTCAATCAAAGCTGTAGCTGCAGATGAGATTCCCAAGCTACAAGACAATCCGTCTGGATATTGAAAGTTTTGTGAGGCACCTATTTCCCATGCACGGGTACAGTTCCGCAGAATGTTCCAAGACTGTGACGGACAGCACATTCCAAACTCAACTGCCGATGACTTCTGAAGTCAGCCATGTTTGGGGAAAATACAGACAGCAAAGGATGACAGGATGACAGGACAGTGTTTTCTGTCCTGACCCCAACTCAGACTGCACACATTCCCTCAGGATTGAACTTTTCAGGACCTTTTTTTTCTCCAGTCATACCTAATTGAAGTGTCAAGAGCATTCATGGACAGAACCTAAGAATGTACAGCTTGTTGAAGGCTTCTATAAATTCCTCATGGCGACAATACCTCAAACAAGACGTAGCATACTGGAGCACAATATCAGTAGAGTTGGTGGGTTTTATCTTGTAGTATTCTCCTTATGTCAAATGAACCTGATCCTCTCACTGGAGCTTCAGCAGTTAAGGTTTCACTAATGACTGAACTAGGAGGAAGGTCAGTAATTCTCCATGTGCAATTACTTACATAATGCTCTAAGCAAAAAACTCTCGTTGCATCATAAATATCTCCTCTTAAGCAGTTCCTGAATCAGTAATATATTAATGATGACATGTTTATGACAGTTGTGCTGGTTGCAGCTTGTTAAATATTCACTTTGAGTGTTAGGTATAGGGTTAGGGGATAGGATTTTGTCATGAGAGCAATGGTGAATTATGAACATTGGAGTGCGTGTGTCACTTCAGTCACACAAACATGCAAACGCCATTGTTCTTAAAGCGCCACTCCGTCGCCGAGCATATAGATCGCCGCAGCTGCTGGAATACATGAGTCACCCCCATCTGTCAAAATTAGTTTCATATACAGCGGGCCCTACATAATGGAAAACATGAACCAATCCGTTAATGTAAGACGAGTTGTGGCCTCAGAATAGGGAGTGCTCCCATAGCAACAGTGTTTTATCTGCTCTATCAGGAGGGTCCAAAAACCAAACTGACGTATGAGGATTCTCTCAGGACTAAATGGCTTGAGTGGGTATCGTCTTCTCAGCATGCAGATCAAGCAGGAGCTCAAGTTCTGGTTGTTTCTATGAATAGAGGCAGCAAGACAACATATGGATGAAACAGACTGAGATATGGTTCGGTGTCATGGGGCGAGCCACTTGTCTGAACTATCTTGTCTCAACGTCTACATGATCGGAATTCCACTTAGTGTAATTCCGTTGTTAGCTAAAGAAATCCTTGGCTCACAGAAATAAGTTTTTGTGACTTTCTTGGAACGTTAAGCTTATGATTGATGATCCTTTTCAATTAAGAACAGGTTTTTGACTTGAAAGGCCTGTTGACTATGGACACGTTATTTAATCTTATGCCGATGCCTCAGCTATATTACAGCCATTTGAGGTCAAAGATTGAGACATCTCTGTCACTTTTTTGATCCGAGGATTAACTGGACTTTTGTTCCTCTGGATCGTGTCACTCTGTGGTTTCACTTCCTCAATTTCTCATATGTGTGGACATCATTTTCTGCTTGTGGCTACACAGGCCCTATGAGGGGGAAATAAAGCAAGTCTACTGCATCTAAATTCGATGGAACTCTCTTCCCTCGTGATACTGTCATGTTTTTATAGACTCTGAATTTAATTATCAAATGTTTTATAGGAGCTGGCGATGGACCAACGGATAAAAGTCCATTTTCACACAGACAGTTTGAGAAGTCACAGGAGGAAAAGCAAATACACTATGAACAACTGGCTGCATTGCTGTCTCAGTAAAACCAAACCACTGAGCCCAAAACAACAATTAAAGCAATGTTAATAATTATACAGGGAAAACTCTATAGCCACAATTCAGCTCAAACAGAGCCAGGGGGTTTGAATTTGTGAAACCGAGTGAGTTTACAATCTGAGCTCCTGGAAGAGCCACTTGTTCTTGCCCATCTTATACCTCTCCTCAAACTTGACCTTGGCCTCCCTCCTGGCTTTGAGCTTGAGACCAGAAGACGTCCTTGTTGATGACAGTTTTGTCCAGAGTAATAACCGCAGAGTATGGGCCTGAGGTGGTTGTAGTAGAACACCTTGAAATAGGCTGTCAGTCGTGCCATCGTCAAGAACATTGACGATGGCATGTCCGACAGCTTTGCTTTCAGCGTAGCTTCCAGCAAGGACCATCACCACATTCCGAGGCTTCATAAACTTGCCCATTATGATGCTGTTCTACCACCGCCGCTACTGGAAAGAGTTGACAGGGTGTTTTTTTAAATGTTTTAAACACATAACTACAATACATTTTATTCTAAGCCTCCGTGTTTTCCACGTTCAAACTTGAAAGTGCGTATGCACACAACGAAGTCTGAGCAACGGCTTCACAACTTGGGAAATGAGACCTTGCAAGGAGCATGTGAATGTGCAGACAGTTCTTGGCCAATTCAAAGTGCAATCTGCTGCATTTGTGCTGGATTTTAAGGTTGAAAAATGTATCTTTGACCGCTTGTTTTTGTTAATGTCTTTAGCAACCTGAGGGCATGAACATTCAGCCGTAAAACAAATTGTTGGTCAACCAGTAAACATTTTTGCTTGGAATCATTATATTATACCAGTGATGGCATGAGAACTTTTGAGGACTTCTTGCTTAATGTACTTTTTTAAATCTTAACCACTCTATTGTTTGGTGTTGTTATTGTGACTCTCGTCTTTTGTCTCTGGTTGTTCAGTTTTTTCGTATCGGACACAAACAAGTTATGATAAAAACAATGAAGTGCATAGTTTGAGGTGGAACAACTATAAAGTAGAATAGAAAGGAGGACCTCTGTCTGACTGACAGTTGTGTGAAATAACAGTGTGATGTTGAATCTGCAACACAAACTAACAATCAACCACAAAGACTAACTGTAAATATGCACTGGTTTATCATCTCATACTCAGAGTCATCACTGGACAGATGAGGTCTCTGGGTAGCTGTCATCATCACACACTGCTCTACTGGAAGAGTCATGATTATGTCATTTCCCCTGAGAAAAAAACATGGCCGAGAGAAGGAAAGCATGTGTTGGACAGAAAGGGTGGGAATGATGTCAAATCATATTTCCTATTGTTGAATTTATATCAAGCCTTTCTTCTAAGAGAAAGCCAGACGCAAACTGTGAATGGAAAATACTTGTTAACGTACAAACTTCAATGAACCTGAAACATTTGCAACACAACGTGATAAACCTGCATGTGAACTTGGTGATTGACCTCACTACTTCTAATTTGACTCATGTCAAGAACAAATAAACTGCCAATCTACTGTTTATAGCTACTATCTCACACCACATATGAAATGGTCTTAAGAAGAGCTTGGGTTGCTGTGGAGTTGGAGGATTTATTTTTAAACCAAGGAGATCATGAGTTATACGCGCGGGCAGTTCTGCGAAACATCGAAATGTGTCTAAACTGCATTTTTGGAATTCAAGTCCAGAGGCCTGTATACGACTGGAGCTGTGCATATGTCAGTGACAGCTGTTGTTGAGGCCCACCAGACGCATGGGAAAGACACTGACTATGCTGGCAGCGAGGCAGCTCCACCTCCCATTATAGTGCGTATCTGTGCCGACCATAGAGATATCCTTGAAGGAAGTGGCCTATGGGCGCACACAGACACCTGCATACAACACAAATGCATACAGTAGTAAGAAAGGAACGGGGTAAATGTGTATGTGAAGGAATAATATTTGAAGGCAAAACAATTCTTTGCCATTGCATTAGCCCATTTTTGCGACTATTACTAAAATACTGACGTTAGAATTTTTATCTTTTCATAACGGCTTATATTCTTTTGTATATTGTCCAAAGTATTGTGTTAAGAGATGAGCAATTCATCAAAACAAAGGCTTAAGAACATAATCATTCGTCTTCTTTGTGATGCACACATGGATTAATGCACTTCAAATTATTGCACAGACTACACCCCAGCATGAACACTGATTTTGTCGAACTAGAAACGCACCACGACACACAATATTCCCAAATGATGTGAAGAAGCACTCATATGGCGATATTATATAAACATAAACAACATGGTGTGTACCATAAACTATATATAAGGATCAGCAACATGTCTCCAGTTCATCCCACTATCTAGTCTAATCACTAATCTAGCATTAGCATTTGTGGCCAGAGTCTTTGTAGTAGCCATCTGAAGATAAAGCAGAGGTATTGAGGTGTTGTCTCATTCAACCAATCGCGACTCAGTCTCAGCTTGTGTTGCTTCACCCCCTGTTTAAAGCATCAACAGCGTAATGGAAAAATAAGCACATCAGGCTGGTAGGAACTTTCTCAAATGATACAACCATCATTAAGAAATAATTATATGATGAATAGTAACTTTTAGGTTTGGTGAGGGTTTATTCCACGAACATGAAAGAGTAGGGATTTAAGACATATACTGCAGCCAGCCACCAGGGGGGAACAGAGACACTTTGGCTTCACTTTTGGGGAGCTGTCATGTTATCCAACTATATAAACAGTCTATGGTGTGCAAAGAAATATCTATGACATAACTTTTTGTGTTTTTGTTTATTTCTGTAAAATCTTTAATTTTAGAGAATATATACATATCATATATGCAACTATATTGAACCCCCCCAAATAAACGAATCCAAAAAAATCTCTAAAACACAACATGTTGAGTTTGATGAGATAATGCTACACCTCATAGATAAACTATGTCACCATCTGCACGAGTGACAAGTCAGGCGACACAGTCATGTCATGAGGTAACCAGTCAGACATTTAACGCATCTCAAATCAATGCCGCTTTGACAAACCCCCAAGCGCAGCCAGCTTGGTTTCAGTTTAAACAGGGGCTGTAATATTGATTTACCGTACGACTCATTGATTTACATGCTGAGACGGACAAACTGCCCAGTCAACTCTCACATATCTGTCTTTTTCAAGTGGCTATTTCGCTGACGGCGCTCCACCGCAGACCTCGCGGGGTACATGGGCCGAGCGAGAGAGGATGTGCTCAGATAAAATTTGAGCATGCACAAAAATGTTATTGAGTGATATCTCTGCACCAGCTCTCTTTGTCTTGTTTCAGTGGTGATATCACCGGGTGCTAAGAGGCCACATCAGCTGGACAGGGTGGGAGGCAGCGGGGGAGAGGAAGGGTGAGGCCCTGGACACTGACAGCAGACCGAACCACACCTGCACTACATTCCCCTTTTGAGAGAGAGGCACATTTCACATTTCCTTCTTTTCTTCTCACTGAGGTATAAGGTGATGTGCGCCTTGATAAACAGACAGCGGCTAAAGCGGGAGTCATGTGTCTCCTCCGAAAGACTGATGACCTCACGTTGATGAAATGGAATTAATTTCTGGCGTAATTACAACCCATAAATAATCAGGATGAAAGATGTCATCCCGCTGCAGCCCATGAATGCCTCCTAATGTTGAGCAGTGGTTTGTGTCTCAGCACTTTGGTGTATGTGTGTGTGCAGTAAGCGCACCAGTGAGAGGTGGATGGTGCTGCTGGGTTGTCGGAGTTGGCGGATGTGGGAGGTCAAAGGTTGTATGTGTGTGTGTGCATATGATTTTCAAATATTAACCAACCTATAAGCTCAGTATCATATCATCTCAGTGCACCATTACCCATGTTGACTGGAGACATTGTGGGTTTCTCTTCCCACATGCAATGCACAAAAAACCCTTGTACTTAACTGTCTTATTCATACAGTGATATAACATGTGATTCATACTGCTCTCTTTTATGCATTCATAGCCACAATGCAAAATCTGTATTACCATTGACAGCACTAAGAGTAGTCCCTTGTCTTCTCGTGGCTGAGTAATACATTCAAAATGTAGAAATCCATACTATTTGAATATATTAAAATGGACTGAATTGATTACCCGCTTCAATGGAAGACTTGTTTCATTCACATGGCTCAACTTCAGCTCAAGTGGAGCCAGGGGGTTGGATTTTGTTGGATTCCAAAAACTGATGACAGTCCGGCCACAGCAGCACCTGTACCTGAGCCCTTTACTTTTATGAAGACCAGATGGACAGAACAGGAGCATCATCTAAGACATTCAGGAGAAGCTGACTTACCTGCCGTTGTGTTGTTCCCAGGTTTAAGCAATTAGAAGCCACACCAAGTAATCCAAGACATAAAAGGCAGTCGGAGGAGTCGAGTATCCACTAGTATCCTCTCGCTTGTGTGGTCCACTTGTGGCGTCTGCTACTGAGTGGTGCCAAGAGCCATCTCTCTCTCTCTCTCTCTCTCTCTCTCTCTCTCTCTCTCTCTCTGTCCTCTATCAGTTCTTCAGGTCAGGGAGGGAATGGTAGAGAGAACTAACACAGCACTGGAACTTCCCTCTCTCTAACCCTCCCTCTCTGCTTTAACTCCCACAGCCTATCCAGTTCTGCTCTGCCCAGCACTAAACACACCTCTCATTTTCGTTCACCCTTTCTATCCTTCCCAAAAGCCAGTGGACGAGTGTGTGAGAATAAAAAGGGCAGAACAGGGTGGCGGGTTAAAGGAGGTAAAAGCAGGCACTGTTCCACGGCCTCTCAGCAGTTGAAAGGGGGCCGTTACCCGGTGCCAGAGCAGAGGTGCGGTGTGATGTCTGGTCTTGTCCCGGGGCCAGATATTTTTACTCAGCTGCATCGTCCATTCTCCCTCCCAACTCTTTCTGACCGGAGTCACACAGAGCCAAAAAATGTATGGCCCTATATTTAACTTGTCCAGCCTTGCCAACGCGGGTGCTGTTAGCAGCTGAGGCTAGCTGAATGCTAGATGTCTTGGCTGGCCGGCTGCACAGCTAATTCCCCCTTGCTGCTGCTGACCCCTTGGTGACAGCTGAACCCTACCGTACCATTTTCTCCTGCCGGGAAAGTCCGGTGACAGCAGCCACTCTAGCCCTATAACAGTGGTACAAGGAACCACCAGTTGCTGACTTAGAAGGAAAGATTGTGGCCAAATTCCCGTGGACCTTGGGAGCTAGACTGGCTTTTTGGCCCTGCTTGTAGTAATCTAAATCAGGCCAGGGAGCTAAAGCTGAGGTACAGTAATTGTGCTCCGCATAAATTGTAACAGTTGCTGCAAGGGTACTGTTGGGCAAGATATGTGCAGGATTTCAAGGGACGTAAACACGTCTAATCTTGGTTTACCTTTTTACTTTTGGGATCACGTTAAGCCACTTTTTAAGGTCAACTAAAATCTTGTAGTTGTGTACAGTGCAAGGTAAATTACTTAAATGGCCCTTAAAATAAAAGAGAAATAAGACCATGGCTGATTACCCCGTCCTTAAAATCCTAGAATGGGCAGTAAAAATTGCAATCAGTGGGTTTGTTTGTGGTGGTGAAAACATCTGGCTCAGGTTCCCCTCTGCAGAAAATGGATAGCACCTTTAAGAATAGACATAGCAGAGGAGTAGAATTGCTTCTGTGTTTGAACCTGATGTAAGCAGTTCAGGGATGTATCAGGCTACTCCTTCCGAATATGGTCTGAGTGATCGGATCTCAAATGCGTCGCCAATGTGTGTTGAGCTTGTTCACACCAGTAACTTGGAGCTGTCCGCTGGCGATCAGATCCCTCAGGATGGACGCTCCAGGTCAGAGCAGGACCAAAGGTGAAAAGGGAATTATAGTCATCAAGCCTGATGGAAAGTGTTGACATGTGTGGGAATTGAGAGCTGGAGAGTCCAAAATGGAGGAAGCTATAAAACACAGGTTAATATTTAGTGAGGATAATGAAGTGTATTTTTTTACTTGGTTGAATGTTGGGGCCTCCAGGGTCCGGAAGAGATCCAAGGCATACTGACAAACACAGCACTTCAGCTTCAAAATGTTGCAGGCAAACAAGCCAAGAACATGCTCACATTTCTATATTCAAGGTAAAATAATGTTTTACATCCTCATCATCATAGACAGAAAAGACAATACAACAGTTTTGCCTTTCTGCCTCTAATTTAATTGGTTGCGGATTTTCTTTTTAGTTTTATTGTGGACATGGCTTTAAAAAATACTAAAGCAAAAAAAAAAATATGTGCGTGTCAAATCTCAGTGTTTCCAGCTGGACCTCGTTCTGTGCTTCTGCTTCATGTTTATCATATTTTTAGCTCATGATTTTTTCAGTTTCATATATGATGCAGGAGAAGTCATGGGATTTCCACACAGCCAGTATATTTTTATCATATAGACTTATGAGTCTTGTCTGGTCACCCAAGGGAGACGCATGGCGATCATTATGACACTCTTATCACTAGGTGGAAACCAAAGCAAACAAAACCAAGCAGATAAACTCACAGAGGAATTATGTCAGACGGACACATTCACTCCCTCCTCTGTCAGCTCTTTTGTGTTGCAGTGAACGTACGTCTGATCTAATTCAGCACCTTTTGTTCACACGTTCAGCCCCTGCTGAATTATGAGGGTGTGGGTCTGACGTAATGTTTCAGTAAAATGAAAACACACTTCAGCAGACACAAACGTATCCGGAAATGAGCATGAAAAAAATGAAAGGACAGTTTCTGGCTCTTTACATTCCTTGACCACATTTGGTCATTTGTCAATTGACTTTCCCAAGCACCTGATCAAGTCATCCAGGAGTTCTCCAGCTTTGGAACAACCTTAAAGACTTTTTTTTCTCTTTTACCTTTTTTATTTGTCCTGTGTGATTTTCAGCGAAGATAAGCTCTAAAATACAAAGCCCATTTGTTTGACAGACCCCTTCCTCCCCACATATGAAGTCATGTGGTATCGAAGAGGAAGATCTGTCCAAACTGAGGTCATGAGTGTATTTGGATTGAACACCACGATTCCCACACCCAGAATGAAGTCATGTGGTGGGGATCCAGTTTAGAACGAGGTTTGTTATGATTTCACTCTGTATATATAATGCCCACAGGACAGTTCTCGTGCTGTCCAGGCCCGTTGGGGCTGCGGTTGTCAGGAATCATGGTAGAAATGTGGGTCGGTTGAAGTCGCTGCCATTCCCACACTTATGCGATGTGATCAGAATGAGAGCACTCAGATTTAATGAACACAAGATGGATGATAGAGTGTTGCCGTGGGACTTGAGCTTTGTCATCCAGTTGCGTGGAAGCAAAGCAAGTTAACGACAGAGGTCCCATTCAAAATGCTCCAGACTGCAACATTAGCAGCCAGAGTTGTCCAAGCAATGTGAGATTAGACCAGACAACAGGGAACATGCTGTTCCCGGTCCAGAGCCACAAAGGAACTACAGAGGATTTAAGCAGTGAAGATGAAGGCCAAAGAAAAATGATGAAGAAAAGTCAGGGAGTCAGAAGACATGAGCAGATCTTTATACCCATGTTTATTCTTGTGGTCACTTCTGTAAAGCTTGTTGTTTTAAAGTAAAGCTTATTGAGTTTTACAGAGAGTTGGATAAGATTATGTAAATATGTAGATACAACCAACAGCCAGATAGCTTAGATTAGCATTAAGATTGAAATCCTTATTTAAAGATTGCCCACATGTTGCTCCCCAAAAGTGGAGCCAAGGCATCTTGATTGCCACCTGGTGGTTGGCCGCAGTTTAGATAAATCATGCCTCCCCCATGTTGGTGGATGGGACCAAACTGTGTACCAATCAAATTGTATTATTTTGTTCTTATTTTTCGGGTAAGTTTTGTTTTAATTAAGTTAACGCTAACATCATGATTGACTCGTGATTGGCTGAGCATGTGTGTTGGTGTGACCTCGCTACAGCAGCTCCACCTCTTGATCGCTACTGTGCAGACTCTAGCTCTAAATACACAAGATGGAGGCACTCATGCCCGGGATATTTTGGCTTCAATTGTGGATAGTGTGAATGGGTGGAGACGCATCATCCATCTGTATATACAGTGTTTTTTTGTTTTTTTTTAAACCTTCATTTAATCCGATTAACGTAAAGAAATTACCTTTGGATGGAGCCTGGCCATGTGACTTTCAGCACGAGAGCAAATAAACCCTTTTCCCAAAATATCGAATGATCCCTTCGTCATAATCAGCAGAATGACCTGAATTATTTGTCACCACAACTTCCAGACTTTTGGATGATTTTCCCTGAGACATGTTTCTTTTGTATGTCATGAAACACACAGCGCACAGGAAACACTAGTTTTATTCACAGTTTTTTTTTATCCCCCAGTTCACAGTAAGTACCATGTCAGCACTCATATAACATTGCAGTTCCACAGAACACTAAACGTCTTATAGTAAATTCTCCTCAACGTGCCAGCCAATCTCACAGTTCCACAGAAACACCACAGCCCATGTATCACAGGAACACAATGACGACCACAGGAATGCCAATGCTGAAGTACCACAGCGTCTTTTATGTGGTGCTGTGCCCTAGGTTGACAGACAAGTAGGTCTAATTAGGGTTTGGATTTTCCACTTCCGTACACAGTAATAGTGTCCTGTCCAAAATGAAAAATGAACATAATTTAGTTTTTTTTTATAAAAGGAAAATAACATTCATACAACAAGTTCCGCTCAGACTCTACCTTAGGCTATATGAACCAAAGATTATACACATTAAAACTAGAGAATCGGTTGTCCTATAACTTTATGTTACAATGTTATTTAGGAATAAATGTTGGAGTTCTGATTTTAAGGGATCAAATGTGAGGTTACTCGACAGAGACATGATATATTACGATTATATGTGATGTACATGTATGTTTATTTAGATTTAACATATTTCATCTTAGTCGATCAGATGTTAACATACAGAAGTTCTGCTTGGTTGTTGGATGTTCAGAGTAAATTCGTTTTTTATAATTTTTTAAATTTTTTAATGGATTTTTGTTTTTTAGTTTGGCTGTTTGTTATGTTGAAAATGTAGATAGTTCTTATAGTTGATGTAGGTAATGTTGACAAATTCAAACTAAAGTATTATTGAAAGAAGACTATTAAAATAATAGTCTGATATGATAATCCTCACCTTTAATACTATTACTGTGGTTTCAAACTTCTGCTCAGCAAAAATCTATTACTACTACTACTACCGCTACTGCAACATTGAAACCTAATATAATAATATACATTAAAATCACGGATTAGAATAACTATTATGGGTTATTCCAGAAAAATGTATCACAATAGTTTTGCTTTCTGTAGAATATGAAGCATAGTAAATATTACTGGAAATGACTCATCCAAATGACTGGATTCATAAAAGTATCCAACTAGTGACACTATTTGTGGAGGTAACCTTGTTGAATTTCAGCATCAGTAACACATCCATGCAGGGAAACATTAAACCCACTCAACTCGGTATGATCATCACAACATGATCATACCTCACTGTAGACATCACATCCTGTGTGGTTTTGTTATATTTGTTGGTGTAAGTATAAATTGGTTGGGAAATTATATACACTTAAGTATTTCAGTCTTTGTTTTCCTTCTGGTGTTTCAGTTATAGTGATGACTTACCATCTCAGAAATGTTGATTACTTACGGTTCATTTCCTGTTTTTGCTGATCACACACTGTGGAGCTGCTCTGAGGAAGTGACTCTCTGATGCCTTCCTCTGGTAAGATGGTGAAACCCTCATATACTAGAAAGCCTGTTTAGAGAAAGATGTGGGACTTTGTGAGTACATGAAATAGTTCCTTTATCAGTGTATTTGAAATGTATGTGTTCCATATTACCACTGAATGATGACAACCATGACAGCCGGCATATTTCATGTATTTTATGACTCTCTTTACCACAAAAATAGCTTGGTCTCATTACTGGGTAAGTAAACTGTTGAGAATGTGACTTTGCAGAAATCTACTCCAAAGGAGGAGACCCAGGATGATCCTTGCCCTTGACCTCCAGTATTTCTATTTCTGAGAGTGTTCTGCTTAGAACAGCCGCCACCAGGAGACAGAGCTGCCACTCATCTGCCAAACCCCTGAGTAGTAGGAGGGTATTTCCAGGCCTGACACCCCTGAGCTTTGAGCCTAAGCTGAGCCAGATGACCTCAGGACCACAAGGTTCATTCCACTCAGCAGCTGTGCATCACCCAGCATGACAAATACTTGAACAATGAATATGTGGCCAGCAGTGGATTATGGGCATGCAGGATGCCTATCACGTTGAGCTGAGAGGTTTCAATTAGTTTAACGCGATGATGAAGTCTAATGCTGAATTTATGCCCTGACCATAACAGTTGAGGCTGATGGATAACGTGGGTTTACAAGCATTAGTGGGCCTAATGCTTTATAATGGCCGTCATAGTTCCTGTTTTTAAAGATGCAGATAAATATTATTATATTAAATATCAGCTGCATTTTTTGTTCGTTTTGTGCATATATGTATCATCCATTCAATGAATTTCTTTTTTTTAAATAATATTTCTAGGTTTTCATAATTGAACAGGGAACTTTATTTATTATAGGACCTCTATCCAGTTCTGGCACCTTTCAAAGCCATGCAAAATATAATTGTTTTACAAGAATGCAACAAGGTTTCATTAAGCAAGAGAGAAAAGCTATTACTATTAATATTGTTATTGTTATTATTATTATTATTATTATTATTATTATTACTACTATTGTAACTGTCAACATCATTATTAGTATTATTTAGTATAATTATTATTATACACAAACCAACAAACCAGTATCAAAGTTGAAATGTCGCCCCCTTCTGGCTAACAAGCCTCAAACATCAACTCTGAACGGCTTTTCAAGGGCAAAGCTCGGCCGCGCCTACTCCAATCTGATTGGTCAATGTAGACATTCTCGCAGTCTCATTGGACACCCGGACGTCAACTGAGTGACGGAGCAGGAAATGTAATAGTGAGGAGAGCTGTGCCGGTGAGAAACGTGTGTAACTGATGAGTGCTGTTCTGCTTTGTGTTCTGTTGTGTTTATTAGTTCGTCCTGTCTTTTGTCGGTTTTCACAAACAATGCGAAGTCTCCAGGTTCATTTCTGAGCCGTTTAGAACGCGCTGTGCTGAGGGTGTTTGCACTTTAAGCTAACCTTAGCTGGAAATGCTAACAACTGTGTGGTGTAAAACACCAACAAGAGCTTGAAGGGGAGTGTTCAGCTGCACATGGAAGGGTTAAAGGATTGTTTGTCGCGTCAGTGGGACGCTGATGCCTTGTTGTTGTTGTTGTCGTCGTTACCGATAATGTGACTCATCCCTAATAAAAACAAACGGGTGTTATTAATTTGCTACTGACAGAACAATATCAGCAGCTGAAATGTAAACACCACATCATTTTTTCGTGTTTTCACCATGTGCTCTAAAACTAGGCCCCCTGTATTTTATGTCGTAATCCTGGTTGTTTAGTTTTCTGCTACTTGTCCACTAGATGAGGCCAGAGATTCTATTATAAGGCTTGTTGTAATCATCCCTCAGCAGTAACTCAGCATAAGCCTTCTCAATGGAAATCAATCTCATGACCTGATGAAGAAGTAATTGGAATTGATAACAGTTCCCCGGAATTGACAGGAATCTATGGATTGAAACCAGGCTGTTCCACATCCTGTGTCGTGTTTGTGGGAACACATGAATGTGTTTGTGAGATTAAAGGTTAAAACAAAGCTGACTCTATCATTATGTAGAATCACTGTTGTAAAAGGACCAAATTACTCAACTGTAAATACATTGACTTTCAGTGTATGCATTTCAAAAGGTCGCTCTTGACTTAAAATGCTGCGTGCTATACATCACAGCATTAAAATGCTATTACAGACAGGCTGTTATCACCATCAATGCCTCACATTTATTATATTTTTGTCTCTCAACCTTTGAAAGAAGCTGATCAGTCACAGTTTCTTCCTCTCAACCTGTGTGCTTGTCTGTATCTTTTCTTATCAGTTCACCTGAACGATGTCCGCCTCCAGGAAACTGGCATCTTTCCGTCTGCCTCCCTTGCCAACTGTGGGTGAGCTGATAAAGCTCTACAACCTGCGAGCTGAGAAGCAGCTCTCCCAGAACTTTCTCCTGGACTTGAAGCTCACAGGTTATTATTCTTCTCGCCTCACACTCTTTTTTCCTTCCCTCGGTCTGCAATGCACCAATCGCTGGGAGCTTGTGTTCTTTGCCACTTTCCCTCCACCACACAGTTTTTTGTCAGCACACTTGATTGCACACCTCCAGGTAGCTTGTTTTAAGGCTCAAAATCGACAGGCTTTTCTGCACAGGGAGGTTGAGTTGATCTCATTCTTAAGTGAATGGACTGAGCCAATTATTTGCAGCCCCCTGCGTAGCTCAGACCTTAATATTATTTCCAGTGATGCAGTGCAGGTCTGATCTGCTCTCTTGTCCTTGGACAAGGTGACTCTTAGATTATTAAGTCTCATCTTCATCACACACAGGCAGAGAGGTATTGCAACCTCACGCGCCATTAATCACATTTTAGATTCCTGAGACTCTGATGAAAACACTTGTATGATATAGTTTATTTGATGCATGAGTTAAATTAGGTTAGTATATAATTAACAGATTGAACTCAAAGATGATAAATATCTTCTTATCACCGAGCATGACCATGTGTGTCTATCTTTTCAGACAAAATAGTGCGCCAGGCTGGCAGTTTGAGGGATGCCCATGTGTGTGAGGTGGGTCCCGGTCCTGGGGGCCTGACCCGCTCCATCCTCAACGCTGGTGCAACAGACTTGCTCGTGGTGGAGAAGGATACACGCTTCATCCCTGGGCTTAAGGTAAATGAGCAGCTACAGCGATACTTGCGTACGCACAAGGTCATAAGGGCATTCCACTGAAAAGCCTCTAACACCTTCATCTGTCAGTGGCATAAAACCAGTTAATCTATTCTCAGCTGTGGCATCATTAGCATCCCGCAGAGTGACTGATGACCACGTAGTACCTTTCATTCAGTGATATCACGTTCCTCTCCACAGCTATTGTCAGAGGCAGCGCCAGGGAAGCTGAGGATCGTCCATGGGGACATACTCACCTACAGGATGGACCGAGGATTCCCATCAAACATCTCCACGCCATGGGAAGGAGGTGAGAATTGGAAATTGTATAAGCTGTTGCTGGGGGGTGTGAAGAAAAAACAGTCACGTGACTAACATGTGTGAAAATGTGGCTCCACAGATCCACCAAACCTTCACATCATAGGGAATCTCCCATTCAGCGTCTCCACCCCCCTCATCATCAAGTGGCTGGAGGACATAGCCAACAGGACGGGGCCCTTCATGCACGGACGCACACGACTCACACTCACGTTCCAGAAAGAGGTGGCGGAGGTGCGTGAAAACTAGATACCGATGAAGCTGAGATGCCCATTTAATATTAAGTATGAAGTCTACACAGGGCATGATGTTGCTCTTTAGGTCAGTCCAAAACATTTGGAGCAGGATTATTTTTATTATTTATAATTATGTAGACTTGTTTTTTATCTTGTGCTGCACACACTCATATATTTCAGTTCCCTTAACATGCCGGATCTTTTTCACCAAGATCTTAATTATTCTTTTGTAAAACTGTGACAATGTCAAAAAACACAACGTTAAAGAAAGGGATCAAATAAATGCCTGGATCCACTTCCTGGTCTTGATCGACACCAAAATATAAGGACTTTTTATCCTGACCCATAGAGCATCCTTCAAAGTTAATAGAAATCCATTCAGTTGTTTTTCTGTAATCTTGTTTACAAACAAACTTACAAACGAATGAACAGTTGTGAAACATAACGTCCGTGGTGGATTTAATCAACTTTAATATTCAGTTTCTTCCATTTGTTTTGTCTTTATGTACCTTGGGCCATGTTTTTTCTTAAATCCAAGATCATGTGACTTCAACAAATTACCTGCTCTTACTAAATATGTATGTAGCAACAATTGATAGTAATTGTTCTGTCCATCCAGAGGTTGACGGCGAGCACGGGTAGCAAACAGAGGAGCCGTCTGTCCGTCATGGCTCAGTATCTCTGCACTGTCCGCAACTGCTTTACCATCCCGGGTAGGGCCTTCGTCCCAAAACCAGAGGTAGGAATCAAAATAAAGCAACCAAGCAGTGTTTCAAATGTATTTAAGCAGTGATAATTCAAGGATTCTACTTTGTTAGGCTGCATTTGAATAAATAAATAGTTTTTCTACTTCGGACCACTTTCATGAACCTGACAATCAGATTGTGCTTCTGGCCGACGTGTGATGGTCTGTTTTGAATTTAGTTTTGTGCTGATCTTTGCAGTGTACTGGCATGAGCTGTTCTATTACTGTCTATTCCAGGTCTTTCCCTGTCTTCCCTTCTCTTCTTTTTTGCCGACACATTCAAATGTCAACAAAGTTATGAATGCTTTAAAAGTTGAATCCGGATGTCAGTACTAGCATTGGCGAAGGGCCAAATGGACACATTACTATTTCACAGCTCTCAGCACCATGATAACAGTGGGGCCCTCTTGCATCTCCTCATCTGGTCACGTGGTTCTGTCAGAGTCCGTCGTCACGTCACAATCACTCATCCCTCCCTCGCTCTTCTTGCTTCAAGGCTTCATTAAGACTGTGTTGAATCAGTGTTGTGTCTGTTCTGTCTTTGGACCCTTTCTAGGTTGTAACGATGCCTGGTGGATATTTCAGATGTGTCACGATCACACTGCGCCTTGTAATGAGGGCCTGGTTCTTTTTTTAGGACCAATATCTCTCTGTGTGTCGTTCGGCCCTGTGTGCTTGTATCAGCGGTGAAAGAAAGGCGTTCACTCTTATGTAACATGAGAATGCAATGTCTTTTATTTTTTCGGGGCTAGCATTTGTAGTCGGACAAAGGGGCCACATTAAAAAAACATAAAAGTACTGCTGCAAAATCTTAAACATCAGTCTTTGCTATTAGACAGCTCCGCAGTGATATCCTTTGATAGGATAAACACGCCAGACTTTTGAAAGGCTCACTCCCATCTTTGTACAACTGAGACCATGTTTTTCTTTTGCCGAATTAGAGGATAGGTGTTAGGTGGATGTCAGAGACGGACTCCCGGTCCCTTGAAGAAGTGGTGGCTCTTTAGGTGACCCACAGTGGGTAAATATTTAATCTCCTCTGTGGACCGAAATCCAGCAGAGTGAATAGGACCAGAGCTCATGGTTCATTCTCTTAGAAGAGATGGCTTGCGATGTTTATTTAATCACACTAAGCTGCCGTTCCTTTCGTTTTTTATTTTACTCTTGAATCTTATTTTTGTGCGCATGTCAAACTGCAGCTAAATGGATTCCAGCAGGCTTTGTTTGTGTCGTGATCGTGCACAGACACGCATGCATGTTGGAAGTATAAACATGAACAGAGCGGACTTCCACTGCAAACGCGATGAATCAGCGCCACCCACGTTCCCACACAGGCTATCTATCCCCTCTTAATGTTTTAATGGGCACTTGGTCGAATTGATATCATTAGGAGAGATGATGGCTCTTTGATGAGCAGGTCTCCTGCTACTGGTGTCCTATAAAGAGCAGAGAGCACATCGTGTGCCGAGACTCTCATACTCTTAATACATTGTCCAGGTCCCTTTTTACTCGTATGTGACATACTATAATTCATGAAAAGCCCTATGGCTCTGTATTGTTTATTGGTGCACACCAGAGTAATTATGCACAATTCCATAAACAATAAAAACGTCCTACCTGATTTATGGGAAGCCATCAAAGTGATGGTTGAAGGGGGGATTGAGGTTGTGACACAAATGAATTCAGACTTC
This sequence comes from Platichthys flesus, assembly GCF_949316205.1. Taxonomy (NCBI): domain Eukaryota; kingdom Metazoa; phylum Chordata; class Actinopteri; order Pleuronectiformes; family Pleuronectidae; genus Platichthys; species Platichthys flesus. The sequence continues at coordinate 12,774,719 of NC_084954.1, read as the reverse complement.
TAGCTTAAGCAATGGGTTAATGATCAAACAGACCTATATATTGTCAGAATACATAAAGGACATGGCACGTTTTAATGGATACCGTCTTGAGTGTTTGTATTGAATGCTGCTTAGAGAGCTTCTTATAAAAATCACAATGGATGAATGGCGCCTTTTGTTGGCAGAAGCTTATTATAATGTTGGAGTAACTGCCAATAACAAGGGTCTTTCCCTCTATATTCCTCTCTGCATCTCTTGTTTTCCTCCTCTGTCTTCTCAGGGAGCGTATGTAACTGCCCCTTATACCTATAGCCAATAAATCAGCTCAGTGGTCTGATTATTCGTATTATCTCGTTCCCTCTTTGGCATCAGTGGTTGTCTTTAATGAAGAGGGATTTGTTCAGTTTGAAGCCCAGTTGGTTTTTCTTTCTGTCTGCTCTTGTCATGTATTTGCCATGTCAATTGAGGCTCTGTATCCTTTTGGGTGATTTTTTTGTCAAAATTGTCTGTGGAAATTCTGAACATCGCTGTCAGAAAATAACATCAAGGATCGGTCAGTCGTTTCACGTGTCATCCCTCTACACCGCCAATGGCAACTCTCCAACACTGCGAAGGGTAAAATATGCAGCAGCAGGTGCTATACTACGCATACGGCAATTAGTGGAGTGTGAAAAGCCATCTGAGGTCATCTAGTAGTTTGTAATCAGACAAACATAGATCACAGAGAGCCACGGACAAAGCTATGGAATTACTGAACCGTTCTAAAATGTGAAAATTGCATTATTTAAATGCGGGAGGGGAAGGGAAAGACTAGGGCTGATTGGCTGGTTGACTCAAACCTATAGGACCGGAGCGATGCAGGCTAATAGGATAATGAGAAGGGAAATGTTGAATCCATTTTACATTAGCAGCAGCTGGGGCCTATATAGACGTATAAGGTGGGCAGATAGGCTCTTATCCTTGTTGTTTAATCCGTCTGCCTTGTTCCTCTCGCCCCCGGTCTCGCTCTGTCACATTGAGTGACTGAGAATGTCCTTGAAGGTTTCAGTGAGTGGCAATTGGCTTCTTCGATTGTGTGTGCCCCCGCCCAGGCTCAGATTGCCCTCAATCTGTGCTACTGCAGATCACACCTTCCTCCCTTTGCTTATTAGTCACTTATCTCCTGTTAATTACCCACGCCAAGGAGGTTATGTTTTCACCCGGGTCTGTTTTTTTGTTTGTTAGTTTATTTGTTAGCAGGATTATGCAAAATCTACCAACCTGAGGCTGACAAAGTCTCTTACATTGCTCCAGCAGGGATTAATGCACAGATCTTAACTTTCCAATACTTAGGATTGTGTTGTATGACAAATCGTTTAGGCCATTTCAAGACCTAGACAATCAATTGTAGTATTGTTTAGCCTCTGTGAATGTTTGCGTTGCTCTGAGAGATATTCTAGTTCTCACATAAATGGACAAATTGAGTGATCTTTCAGTCCCTTCTGTCATTCACAGCTGTACATATAACCGAAAGATCTCTGTGAGGAAGTAAACTGAATGTGGAAACAAGTGCTCCGTCTGCTTTAGTCATTATACAAATTTCCAATTTATATTCTATCCTGAGCAGGGGTCAAGGAGTTTTAGAGTGCACGCTGCCATCAAGGCGTCTGCATCTTCAGCACGAATATCAGCATCATCCAATCCAGATACATCGTAACTGGCTCTTAACATAGAAAGTAGCTAATTTGCAAAGAGTAGAGTGTGTCTTCCCCTGCGCCTCTCTGTATCTAGGCAGGATGTGATTTATTTAAATTTGAGGGCTGTAAATCAGACAATGGATGCTACATCATGAGCGACCTGTTGTTTCTTCTGTAGGGATGCTCCATATTGTGCAATGTTGGTGTTCATTGTTGCAGATAATGAGAAAAAAGGGTAGTGGGAGACCGATAAACCAAATGATATGGCTGAAAGAACCGATACCAAAAAAATGAGTTGGAGAAAGAAAATGTGAAATAGGGAAAATGGAGTGATAACTAGGTGGGGAATGAAAATAAAAGTAAAGGATGGATGGAGAGGACACACTGGGAACTGACTAAAACCACAGCGAAGTTAAAGAAAAGGGTCAAGATAAGATAGAGACTGAATGTAAGAGAACGCAAATGAAATTAAGAAGTATATTAGCCTGGATGTGATGTATTGAATGAAAAAAGAAAAGAGAAGGAATAGATAAATGGGATGTATACACAGCAAAGCCTCATCCACACCAGTACAGCGCAGCAGATTCATGACAGAGATGGATTTTAGAGGAGAGTGAGGCGTACCTCCAGCATATGGTTGTCTGGGCCAGTCATCAGCCATCATCCACCCACTAACTGAGCCTCGCAGGAGGAGAGTCCTACAGAGGCTCGCCTTGTTACACAATCATCCACCAGGCCAGATGAGTGGAGCCTAAATTAAATGTGTTAATGCTGCATTGAGCATCCATTACGGCCGGCAGTTGTCAGGGAGTGTTTGGATTGTGCTGTAAAGATTTAGCTGATACAAATAGATTTTAGCCGGGGATTTTTCTTTCTGTCTTACTTCTTCTGTATGGGGTCAGCTGGGGTTTTCAAGTATCGTAGTAAGTCCATTCATTTAAGTCACAGGGTGTTTCAGTGTTGAATGTGACCGGCCTCAGTCCAATGTGCTGCTCTGGCAGTGATGGATACCTTCACTGTGACCCGAGGTGGCCCAGCTTTCGCCTGAACTGTGAAGAGCGAGAATCTGCTCTGCCCTACTGCTTTCTTTGTCTTTCACCTGCCGTCGCACATATTCATCTAGGCCTATCTCGTAAACGGGGTCAAACGCGGTATCAAGAGTATTGAGGGAAAGTTATTTCAATGACTCGAGCCAGTGCGGTAAGCGCCTGAAGGCTGAATCTCAAAGTATTCTAGACCCAAGGAAAAAGAAAAAGCTAAAAATACTTGTCTCCTCCTTTTTTTCGAAACAAAACGGCAAGGTTAGAGGAGTTGGCGTACAATCATCTCCAGAGATCTGTTTCTCCTCCTAAGAAGAAAGTGTGCCGGGTGCAGTGGATTCAGTGCTTAGAGTTTAGCAGATTTAGCTCTGTTGACTCAGTGAGCATCTCAGGAGAATACGTAGATGTTTTTGAGGAGCGATGCTAAAACCAATGTCCCAAAGAATCACGGCCTGCTTCAAATAAACAAATCTAATGAACTAAATTGCAAGTGGTGCAATGACGCCACTGATGAGAAGGGAAAGAGAAAACCTGTCACAGAGAGATTTCATGACTTCATTTTAGGCTTTTTAGACCTAGAGGCTGAAGTCTGGCTGGGTATTAAAACGATAGAATTATCACTATGATTTTCATTAATAGCAATATTATTATAACAATATATATTTTATTTTCTCAAGACTTTAACAAATGCTTTGCTATTTTTTAAGTGTTTGTCATTTTCTGCTACTGTGGCCCAGACGCCTCACACATTATTGAAAAACACAACTACAAAACCCACAGAATGGAAACACAACTAAATGAAACGAGCAGAGTAACTTAATGGAGCTGTCGTTTGTGAAAACCCAGACAAGCCAGCCGCCGCTTAACATTTGATGCTTCTCTATTTGAGGTGTTGCAGTAGAGGTGCATTCATCCTTTTTGGTTGCTCCAATCATGTCTACCGTAACACCTCAAATAGAAAGACATAACATTTGAATAAGCTGTTTCATTGTCATCATCTGTTGTCGTTCACTTGCCTTATGATTGTGTTTCCGTTGTGGGGCTTTTTTTTTTACTGTTAATGCACTTGTCTGACACGTCTCGGCCACTGTACCCTAAAGAAGAGTTTAAAACAACTACCTTCACTCTGGAGCAAAAATCTGTCTTTAAAGGTAAAAAAAATTATAATGTAACATTTATTGTGATAATTATCGACTAATAAGAGGATTTTTCTCTTGGCCATAATGCATAGCCCTAAAATGTTTGATTTTGTGGGTGTGTTGATTAAGGTTTTGTACAGAGGACTGAAGAGGAAACAATCGAGTTGATTGTTTCTGTGTGAAAATGCCTGTGCCTCAGCTTTTTTCTTGCTGTGTTTCTCTGCTCTCATGAATACATTTTCCTCATCTCTAATCTAAGACAATAATCTCCACCGTTGCGTCCGCGCATTCCAACAGTTTAGCCTCACTCACCTTCAGCCTACAGAATCCTCCAAGCCACGCGCTCCTGCCCCGTGCGCCAAGCTGAAATATTAAAGCGCCTTCTTTGAACTGTCAGGGTGTATTGTTTTCCTACAAGCTCTCCCCTTTTGTCATCTCCATAGCTTTTACTGCCTTTCTCAGCAGTTTACTGCACAGCCAAGGTCGTTGCTGTTATTTCTACAGCCTCACATGTGTGCTGGGTCCAGAGGAGGGGGCTCCAACAAAGGAAGGTCATTCTCCGTTAGCGTTGACGGCCACATTATATCTTCAGCATGAACCTTTACCAGAGTAACAGCCGTCCAACACAAAGAGACGTTAAGTACAGTGATATACTGGTGTGATTTGGGTGCTTGCATTTTGAGCGATGACCTGATGTCTACCTCTCTGTGTCGGCATGTGAGCGTGTGTGGTGGAGGGCATTTACCCTTTTGTGAGCAGTCTTTCTCTTTTTTGTCTCCCATTTCCTTTTCCTTGATATTCTGGAAGGCTATCTGCTGGTCAAAAAGCTTGCTAATCTAAAAAAGAAAAGGGTAAATAATCTGTAAATCTGTTGTGGCAGTGTGGTTCAAAGGAAAAACTCTTACACATGCTTAACCCCTGCCTCAAATTGACAGGCGCTCAGCAGCTCTCACCTAAGCTCACATTCCAGATCTGTCGTAGCAGCGACTCGGGGTGAAAGCCTTTGATGGAAAATATAGGTTAAATACACAGAGGAGCAGATCTTATTAGTGTTTCCCCACGAGAGGAGTAGTTATTTGATCTGCAATCTTGTTGCGTAACTGAGAGGAGTGGGAGAAAGAGAGAGAGAGAGACACAGAGCCTTGACTAATCCATGTTTGTTTCAAGAAAGCACATTCTCACTCTGCCGGTGTCAGTGAGGGTCCAATCATCTCTAATGAGAGCCCACAAATCTTCTCTTGGAAAGTAACTATTTAACAAGCACTCCATCTGAACCATATATCAGGTTATATGTGACAGATATTAAATTTGAAGCACATTCTATGGAGTATTCTGAATTGAAACTAGCTCTGGTTCAAGCATTAAAGCTTTCAACATTTTCATACAGCAGGTTCTTCAGAGTAGAAGTTGTGCTTTGAGCATTTATAAAAAAAAAATCCTACATCCAGGATTTCTTCCTTTGCAAATAAATGTTATAAATGTTATGCTCTGTTAATTTAAAAGCTTAAGTAGTTGTTTGAGCCACACCAACATTTATGATATGTGATCAAAAAATAAACAATCAACCAATCTTACACATTTTTAAAGCAAAAATACCAAATGTTCCCTACTTACAAATTTGCCTCTTTCATTGTATGTGATGATAGAATAGAACTCAGTAGAGTGTGTACCTCCGCAACGGCCCATCTGTCCCCTTATGAAACCACATTTATATTCAGTACATGATATATACACATTTTTATTTGACTCTGCACCCCATTTCACACACTCATAAATATTAATAGCTCTAAACATGATTTTCTTTCATTAAGAACCATTAATTATTCTCATAAAAAAAACAGCCAAACGGTTGTAAAAGGCCCTTTACAACAACATTAAAGAAAGAGAGAAAAAAAAGTCCAGAATCATACCAAAATTAAATTGGTTATTCTCTGACCTCTACTGCATCCTTCGACCAGGTTTCATGTTATCAGTCCAGTAGTAAAGAGAGAAATGTTCGTATTTGAGAAGCTGAAATCTGAGAATATTTGTCTTTTTTGTTTATGAAACAATGATTCAAAAGTGTTGCAGTTAAGTTTTCTGTTGACTGACTTATTGTTTCAGCTCAATTTCAATATTGACTTAAACCAATCTTCTCGATAATTTCTCTTGTGTACGTCCAGGCTTTTAATTTCATCTATGCTTCTCCCTAATATCATTATTAATTACAGTTGTTGTTATTTGGCTCTGTGAGAATGTTCTAACTCGGAGACCCTTTCTTTTTGTATTTCTTTTTTTATTTATATGAATACTGTCTTTTATACTAGGCAAAGTGGATTCTTCAGCTGCTCCCTTCTCTGCCAATTTAATTGCATATTATCATCAGCTACTTTACATGTAGTCATTTAACTCATGGCTTCACGAGATGAACTGGGCAACTGGAATAGTTTGCTTTCCATGAAGCTCCCATGGGTGCCATTATAATTTAATTAATTTATTGTCTAATGCTGTCCTCTCAGTCAGGGATGACAGGAACATGTTGGCTGAATCCCTCTCTTTCTCTTTCAAAACCCATTTGCACATAATAATGTTTTATAGATACATATTTTAGTTGGACCGATGCTGCTCTCTTGCTGGGTGCTGCACGCGTAGCAGCAGCCTGTCTGCAGCCTCCACTCAGCACAGCCTCTACCATCCAACAGTGTCTTGGCTGGGAGATGAAGGCCAGCTCCATCCTCTTCAGCCACACACACATAAGGCACACATAAAACACACAATATACGTCAGACACGTTGCTTTCACAAAATAGTTTTACTGGTAAAAAATAGAACTACTTGCACAAGCACATTGAGACAACTGTATCAGAACTTGTGAACTGTTCATCATCACAAATATGCTCTGGCAAAGTAAGAAGTGCTAAAGCATCCACAAAAATAAGCTGCAGTTATCAAAATGATAAATCAGTGTCTTGGTACAAGTAGACGCAGGAGCGATGTTACTCTTTAGACTTTTTAGGACCTAGTCACTTTTGCACTCTGGCCATTTATAAGCTTATGATATTTGCTTGCTGGTGATCAAGCTGCACAGCCACAAAAACAGTGAAATCTCTAGCTCCTGTTTCCCTGCTGAATCCTAGCAGACAGAGATGGTTCCTTTTTTTTCTCCAGAGTGCCAGGTGTGTTATGAATTTGTGCTGGTCCAGGGAGCTCAGCTTTTGAAACAAACTGCTGTCAAATAAAGGAACAGAAGTAAAGGTCTTCTTATAAAGAAGGTATGGTATGAACATTGTATTGTATCTTGTATTGAAATAATCTAGAGGGCAGTCTCAGTAAACACAGAAACACATCTAAACGCTTAGATACTTGTGTACAGATGTCACAGATTTCCTAAAACAAATACTTTCTTCATGTGTTCATTTATAAAAAATACCACACTCGTGTCACCCAGATGAAACTCATTCAGAGTGGTCTTCGCTGTGCTCTGAGAAAAAGAGGAATGAAGAGGATTTAAAATAACCCTCAAAAGCTGCGCTGGACTATACACAAGCATCTAGTCGCCGTGAGACTTAGTCTGGCAGAACAAATCACAAATCCATAAAACATTTGCCAATGTATTATTCATGTACAAACAACGCAATAAAAAAATAAACAGAAATAACTCCAGATAGTATTAAAACGTGTCATCATGAGACGATTTGGCACATTCTTCAAAAACACACATCGTGTCAGTATTAGCTGATGACATGGCACATTCTTTACTTTGTTTATTGCATTGGTTATGGTGCCTGGGCAGTGAGTTATTGTCAGGAGGCCAGTTCTAAAGTCTGTAACGGGCAAAGATGTGTTACCCAGGGTGGGGTGGAACCCTGAACCTTATAGGGCTGCCAGAGCTGGCAGTGTTGCCCACAGAGATGCCTGTGGCGTGCAGGAAGCAGCCTGCAGGTGGCGAGCTGGGCTTAGCCATCTGCTCTCCCTCAGGAACAGCATGTTTATGAGAGAGAAGGAGGGAACGTGCACCTCTATACATCACTTGACTAAGCACAAAAAGACGATATTCCTCCAATATCCTTCCCTCCAGCAAAAAAGCGGACACACTCTGGAGCACGAGCGTTTGCGAGCGTGACAGTGTTGATGACAAATGAGTAGGTGTGAGTTTTGTTTATGCATGCGTGGTGTGTATGTGTGCGTTGGGCGGCCACGCTTTTCAGCATGCATCAGCATTCTCTTGTCAGCGATCACATCCATGTGACATTTGACATAAGCAGGGACAGGGTGTGGGTTGAAAATGAAATGATGAGACTGACGGGTAGGAAATGGAGGGGAACGGCGGCACAGCCAAGTGGCCCCAGTTTAAGTCACGAAGACCTTCTTGCAGGTGCAGGCTGGTGGCTTCTAGACACTGCTGACGCACTTGGAAAACAAGTCACATATGGAGGATGACTCAAACCTTTTTTAGCTGCCTGCCACACAGCCATCCAGTCGACCATGACTAAAGAAGCTTCTCCGCTCTCTGCTTCATTTTATGTTTTGCCTCTCTGCCACTGCACCATTAAACATCTGCTCAGCCCTGTGTGGGAGACTATGGTATAGACACCGCAGCAGCGGGCAGCAAAGTAAAGCATTTTTCAAACCCATGCATTAGGGATGCTGCCTCTTGTCCCTGACTTGTAGAGGGGGATTAGTAAATGTAGCATAAGCAGAGACTCTGATTAAAGCTTATGGAGCCATGGCTAGACAAAGAGAGACCACCCCCCCCCCCTTCACAAAAAGACAACAACTTCGAATCACTGACTGACAAGCACATACCCTCAGACAATAAAGAGATTTGAAGGCAGAATTCTGTTTCCATGGCAGTGTGGAGGAGGATGACAAGAGTGAAAAGCACATGCAAAAAGCCGGCGTGTCTGGAGTGTTTACTGTGTAAACGGAGACGGACAAGAGCATGTGTAAGTGTGCGCGGGCTGGGCGTGCATGACGGAGGGGGTGCAGGAATGGATTGAGATGGGTGGCTGTCACTTAAAGGCAGGATGTTTTTTTTCATTTCAGTGCGGACGGAAATATGAAAACAGCATATCAGATGCTCCCCTGCTGGAGGATTGAATCTTTCTATCAATCTTTCTTCTCTCCATCTCTCTCATATTTCCACCTGCAGAGAAAAAGAGAGGCAGGCATCTGTTTGTCTGCGTTGTGGGTCTCAGTCCCAGCCCGGCAGCCCACATCTATTCCTCCTGACAGTCCTCTATGAACAGGGTAATGTTTCTACAGCTTTTCAGGCACAGGCATTGTGTGGCTATGTCTCAGTCTTCTAACCAGGCATTCCTCTGTATTAATACACAGACAGGGTCCACACAGCATGCTTTAGAGGCAACATATCAACATCAGTAGCTAACTTAAGTATGACCATTTATTTCAGTCATTTCCGGGTAGCATTCTTTTGGGTAAGTATACGAAAAAAACTACAATGGCTTGCAAATGAGAGGGCTTCCACCTCGTGCTCTCAGGCATTCTATTGCCTATGTTCGTTGAATGGGAGTGTACCAAACGATTGTAAATAGCAGCTAAATGATTGCTTTTTTTCTCTATCTTTCAATTCAAACCTTTGGCGATGAAAATAAATCTACTCTGGAGCCTTCCTTATTTGCTTAATCCATTCCCCAGGGAACTCTCTCTGTGATGACGGATGTCTGCATTTGGTTAGCGGCGTCCTCCGATTCTGCAGCACCTTATCCTGGCTCCTTACAAATTCATGCTGTTTATTCCAAGCCGCTGCTTAGGGAATACCTCCACTGCTTGTGCTTGCAAAACAGAAAGAAAAGGAGAAGAGCCAGATAGAGGAGAAGGGTGGGAAATGAATTCAAAGTTGTTGCCCTCCTCCCTCTTCTTTTCTCCACCTCCATGTAGAGAAGAGCCTAGTGTGCAACATAAATCGTGATGGTTTCCCCTCAGGCTCATCTCCCTTTTGCCGTGGCGTACACAGCGCTGCTTTATTACACATAGTCCTGCAGGCTGTAGCCCGTCTTATTGTCTAATGGGGAGAGAGAGCAGTACTGGTGCTGGAGCTCCTGCTGCTGCTGAAGCAGCTGTTGCTGCTGCTGCTGGAGCAGCAGTTTGTCTGGTGGAGGCAGCAGGACCAGGTCCTGGGGACCATGCCGCTTCCCTGAACAGGACATACAGAAGATGGACCCCCCAACAAAGAGGAATCCTGCTGAAACAAAGGCAACATAAACAGCGCCCCCAGGCTCAAACTTATTGCTCTCTGGCACGTTGGAGTCCAGAAAGTTGGTGATGACCTCGTTGGTAAACCAGGAAGCAGGAACCAGACACAGAAACCCTGCGGCCACAAAGCAGCCACCGCTTGCGATTGCAGCGTGTCGCTTGGAGCGTCGTCCACCTCCCCAACGTGTGCATTTTAGTCCCAGGGATGCAAGGCAGAGGCCCATGGCAGCCATTACGCAGCACAGCACCATGGTGGTGCGGGCAGTCTGCAAGTACGCAGGTAGTGAAAGCACAGAATACTTGAGGGTGCAACTGAACATGCCTGTGCTGTACCATGTGCAGTCCATCCACAGTCCCTGCATTTGGGAGATCGCTGTGATGATGTTGGAGCCCACGTCTGCGCTGACCTTCCAGTTGGGCAGCACGGTGGCCACCATGGCACCCATGATACCCAACAGAGCCAGGACAAATCCAAATATCTGCATGCCCGTGGATGCCATACTCCTTTTTAAAAAGTGGATGCTGCTGATGCTGATGCCGCCTCCTCAGCCGTTGTCCTCGCTTGGCAGCATTCACCCAGCGCCAGCCAGGCTCGTCGACCCCACTGCCCCAGCCGCCTCTCTCTCCCTCCCTCGGTGGTGGTGTGTACCAGCTGCCAGTCAAATCCCCCAGCTCCTCAGTTCTTCAGCCGCAGCTCCACTGGACTGGAGGAGAGTGATGGAAATGAGAAAACTGAAGTGAGCGGGTCTCCTTGCAGTCCCTCCTCTCTCTCCCCCTCATTCACCCTCAAACAAGCGCAGACTTTTTCTGACTGGAAACAAAGGGGGAGCATGAGGCAGGGGGCGATCAGAGCTGGCTCTGTGACTGACTACAGGTAAGCAAAAACACCAGGGGTGGCTGTGCATGTGTGCATTTTTCTATGTGCTTAGTGCCTTCTCTTTACCCGGCGCCCAATAGAGGTGTTACTGGAGAGGGAGAAATGAGTTTGTGGTATTTGCAATGCTCATGTGGACTTAAAGCTGCAGCGCCCTCAGCTCTCTCACGTACTGTATCTTGTAGCACTTTGATTCCACGGCTGTTTATCCAACAAACGGAGGATGCTTTTTAACAATGATACCTGCTTATCCTCTGGCTGATCACTGGTTGCGATTTAGTGAGCCGCTAGAATTAAACTTGTGGATGTACAGCTCTTTTTTAAATTATCGTTTTGTCTGACTTTCTACATTGTGATCGGTCTAATCTTGGCTAAATAGATGGTTACAGCTGAGAATGAATAACCGGGCAGCTTCCTCTGAGTGTTTACTGTTGCTTTATGGTGTGATGGGAGGGAGGGAGAGGGAGAGGGAGAGGGTAGAAAGAAAGAAAGCGATGTTGGAATGATCTCTTACCCTGGCTGGTGCAGAGCTGGCTCTGACGCGTCACGCTGTTCGCAGTGATTCCTGTAAACACACACAGGCACACACCAACATGCAGCAGCGGGCTGGCGAGGGGGCGAGCGGGAGGATTGAGCCCGAGCCACGGATCCATTCAAGTCCATTTCCTTAGCAACAGTGTTTGAGCGGAGGACATACCATCTTCACCAACACACACTCACACACACATAGACAGACCACAAACACACTCGGCACGAGCCAGAGAGAAATGAAGCCGAGCGCGAGAGCCGCTCTCTTTCTCTCTCGCTCTCTCCCTCCCCCTCGCTCTCTTGCGCCGGTGTGTGTGTCTGTGTGTGTGTGTGTCGCTTCTGTCTCAACACTACAACTTCAGAAACAACAGTTAACGCGGATATAGCTAAAAGAACAGTCCATTTCAAGAATCACCTTCTTTTTAAAGCAGTAAGAGCTAGTGTACCCAGATGAGAAAATGAATAATCACAAATCGGAGGTTGATCAACCAAGTGTTCCTCACTTTGTTTACTCAATGTAACACCATGCAATTATTGATATTTTTTATATTTCCCAGGCCATAAAGGCTACCTTACCTCTGCAGCCAGCTTGTAATTCTGTTTAAGGCACATTTAGACCAAAATATAATATTTAAACAAATGCAGTTGTTGCAGTGCAATGTATTTGAAACCTGGAGAGTTGAGTTCTTGAAGGATAGCAATAAAATGAAAATAAATTATATATTTGTTTATAAAGAATAATCAAAGAAAAGTTCCTTTTGGTAATTTTTTTATTTCTATCAAATAAAATAGAAATTTAACAATTTGTATGCATTTATACACTAATTAATTTAACCTGCTTTCTTCGTTGTTTATAACTTGCTGCCTTTGCAAACTATTTTGTAACATGTTTTTGAAAAGTGCTCTATAAATAAAGATTATTATTATAAATTATGTAGAATAATACTGACACTTTGCCCCCTCAGATTTTGGATAAAAAAAACTCCTTTGAATGGTAATGTAAAATAACTAACCCACATAGGAACCCCTACCCGTCCTTGCATCGAGTTGCTCGGTAATCATAACACAGTACTGAAGCTGTATGAAGATAAGAAATTGCCAAGATGCAAAGTTGGATAAGATAGAAAAACAGAGCCCCACTACACAACTGGGAAGAGTAATCTCATTAAGACAAGAAGAAGGAAAGCTGCTATCGTTACGACCAGATTGTGTTCTACAAAGCTTTGTTTCTTTATGTGTTGGTCGAGAAGAGCGTGAGTATCCCACCGTGCCAAAAATTGACCCTCCCTGGAGCGCCATCTTCATCAGGCGTCAGTCAGCAGGAGGCTAAAACTCCCAGCTGCTACCCTGTCCTACTCCGTCTTCCCTCTTCTCTCTGTAGAGGACACACAAAACAAGGGAGGGAGTGGCTAGCATGGCCCTGATTCATGAATGACAAAGAGGACAAAACAGGAGAGAAGGGTAAAAAATCGGACGAAACTAATAGACCTGATAACCTTGGAAAAGCAGATGTGTGTTGCTATTATTTTGCTGCATGGGCAAATCGGCAAAAACAGCCAGCTGGGGGAAATAATCTTGCCTACCCACCCACTCGCAATCTAACGACCAGGCATTGACCATGTTGATGTGTAGACATTACATGTGGATAGGTTGGTAGCAATTGATTTGTTCAGCTATTGATCTGCTTGTTTACTATGGCCCAGTGGTCGCTCCATTTATTCCCCTAAACAACCCCTCAGAGACCCTTTTCTCAAAATGAGATCTGGCCAGCATGCAGAAATGGTGCACACCTTCTAGTGGGATGTTTTCTGTCGACCTTCAATACTACATCCTCAGACCTCCTCCTGGGAGGAAGAGGAGAATGTTTTTTCCTGTTTCTTTGTAGACACACTACAGTATGCCGTGTGTGACCTATCTCCTTGTAACCGATGAGATCCTAAGTGCTGATGCTGGTGTTGTTCTGTGGGGAGCAAGATAAATAAATAAATAGACTATGGAGGGAAGGGATGAAAGGAAGAGGGGATAGAAATGACGGAAGGAGAGAAAAGCAAAATGCAGTTCACATGCGCCCGGTGAGTGCAGACGTGTGACGCTGTGATGTGTGAAGATATTGCGGACTATTATAAGCGAGGTCCCCTTTTATTTTATCACCCCCGCAGCAGAGCACCCTTTCTGCAGCACAGCTCTCGAGGCACAGCCGGACCAGCCCCGCTTTTCTTTTTGCCCACATTAGAGGCTTTTTTATCGTGCCATTTGCATTTTTCTCTTTTATGTCCCCCCCTTTGCGTAATTGTTTTTTGCGCCCATCATCTCGCAAAGGCGGTTTGTTCAGAGCGGTGATGCAAGGTGTCGTGTCGTCGCTGTGATGTGGCTGTCAATGCAATTTTGGTGTGGAGCAGGGCCCGGGTTCAGTTTCACCACACATAATGGGTGTGAACCTGTCTCAGGCAAAACACTTGTGACATGTCGTGAAATTACCGGCATTAGCTTGATGAAACAGTCTCGGCTTACTCCCTCAAGATCGACTCCCTAGTGAACATAGTGAATTGGCATTTATGAGTTTTTAAATATCCCATCAAAAAATGTTTCCCATGTTGCCCTTGTTGTCTTTTCCACTGGTCCGGTAAACTTCGCATTTTTGGGGCATAAATCAGCTTCCTATGACGAAAGCGTCTCTCCCCGGAGCTGCTGGGGCCGATTTCATGGGAAGTATGCCAAAGCCTTTCCTCCCCAAACCCCTCAAGTTACATCAGCCTGGTGCGTTCAGCTGCATTGACCGTTGCCTTCTCCATTCTGAGAGGCTGTCTCCCTCCTCCGATGTAACGGAGGATGTCTTCTCAAGGTATTGTCATAATTAATGCAACTCTTCCCCCCTTGGTTGTGAGACGTCTTGCATTCCCAGGCCGTATATAGCCTTCTTCCATCCCCCCCTCTTGCTCTTTTCTCAGAACCCTCCCATTATGTAAGCGCAAGTGTCGGTGGTTCAGGTAGCGCAGTGGCTGGTGCCCCAGGGCCCCTGCCATCCCATCTTGGTTACGCTTAAAGGGACATGACAAATTACTGCTCGCATGCCATTGGGCAAGAACTCGCAGAGAAGGAGACATCAGAGGTGGGAATGGGGAGCTGGGAAAACCACAGGGCAAAGCTGGGGTAATGGAGTTCCCACTTGAGCTTTGGGAAGGTCAAACCCAAGAAATATGGTAATGTCCAAGATGGATGTGTAAGTATTGAGCTCAACTGGGTCATTAAAAGTCTTTACAAAAGTGGTTACGTGACTTTTAGATTGAGATCTGTCACATTTTGCCCTTTTCAAGCTCCACGAGGCTATTGGGCAGAATAATACATTTTTACAACAGACTGGCAAGGTTGTCAGTGACTACGTTTACAGTAGTATTCTGACTATAGACCTTATTCACAAGAAGACAATATTTTGACTATTACTTGACTTCCCAATAGAATTTTAACGTTAACATTTCTGTTTACGTGTTATAGAGCATAGCCTGATTATAACCGCCAGTTGTAAAACTCCAACCTGAAATTTCTGAATATACAATGCTACCGTATACAACTTAGGTGTTTTCTCTCTAATTTTGCTTAAGGTACAGCTCCTTATTTTTCCAACGAAGAATATGTCGTCATGTATTTTTTAACTGCCATGTGTCCATGTCGCAAAAGGCTGTGGAAACTATAGTAGGACATTATAATGTAATCAAGACCTATACATGTCTAGATAATTCAAATAAGAATACTCCTCGATTATTGCTCAGTTTAAGGTATTTAGTAAATGCTGTTAACATGACAGTGTCTTATTCAGACTATTGGCTTAAACAGGCTTGGATTATTTCATCCATTTAAACGTAGTCACTGTCGGTTTGTCAAATTGTTTTTCTCCCACCTACATGGGAGGAAGGGCAGGTTTTCAATCCATGTGATGAATGTTGACGGTCGTCATCTTACAAAGCTCTGATGAAATTAGCTGGATTGCGAGAGTCGGAGCAAGAGGAATTATCATGAGCTTGTTTATAGGTCCTTACGTAACAGTCTAATTTTGTGGCCAAATTAGGGGGAATGATTCACTCGCAAAACACGATTGCTTGCTCAAGCCCACAAGAACTGATTACCATCTGAGCATTTCTAGCCTCTGTCTTCTTTATGATCCTACTGCACCCCCAAGATAAGGGGGGGGGGGGGGGGGGATATTAAGCTTGTCAAATAGGGTCAATAAGTCAGTCTGCTACCCCAGTTCAGAGTATTTTAGGGGTTTTGTGGGGGGAGGGATGGATGAGTGAAAGCATGTTTCCTAGCAGCTCGGTGGAGGGCCCAGGTGACACCATCTGATTTAAGATGGAGTTTCCCTGCATGTTGAGGTTATCAGGGGGAGGATTAATGGCAGCCAGTGGGATATATTACGGTGGTGCCGCCTAGTGAAGCCGTGTAGCAAGGCCATCCATAAATCATAACAGCAAAGTGACTTTGACAAGCTGATGGCTGAAATGCTGTTGCCCGTATAGTCCCAATATCGACTTTTACCCCATGCTCCTCCTAAATCATGAAGTGCGGAATATAAATGGCCTAATTATTCCAGCAGAGAGTGAAATTAAAGGCATTCCCCTTTTATTGCTCCGTTCTAACAGATGGTGGTCTGATCTTGCATCACCAAAGCACAGAGGGAAGCAGCTCCAGATAGAAAACACCCTTACACACTTAAAATTAAGCATCAGATCCCCTTTACAGCTGTATACCACATGCACACTCACAGGAGTGACAAGCTTTATCCTATTTATTATTTGCACACGTAGCCTCCAGGGCTGTCGAGACGCTCTCCGCCACTCCACTGCCGTCCCATTAAAAGCCACTGCGGCAGGAAACTCAGCAGCAGCCACGCATCCCTGGACTGCACAGGGATCTATAGATGTGATACGAGATGGTGCAACGGTTTACAAGTGCCCCTGAGCGCTGCCTGTAGTGTCTCACCAAGGAGGAGGGAATCTAAACAGCTCATTAGAAATCCTGTGCACACACCCTCGGACCACTTTCTTTTTTCCCTCCCCTAATTATCAACGCTAGCCCCCTTAGCCCAGAAAAAAGCGAGCGGCAGCTGTGGTCCAGAAATACGAGCTTCAAGGATGCACAGAGCACTCTGCAGGGCATGTCGCTCAACAGGAGGGCTGGGTGTGTTTTTTTACCTCTGTTCATGTGTCTGTGTTAGCATGTTTTCCTTGTCTCTAAATGTTGTGTGTTGTTTCCATTCATGCACAACTTTTGCCTCCTCTCCGTTCACTGTACATACCTGCATATTACCGCTGTTCTCTTCTTTCTTCTCAAATTGTTGATCTTCTTCTTTTTTTTTCTTCTCGAAAAACCGATACCTTTCCATTGACATTTCCCCCTGTACATGAGTATGTTGAAAGGCACTCAGAGCCAAAAGCACTTATGGGCAATGGAATGTATTATTTTTATGACTAACACTGCTGATTTTTCTCACCATTGTAAGTCTGCTCAGTTAGTCTGAGTACAGCCCCCCCCCCCCCCCCCTTAGTGCTTCCCTCACTCTGACTGTGCTGCAGCTCCTTAAGCTATCACTTGCAGGCGTAAACAGCATCATGTGAAACATACTCTGAAGATGATGGCTTGTTTTGTGTGTGTGTGTGTGGGGAGGGGGGAGGGGGGGTTCCACGGACACACTGATCTAGAGATACAGAAATGGATTTAATAGAGTAAATGTATTTTGATCCTGCTGTGGTGTTCAGATGTGGATGATCCCTTACAAGAAGCAATAGAGGAGAGAACATGTGGATCTACATGTGCTTTAACTTTAAGAGGTGGGGATCTGAGAGCGCGAGAGCTGGGCTCTGTTGAGTCGGGCATGATTACTTCCAACAGTGTCATGTCAGCTTACTGCTGACCGTGCTGACACACGGAGGATCGGGAGGCGGCAGCTAGTGAGGGAGTGGAGCCAAGGTTCCCAGCACCCTCCACCTCAAGAGTTCAGTGGTTCCCAGCCAGGGGCAACATGCACACCTTTATAGAATAACTATATTCATTTGGGGGAAATAACTGAACTTATTCTTTTTGATTGAAAGAAATATCAACATGTCTAATCATTCAGCCAGAAGGAAAGAATTAAAGAAAACAGTTAACAAAATTTACATTTTAACTTAACGTAAATCTTTTTTATTTTTAGTGAAATAACAAATATACGGCTGAAATAGCTAAATGTATCAGATAAATGGTTAATTAGAATATTAAATAGTCGTGTGGGTAAGTAACAGATTACATTTAGAATTCAAACTATGAGTAGTAACGGCTAAGTTAAATTCCCAATTTAAATGGGGAGTAATCAGATAAAATCATTAGATTAGACAAATGGATAATATTTTTTTTAAGTTCTCATTATTGGCTTTGACATTTAAAAGTTGAATTGACATGAGGTATCTTGTCAAATTGCCTTCCTAGCTTCCCACAGAGCTAAATTTCCCCGCTGACTATAGATTAACCCGTTAGCAGAGTGGAGACCAGCCAATATACAATGTCCATGATATGTTTTCCACCAATTATTTATATTGTATATATATCTATTGGAATGTGGGAAGTTTTAATCACCTTTTTAGAAATATAAAAAAATATGCTGTGATTGAGTCTGCCAGATGAAACCTCACCAGAGTGACTTCATGAGTTCGGTGAGCTTAATCTTAAAAGATTATGTTGAACAAGTCCAAGGTATAAAATAAGTCAGCTAATGAAATACCTCACAATTTACATTTAAGGGAGTAAACTCTCTTATCTGAAATGAAACGATGGAAATAAGCCTCATAATAGTTCATTAAAAGGATAAATGAATGGTGAAAATCATTAACAGCTAAGTAAAGAATAACTATCTAGATTTATCGGATACATAATTAGATAATAGCATAATATAGTTAAAATATAAGTTAAGTTCTCAAGCTCCTGGCAGTAGAATTGCAAACTTGAACAAACTGACTAAAATATATCTTTATATAATTTATAATGATTTAAACGAAATTCTAAATAAAAAGGACTATATAGTAAAATTGGACTATTTCTGCTAAGGTGACCTTCAAAAATCATCATTCCTTACACTCTCTTTAAAAGAATCTACTAGCTGACCTTTACACAGCCAGTTTTGATGGGAGCAGTTTCTCCATCAGTTCATCACTACCTGTGCTCAGTGAGTCTCTTAGAGTCGCCCTCACTAACCTACACTCTGTGTATGCTCCGATGGAAATGTAGAGTCTGATAGACAGAAGGCGGTGGGATGAGGAGACGAGTGCTACCCTGAGTCAGGCTTGAGGTATTAAGTAACTCTGTGTTGCAGTGACGGGCAGAGGAAGACTGAGGCTCGGTTTCTATGGTCCATCGCACAGGTGTTACTGTGGCAACTGGAACCAGCTCACCAGCCAGCCATGCTGCGTCATCTTATTTTTCAGCCTCTCCTCTTTCTTTTGTCCCAGTCTGTTGATCTCTCTCTCTCTCTTCTTTGTATCTCTCCCACCATTTGTCAGGCAAACCTTTCTGTCCCGCATTTTTCACCACACTTTGTATTCTCCTTCCTCCTCACAACCGCCTCCTCCTCCTTGACACTATTTTTCTACATTCCCATGCGTGTGCTCGTAGCAAACTGGTTTTAACCCTTGCTGTTGGTTTCTCCCGCTGTGTGTGTGTGTGTGTGTGTGTGTTTGTGTAGATAGACGTGGGAGTCGTGCACTTCACCCCCCTGGTTCAGCCCAAGATCCAGCAGCCCTTCAAGCTGGTGGAGAGAGTGGTCAGGAACATATTCCAGTTCCGCAGGAAGCACTGCCATAAAGGAGTAGAGTAAGCATGATTATACAACTTGATGAAGCCTGTAAAACATCTATCCTTCCTCCCTCTCTCTCCCTCACTCTCTCTCCTTCAGTCTTTTACTTTTTTATTCCTGTCTCATCCTCATCTATCATTCACTCCTCTACATTTTTGATTCACTGTTTCCTGACTGCAGCATCTGTATCTAATCATTAATTAGAAAGGTTTGGGATTCTCCCCCCCCAACACACACCCACTCCACTCCAACAAACATCTCTTTGAGTATTCGCCGTAACCACACTGTGAACATCGTTGCAACCGCAGATCTCTGTTGGAAAAAACCCACACGCAGACACACATGTGCTGCCCATCGCCCCCTTGCCTGTTGGGAAAGTGCACGTGGGCCCTGGATGACAAAAGAACCCTGGCTGTGTGAAAGAGAGCAGCAATTATGAGTCATTGAGGTGCATAGGAGGAAGAGGGAGCATTTTATTATGTAATGCAGTGGGTTGGCGGCAGCAGCACCAAATTGGAGAGGAGGCACCGGCGGTGAAGCGCCTAAAAAGCATCTGCACAGCAAAGTGTGTGGAGCCGGCGGCTGCTCCCTCACCTGTAGAGGAGGAATACAGAGCACGGTCTCCGGCAGGGTAATGTGACATGGCTGCTTCCCGGCACTGAAGTCGGCAAGAAAAATGAAAATTAGAAATTTAGATTATAGCTGCCCTCTTTTATGTCGGGGAAGTTTGTGTCTGCGTGAGTTTTGTCTCGATGCCATTACGTCCCTTGATGTTGCATAGTAGTAGAGCAGATTAACAATTCATGAGCAGCTCCAGCCCTTTGTGTGATTTCAATTAACTTAACAGAATTTAAATAATTGCTGTGGGAGAATTTCTCTCTGTTTGAGCTTTATACTGCCATTAAACTTGCATGATCATTAAGATATCAAAGTGACCTGAGTTGAGTGTAGGAATCTGTACGATCATTTTGTCTCTTGTTCTCTTCTCCCCCCCCCCCCTGCAGAAAGTTGTTCCCGGAGGCGTGTCGCATTGAGCTGACTCAGGAGATGATGCAGAAGGCGGATGTGGACCCCATTCTGCGCCCCACAGAGCTCACCATTCCTCACATCAAGGCTTTAGCAGATGCCTACGCTCATCTCTGCAGCCGTGAACCCTCTCTCAACACGTACGAGTACAGAGAGGAGCTCGGGATGAAGCACCTCACCAGGCAGAAATACGCACCGATGGACACATTGATGGATAGTCCATCCAGCGCACCGCCAAGCCCTCTGCAACCCTGCTGAAAACAGGAAAAAGAGAAGCCCGCTAATAGCTTCTGTTAGCGCAGGGAGACCACAGACTGCTCTTAGCCTCGACATTTCCACCTGGCATCAGCATGCATTTTTAAAATGTTTTTTTTCCCTGCGCCTAGGGAGCGATAGTCACCTATCGGTATACATGAAATCCTGGGACAGAGACATGGGCCACGAGGCACTTTAAGATCCTGGAGGGAGCCTTGTTCTGGTGACGGGACGAGTCCAAGCAGAGTTGTGTGTTTCTGGCAGAGTAAAGAAAGCATGCGAGTTACCCACAATAGCTCTTTAACAGCGACGTCCCAATGCTTACTGTAGTTCCAACTCACATAACACTTTGTCCCCTGGGAGCTGAAAGGAACGTCACTATGTTTTCAGGGTGATTTAGAGATGAACAATATGGCAGAACCATATCCAGGCCATTTTATTTTCCCATTGTTGCTATGTACTGGATTGCCAGTCTCTGGGGACAAGGAGCTTAAAGGGAGGAGGAAAGTGCTGGGAATTGATGTATTAAAAAAAGAGCACTGCTATTAAAACATTTTTATTTTAAAGCCTGGCCATGTTGTTTTAATTGTTAATGTTTGAGTAAGATTATGTGTGTTTGTCTACGACGTAAACACTCACAATTCAAAACTTGAATCCAGCCATTTAACTAACAGACGAGACAAATAATCAATCCTGTGCCTGAGGTACCGATGCCATTACATTAACATTTGTTACGTTTCAGCTACAGAATGTGACATTTATCTTGAAAAAAAATCGGATATTAACACCTGGTGTTATTATTCAGGCTTTCATATCATTCAACGTGTTATTTCATGTGTGATATTTGAAAACTAGAACAGATCATCACCAGCAGAACGTGGCGAGGCTGTTTCCTGCCAGCGTGACAGATGGCGTGCTCGGGTTCTCGTGCCAGATGGAGAATTCACTCAGTTTTGATGATTGGTGGACGATAATCTCCAACCACAGTCAGGGTTTCATCTGATCTGCGTGGCAGGATAGGTGCCTGTGTTATCGAGACCGTACAGAAGTATGACCCTGAACACCACTGGGTCATGATGTGCTTTTATTTTGGAAAAGTATTCGCTCATGTAGAAAGAGATGTGGGGGGAAAAGACAATTGACGTCAAGCCCTGTGGGTGGAGAGGTAATTAGCCACAGAGGAGATTTGTCTGTTTAGTTGGAGAAGCATGTGTTCAGTCCTGCAGATACAGGTAAATCAAAACTCGACATCCTCAAGTCAAATACAGCGTCAGGGCAGTGACTTATAAACTTGATCACAGATGCATCTTTTTATTCTAGAATGGTCATAAAAATCAGCTGCCTTCTCAGCTTTTTCCTCTGAATATGTTTGTAACCCATCCACCGTTAAAAAAGACCAGTTTCTGTAAACTGAGCATCACAGAGTAAACAATACTTAATACTGGTAAAGTTTGTCTTATTTTTAAGGTATTAACCTTTCTAATTAAAGTGTCTATAGAGATCGTGTATGTTTTGGTGCTACACAAATTAAATTGATTTAAATTGAAGTCTGATTTATGGAGTTGAGCTTAAGTGCTTAACAGTCACAGCAAAGGAAAAGATGTTCAATGTTAGAGAAATGCAGTAAAAGTGCAATACAATAAATACTGTAAAAATCATAGAAGATAAGTTAAGAAGACAAAGTAAATAATGATTAGCTTAATAAAATCATAAGATGGACTCGAGCTGAATTCAAAGCAACATTTTCAAATGTAGTACTTTAAATTAGATTTCAAATTATATACAGTGGGTCAAGATCTGAGGAGACTGTTCTAGAGTCTCTTTTAGTTTTAGGTTTTAGACGGGAAAGGGGGACAGAGACAATTTGTTGTGAGGATCTAAATGACATGGGGACAAAATGGAACCGTAAGATTAGTGTTGTCATAATGACAAGTAAAAGCCCTGCGTTAAAAATGTCATATAATAATGTCATGTGATGTATGTGTAGCTGGTTGTGGTGGAGCTCATTTTAAATTGATCCAGAAAGTAACTGTCGAAGGGCACAGACCAATTTTTGCCAACTTCCAACTACTAAAAAAACAACCCTTTTTGTGCGTGTGCAAGCTCTTTGGAACGTGAGTGGTCTGACAAGTGTGAGCCAGACTCAAGAGGAAACACTGTTTGCTTAGAGGTGACAAGAGGACATTTAACTGTGTCCATCATTCCCACATAAAACAAGTTTTAATCAAAACGAATGAGCCTCTCTGCGCCGCTGATCCTAATGAACCTGGAAACCCTTTATTGATGTGGTTCACACCGTTCAACTGCCGCTGCTGTCTCTCCGTGTGTGGTGTCATCATAAATCACACCTGACCCGAGCAGAGCACAACTCTATATCTCTATTCATGTGACAGCTCCAAGTGAAGCTGCAGCCCAGAACGCACTGACTGTAAAATATTGAAAAATAGCTCTAGATGCTCCCGCTAATATTTTCTGTCCACACATGTTTAAATGTCTGCTCATCACAATATCATGAAAAAAAAAAAAACTCGGAGTGACTCAGTGTAAAACTGTGCTGGGGGAAGAATACTAATCACGGCCCTTCTATATATCTGTCCCTGTGTGTAGTGGAGCGTGTCCCAGTGAACAGGTGGTGGGTTGGCAGCAGGTTGTAAAAAGTGTCTGAAAGATCCATTTCATCCAAAACACACAAATGACCTGATGAGCTGAGTCTAGTTTCTGCTAAGATGAATTGTTTTGGATGTTTTCAAAGCTGAAAAGTTCACATCCACTATCTTCTATATTATACATTTCAATTTAAAAGAATAGAATTACCTCCCTGTGGTTGAAACCAGTGCTGCTCCAGTCTATATGATATTTTTCATCTGACTCGTACTGTGACATTTGACCACTGAAATTCAATAGGTTCATCTTTGAGTCAAGGTGATTACTCAAGGAATTCCATGAATACAGATTTATATATATATAATGTTCAAGAATCCCAGCGACCTCTGATCTTAAACCACCAAAATCTAATCAGTCCAAGTCTGTATTTTTAGAGTCGTATTTGTAGTCGTGATGACCACTCTAAGCACTTTACTGTACACTTTCACCCATATTCATACAGTGCAGCTTTGTGCCACACAATTTCTGGGATCAAGCCACCGACCTTCTGGTTAGTGGACGACCCACTCCATCTCCTGAGCCACAGCCTATATAGCCTTAAAATGTGCTTTGTGAGGTTATAGTGACCCTTGATCATGAAATCATTTCTATATTATTCTATACACCTACTTGTATGGTAGTCAAATTAGGACTGGATAACCTTGTAGATAATAGAGCTTAGACTTGAAAAAAACATCCTTTCAATAATTATTAGGGTATTTTCAGTCTGCTGACTTTAATATAAAAGAATATTAACAATAAAAAAAACAAATTGACCTTGTGGATTTGCTAAATGTAATCAGAAAATGTCCCAGCATGCTGCATGGCTAACTGCACATGTACGAGATCCGAGCACTGCGGTTTAGCTTTGTTTTTAAAAGTCTTTCTGTGTCTGGCCCACTTCTGTCAAATAATCATATATTCTATAGAGGATATACGTTATTCTTCTATACCAGGATATATTGGTGCGTTTCTTGTGACAGCTAATCAGGGACGAGTGCGGCGAGTCGCGTCCTGGGACCGAGTCTGATAAAAGACTCGCTTCCCAGCACTGCTTCCACCTGTCATCACAACACAGACTTCGAAGGGCGACTTGAAAGCAACGTTCCTCCAGACGTCATTCACAGATAACATTTTTATTTAAAAAACAATTCCATAAGAAAATGGAATCGGGGGGGGGGGGGGGGGCATTCACATTCATTGGTATCCTAGCATTAAAGGCATGGCAGCTGAGAAAGTAAGGAGCGCTGTTGTTCTAATGGGATGACTTCCAAACAATATCAGCTGCTTTTATTGCAAGTTCCTGCCTTTACTTCCCGTCTGTACAGTGTCAAGTTTGGATGAGAGAATACGTCAATGTGTCGAGGATAAAAAAAGAGGATATATATATACACAGGACATGAACATGAAAAAGAAACGTTGGGTTCCACACAGTATTTACAGTTCAAATCATTCATCAATGAAGCAGCCATGTCTCAAAACGTCCGTAACATTCAAATGCATTCACTGGAAATTACATTCTCCAGCAGGCTACATTTAAAATGAAGTGTATAAAGCCAAATATGTAAAAGTCGACCAAATCTTTACCGTTCAAGCCTTCACCCAAAACCTGCTAAGATATACATAATCAAACCTATTAATAAATAAAAAATAACAGCACTCATGACATTAAAAACCTGTACAAATAAAAAATTGTTCAATTATATAGGCAAACAGTGTACCGCAAAAAAAGGCTTTGTCTTCCTCTTCATTAAACTCAATGTCCCTCCTTATCTGGGACTCGAGCTCTGTCGCTTAGTGTCTCCATTCGTTTAGATTTTTTTTACAGATATTATTTGGAGTTGGTGTGGACCTACAGTCTTTGGTTCTGTGAAAACTAAATACTTCATCAGTCCTGAATGTGCCAGAACTGTCCCAGAGCGTGATGCGATCCTGAAGAGATATCTGCACTTTTGTGGACCCGTCTTTCAGCTTTTGGGACCGAGGGACCAAGGACGTCTTCCCCGATTCTTCGGCATGAGCTGCGCGGCAAACTTGGATGGAGTGCATCCCACAGACGGTTTGAGGTGAGGCAGCGAGGACCAGAGAGCCGAGGAGGCCGTGGGTACGCGTCAGTGCGTGCGGTCATCATCATTGGGAAAGAAATCACCTAGTTTCACCTCTCTGTGACAGCTTCGGTTAGAAAACAGTTCCTTCAGCAGGCAGTGGGAGTGTGTTATAAACCGACTTCTGAAGCTGAGGCACAGTTTCACATCCAGCCTTATAGAGCAAGCGATGAATTACAGGAGGTTCCCCTGCTGCAGTGTACGGCCTCGAGTCAGCCACTCGGACCGAACGGCCACGAACTTGTGGCTTGGGAACAGCATAGTCTCTATGGGGAGATGGCATTTCCAGAGTCAGTGGCACAGCTCTCCGCCTGGTCGTAGAAACAGTCTTCATTGACGACAGACGTCAGGCTCTGGACGCTAAACTCCCGCTCCAGCAGCGCGTTGAGTTCCACCATCCCTGGCGACGGCGCTGCATCCGTGTGGTCGTCCAGTGACCGGCTGTGCTCCTTCATGTTCAGCAGTGCAGCCGGACTCCTCCTGCAACTGTTGGGTTTCCTCTTTACGGGACTGAATTGTCCTCGCACCATTTTGGGTTGGGTCTCCGGAGTGTCCCCCATGCCCTCGGGTTGAACACAGGGCGCCAGTGCACAGTTTGACATTGCCGCCTCCGAGAGGTCAAGCTGGAGGAACTGGGCCTCGATGGTGCTCATTGGGGAGCTGCCGTCTCCGCTGTCGATCCTCGTCGCCCCCTCGCTGTAGCCGTCGTCATCCTCGTCACTCAAAATATCCGACTCTTTGACGGAGGTGGAGCGGGCTTGGGATTTGGATGCGAGTGTCTGAGAACTGTTCGGCTGGGCGGGGAGGATATGTGAGTCAGAGGTGGTGCAGGGTGGAGGAGCCCCGGATAAACTGCAGGTTCCGCTGCTGAGGCTTCCCTCGTCGGAGTCTGGCCCCAGCTTCAGGATTCCTGGCTGGGTGGAGAGATCTCCAAGTGGCTGCTTACACAACCAGGAAGCTCTGGTAGAACCTGGTGACGGAGATGGACACGGAAGTTAGAACTCTTATATGAGCAAAACACTTGGACCAAAGGCCCCTCTAGAGCATAATGGCCTAAAACATACAAGTTGTATAAAGTTGATGATGTTTTTTTTAAAGCCAAATGACCGGAAAGGCTAAATGCCAGCCAGGAAGAATCACAAAGATTACACGGTGGCTCAAGCTGTATTTGTCGATCAGGTCCCACCAGGCAGCCACACTCTCATGTAGATATTCCACCTTCTTGTTAAGATACAATTTGTTTGGCTTTTTCCGAAGGTCTGTCTGGTGCTCGGGTTTGATCAATCATTATAATTCTCATAAGAACCCTTCTGAACACTCACCTATCCTGGAGTAGGATGGCACGGTGCCGCGCAGAGGGGCCAGACGATCCTTGCAGCTCCTCTCCGGCGTCCCCTCCCTCTTCATGCTCCTCCTCACGTTCTCCCTGAGGATGGAGCGGATCACCTTGATGATGCTGACCTTGCTCTCCGGCACGCTGAGGAGGACACAGGCGAGGTACCATAGTAACATGAGCACAAGGTATTTTTAAACTTGATTTCAGGAGCTAAATACAAATTAAGTAAATTGGTCAGAGTCCCATTGTGTCCCCCAATGTCATGGGTGGTTTAATTCATTAGCAGTGATCCCAGTTTCTCTCTGTGTAATGAGACTTACCAATTTGGTCCCTGTTCACATGAAGACTCTTTGTACGAGTAAATGCTACAACACTGTTTTAGTTCGGAGTAAACACTACATTCATGGGAAGAAATGAAATAGCCAATCACCCAATGTCTTCTTTAGACACCATAATATGAAAACCAAAGATTATTGGACAAAAAATTACAAAATGCTTAATCAATAAGGGACAAATTTAAACATTAAACGTTTTCAGTGAATATATAGCATTTTCTTGTGAGTATTTCGATGGCATGTTTAACTGATTGGATTAAACTTTTCGGAGACCCACTTACAATGAAAGAAGCTATATGACTGAGATGGAAACCACTTTTCATCTGATTGCTAACTGTGGAGCTACCGTGGATTAGCTTAGCTTTGAGACGGGAAACTGGGAAAAAAAGGGTCTGCCAGCAAATCTAATACATTTTATGTGTTTATTCTGGACAAAACTAAGAGATAGTGTGTTGAGGGGGGCTTAGGGTTAGGAGCAAGAGGAGCAAGAAGGTGGTTTTCATTTTGGACAGAGGCAGTCAGTGGCGGATTAAGGATTTTCCTAAATCATGGCTATAATAGGGGCCACATGTTAAACAGAGGGTCCAACTATAGATCTAAAATGAATTCCTTGTTCGCTGTTAGTGCCACTGCTTTGATTTAAAAGCCCAACAGGATTCGATATATTTTGAAAGTTGTTCCTTGCTCAAAGAAGCTTAGAAACCCTACTGACAGGAAGGGGGAGATTTCAGCTGGGGCCAGTGCCCCCTGGCCCTGCACCTAGATCTGCCCCTGGACACAGGCTAGCTGTTGCCATTTTTTATGCGAAACTAAATGTCTTCTGCCACACCTTCTCATTTTAATATTGGTTTACCTTAATGTGGATGTACCTTAGGGAACTTAGGGATGTACCTTAGGGTCACTTTACTTTAAGTAAAGTAGGTATGAAAAGTGAAACATAATTCCAGTTTATCACAACTAATGACTTACATTAAGATCTCTAAAGAGTAAAAGGACAACAGAATCTGTATGATCATCTGGTTGCTTGTTGGAAAAAGTCTGATAATAGTGGTAAATAATATTATCCACAGCAGAGTGAGAGGGTTATCATTGTTCATAATAATAATAAATAACCTTAAGAGTATGCTCACTTAGTTTTATTTGGCCTGTGAGACTTCATCCTTATAATATCACGATTTTAGCAAATACTTTGAGTACATTGTTTTTATGACTATGACAAAATAGTGTCCAAAAGTACAAAGAGAAGAGCAAAGTTGCAATAATCCTTCATTATCCTTTAAAATACAATTATTCCGGGTAGAAAGACCATGGAACGTCTACCCGAGTTAATCATGACTGATTGCACCTAAAGTGGAATCTCTGACCTGCTGCACAGCTGGAACATGGTCTCTGGTCGGCCCTTCACTTCAGACTTGGAGTGAACCAGCTCCCAGATGCAGCTGCTCTCTGTGCCTGTTCCTGCGTGAGCGAGGAAATAAAGAGGGAGACTTTTAATCACACTGTCCATACATGGTTTATGGTTTCAGGAGGAGATAAGGAGGGAGGGCGCTTTATGAAAATGCCAGAGGAGAAAAAGTGTGTGTGTGGGCCAAGACAATGAGCTGAAGGGTGTGTGTGTATGTGGAAATATGAGGGGGAGAAAGAACAAAACGATTTAGTGGCTGTACTCTGTGAGTGATTTAGTGGGGCTAATGTGGCGGCGCTCTTACCTGCAGTATTTCCCAATCTGACTTGCAGCGCCGAGAGCGGGATGAGCCAGCGGAACTTAAAAGGGTCTGAATCTCCGTGAGAAAGTGCTGAACGAGAGTTGGCCTGGTCATCCCGTAAAAAATGACACATGGGGGGGGGGGGGAAGGAGAGCAATGATAAGTTTCATAACAAAGATTTAATGGTATGTTGAGAGGAAGGGAGCGCAGCAGACACAATACGTACCATCTTCTTTTTCAGCTTGTTGTTCTCCCTGTAGACCAATATCACCGCTTTCTTGAACACTGGTGAGAGGGGAAACAGAGGCGTCTTAGAGCTGACTGCGAACGCCTCTTGGGGAAAGCTGACACCAACCCACAGAAGCATTTTTGATGCTGGCTTGAAGCTTTAAAGCATATATCCACGCTACAGCTATGGGTATTGAAATTCACTGAGATCTGTTTAAGCGTTGCTGCTGGCAATTCTGTGAGGCTCCGCTACAAACCCAATTCTCTCGGTTTGTGCGGTTTAAACATTTTAACTGCAAACTGGAGACTGGGAAATGTTAGTTTGTGTGTCTGGGTGTGTGTGTGTGTGTGTGTGTGTGTGTGAGACTCACCAAACACGGTCATTTCGGGGTCTTTTCTCATGCGACCCAGCGACGGATGCGGGTTGAGCCACACCACCGAGGAATGCATGAGAAACTCGCCCATCGAGATCTCGGTGACCTGAGAACGAGACGGGAGGGGTTCAGAGGAATGGGGGGTGGAAGAATAAGAAGAATAACATGTCCAGCATATCTGGTTTATCTAGGAGCCTGTTTATATGCATTGACAACATACAGCACCCTGGACAACATTATTTAGCTTTCGGTTTGAATATTTATACTGCAGCGCCTACAAACTAAATATTCCATCAATTTGTAAATGTATTCCGTCCCTAGAGGCAATGCACAGAAGACGGCGTAAACAACATGAGAAGCCAAACAGCTCCACTCTGATGTCTCGGTGTTCTGCTGGGTAGAAGCAGTCGAAACTTATTGTGGTAAGTGTTCCGTATTTATCAAAATGTACAAAAGATGCAACTTTAAATAAAATGTTGAGCTTATAAACCTGAGTCAAAAAATGTGCATCTACCTCCTTATCGTGGCCGGTGTGCTCAGCAACGAGCTGATCGAACACGGAGCCGTAATCCTCGTAGATCTTCTGCATCTCGTTGATATGGCTGGCCACCTTCTCCATGGCTTTCAGGGCCTCTGCAGCGACAAGAGCAGAAGTGTGGATCGTACATGAGATGGCTTTGTATCGTACGTGCATTGTGTGCCAAATTGTGTGCCAAGATCTTGCACTCACACACAAAATCATTACTGTGAGCATATGTTAATATTCTGATCGCATCTTGAGGATAATTTATGCTAAACGTTAGATGTGCACAGGTGCATCATGGAAACGTTCTTTTTTTGTAATTCAATTAAAAAGCTGAACCCTTTATATATCCTAGTTTCATTATTTGTCTGAAGACTTTTTTTGTTTTTAACTACGATATAAATATTTGGATACATTACATTTTCTTAAATTTCTTCTTTTGGAGATGCATGTGTACATGGTGAAAGTGGGAGACTTCTGTCCAAACGCTGCATTCATTCAGTCCTTATTTGTGAACGTCTTCTGAAAGTTTACGGATACGGACGAAATAGAGCAGTACCACAGGAAATCATGGGAGGGCAGTGTTGCCACTAGTTTAAGCAATACGATCGTAAGCAGGACTATCAAAGCACACGAGGAACAAATTTCGACAATGGCCGAAGTTTTTTGTAGAGACTTTAAGAGTTGGTAAGAAAGTGAAAAACAAATTAGGAACGTTATCACAACCTCCTAGACCGTCACCATATTTATTGTATGCATAAACGTTCGCCTCTGCGCTGCCCCTAGTGGATGCATTACTCAACAAACGTCCATATATGTAATTATACATGCGTTTCTCTCCGTACCGTTGAGGTGGTAGTGCTCCTCGCTCTCAGCGTCGGTGAGGGAGACCAGCTCCCTGAGCAGCAGGGGGTACTTGAGCACCCTCTGCACCGGTTTAATCAGATAGGACTCCAGGGTGGATGAGTGCTGCTTGGTGGGGTTCCTCGCATCCAGGAACTCCTTGAAGGCCTGATCTGTCTTAGCTGAAACAAAACACATACACACACACACTGTATAAATATGGATCTTTAAGTAGGCAGCAATCTTTGTTTTTCATGTTTGTGGTCTCAGGGTAATATAGCTAGAGATGTGTGATGTCAAAAAAACTGCTGACTCTGAATTGCATATAATAAGCCCAGTGCAGGCTGGTGCAGAATCAAGGTGCAAGAACATGTCTCCAGCAGAGGGTAGTGTAGGCTCCTTCTCAACCTACCATGACGGCTGCAGTATTTATAAGCGTAAACATCTGCTAATGAATCCATTACACTCAGCGCATCACCTCGGAGGATTCTAATGAATACAAGTGTTTTCACACAGTAAAAGCAAGATGATGATGAGTTTCTTAAATACTCTTTTGTTTGCAACCTGGTAAAAAAGATCATGTTGGGGCGGCTGTGTTTCGACTGAAGCCAACAGCAACGTGTTAAATACGCAGGTATAAAACCGAACAAGCCATCTGTAAAGGTGGTGACATTTTCCCAGAGCAGCGTTCTTCCACAAGGCGAACTAAGGGGGACCATTAAAGTATTAATTGTAGCAATCCCCAGCCACAGACAGGCAGCCGCATCGACGCCTCCCTGAGTAATTGGCAGGCAATTAACGAGTCGACAAATAAACAGGGGAGCTGAGGCAACCCAGTGCCGTTGGCATGATGGGAAAGGGAGGGGAGTGGTGAGGATGGCAGAGAGAGGCAGACACAGGTTATAATTACTCCAAGGGTTTGACAAACAACCACACATTTTTTTTTTTCCCTGTGTCCTTGGATCAGCTGGTTGTGACCAGACTGCGCCGGGTGTTCTGTGTCCTGCTGAGCGACCCTCTCCATGTGTGTGTCTGTCTGTGTGTGTGTGTGTGTGTGTGTGTGTGTGTCCACTGTGCAACTACCACTTTGCTACACTGTGCTCTCCAATTATCATGCCACATGTTGATCTAATATTAGTGGTCAAAGAACAGGGTGTATAAACCCTGTGAACCAGCTGGCATCTTGTCCCTTCACTCATATATACGTGCAGCCATTTTGTCTCAAGTTGATGCTGACCACAGCCTCAAGTACTTAACAATAATCATTAGTGGAGACATATAGGCGATTCGGAAAGGTCAGCCAGTCATTCGTCACCATATGAATCCAAGTTAAAAAATTTGAATGGCCCAATAATCCCCTTATGGAACCATTTAAATTCAATAGATCCTGGTTTTTATTTGGATCTGCACCAAATTACACACTCATAAATATCAAGATCTATGAATTTGTTCTGGGAGATTAATGAAAAGGTCAATTAATGAAATTAAAAATATAAATGAACACCCTTGATGATCCCTTAAATGCCAAGAGGACATCTTCAAATAACCAAAACTCGAAAATCAAAAGATGTACAACTTTAAAAACTTTAAAGAATTTTATTATTTAATTTATAAATATCATTATTTATTATTATTCACTATAATAATAGAATGTCCCTCAGTAGAGCGCATACCTCTGCCAAGGCCAAACATTCCCTTTGAAACCAATCAAGCTACACCAAGGATAAGAATTAGTCTCCTAAACCAGTCTGACATTTTCATCATCATCCATGAATGATTCTCTGGGAAATCAATGAAAATGTTGAAAAACACTATCTCACAAATGAAATACTCTCACAAATGTTTGGCCCTGATTTGGAACTCACACCCAGTGCTGCTTTGATATTCTTCTTTACCCAAATTTTATTCTCATCTAGATAATTCTGACCCATCAGACATTTTTTTCCCATCTAATCCTATTAAAAATCCATTCTGCAGCTTACTTCGAGGAATATCCCGTGCAAATCTGGTAATGGGGCAGATTTAAGCATTTTCTCCTCCCCTTCCCACTTAATGTCATCAAAGAAGCAAACCCCCTTTCAGTTCCTTCCACACCGGGCAGCGCTCCCAAAAAAGTGGCACAAAGCCCCACATCTTAACGGGCGTAAATCAACTTCTGCTCTGTCACACGCAGCGGACGACACAAGGAGTTATTATGGCCACTCATGTTGTTACGGCCGCAAATCTGCCGCCAGCCGACAAGGGTATTCAAAGTCTACGCGAAAAATAAACGCATGTGTTTGTTTAAACTTTGTCGGCTTGTAGAACAGGTAATTGCCGTGTATGTTGAGAAAAGTAGATGAGAAAAAGAAAGGCGAGGGAACTCTGCTCTCGTCAGAATGATAATGTGTGTGAGTTGGAGCATGATATCGATGGGACAGGGATTGCAGTAAATTGAAGAAGTATCGCTCACGTCGCTTTTATCCACTCTCTCACTCTGGGACATTGCTTTGTATATCACTTCTCAAAAGAGAGAGCCAACCCTTAAACGCCTGGTGTGAGGTGTCTCTGATACGACGTAGAAAGTCCGGACCCAGTTGTGCAAACATTCTCTGGAGTTCATCCCTGAAAACGGCTTCAGTTGTCACAAGGAAATAAGTTTGTACACAATCATCAGTGAAATTTGATAATAAACATTTAGCGTTTTTGCCCCACAATAAGGTTTCAACTGCTTTTCGGTTGGTGGTTCGATATCCAGCTCCTTCAGTCCTTTGGCAAGATACTGAACCCCAAATGGTCCCTGACGGCTGTGCCAACAGTCTACTAATGATTTGATAGAAAAGACCCTGCGTATAGAAGCGCTGTATACATGTGTGTGTGTGAATGGATGAATGAGGCTTGTAGCACTTGAAGTGGTCAATAAGACCAGGAAAGTGCTATATAAACACAGTCCATTTGCCATGACCATACGTTTGATAGGTTCCCTGTTCAGCTGTTATGAGGCAGATAATAGGCTATTTGGGGATGGGAAAGAATATGTGTCATAAAGCTGCCATCTCTGGCATTACAGACTTTTCTATTCAGGATGTGTGATTTGTCTCTGTTAACATTTCTCTGCTCGTACCTCTCTCCAGGACCTTCTGGACCTTGATGTGGTTGGCACAGAAGCCGCTGTAGAGCTTGAAGTGGTCGGCGTAGTAGAGGAACGAACCCCCGAGAGAAAACAGCAGCTTCTGTGAACGCAGAAGGTGATGAGGGGAAATCAAGAAGAGGACATGGGGTGAGTGTTGCCACACAGAAGCAGAGTGGCTAGAAAAAAATAATAAGAGCGAGAACATGTGAAGTCGTGACCCAGCCTCTGTCCTCTCTCCCCTGGGGGACGATTCAAACGCCCCCTCTGTCCTGTCCCTCTGTCTAACCTCTTGAGAACATGAGCTTTTAGCAGCTCACAATCCAACCAAGTCAACCACCACCTGGATCAATAGACCCCACACCTTGTCATTTCGAAGCTATAAATCAGCCAACGATGCTGCTGTCACACGTCACTTCCGTTATTTATAAACCACAACATCTCAAACATCATATGTGCGTTTGGAAAAGCGGCTAACATCCCCTCTATCACCTATATTCGCCGAATGTACACTGCATCTGATGTGCCACTGTGTGTGGGACTCACCTTAAACTGTGAGGGGGTCTCCAGGGTATTGAAGTCAGGCGAGGAGGCAATCCGCTCCTCCAGCGTCTGCAGGAAGACCCTCTGGAAGTCCAACATCTCGGGCAGGCTGCCGAACAGACTGTCCATCTGAGGAGGAGGGGGACGGTGGTACAGGAGTAGTTTGGAATTGTGGGTAGGTGTTAGATGAGGAAGGATGTAGGGAGGAAAATATCAGAGAAAGGGGGCAGAAAGGAGAGGGAACATGAAGCCACAGCAAAAAATAGAGCCCAAATAGCCCATAATTCATAACAATCAGTCGCCCAGGCACCCTGGAGTGTTATCACACCTCCGATCTGATGGATCCATCTCGGACAGATGCTCTCAGGGACAAACAATAACTCTGCTAGAAACACAACAACATATATACACACACATATATAAAGATGTACAGTCTAAAACACCATCTCTATCACACAAGCCCAGGGTCGACACTTCCCTTCATTAAAAGGTGTTCAGGGTCTAACATGCCCTTGTCAGCTTTGTGCCTGGACACATCCCACTGTCCCATAATGGCTTTTTAATTTGCCCCAGTGCTCAGTGGCCTATCGACTAGTAGTGTATCTTGGGAGAGAGCACGAGAGAGAGAGAGCGAGAGAGATATTGAGATAGAGAGAGGCAATCCTGTGTTTGAGGTCACGTCCGGCACATGGACTGGAACCCGTGGTCATTAGCACACTGGAGCTTCTTCATGTGTTATCAAGCAATGCCAAAACACGTTTTATTTGAATGATATGGGGGGAATAAATCCCACTTTTGCACTGAAATCAGTGGAAAGAAATAAACCGAGCTGAATTCTTAAAGGGTAGGTTTCCTGGTAAGATTGGCCTTTATTGGCGTTTCCCTCAAAGGACTCTAGAAGGTCAGCGGGGGGGATGCTAATTCTTCCTCCAGCCCGTCATGGTGGTAATGAGGGAGCTCTGGCCTACGAGGGTTCATCGCCATCACCTCTGGGTAATAAACGCTCAATGAATTCAACGTCCTATATCATCTCATCTCCTCCCAGGACACGCCTCTGGGTGCTACACACTCCATTCTTTCTACACACACACACAC
Organism: Platichthys flesus; assembly: GCF_949316205.1. Taxonomy (NCBI): domain Eukaryota; kingdom Metazoa; phylum Chordata; class Actinopteri; order Pleuronectiformes; family Pleuronectidae; genus Platichthys; species Platichthys flesus. Next base: position 12,739,352 of record NC_084954.1, on the reverse strand, counting down.
ACACAAGTCACTTACCTCGTCCAGTGTGAGGAAGCTCTCGTTGTGCAGGGGTTTCAAGTAGATCTCAAACAAACAGGCCAGGTCCTGCAGCAAAAGAACAATGTTAAATTAGTAGGTTGGTGAAATTGAGTCAAAACCATTCTTTTGGCCCACGTGATCATCAGATCACTGCTTAGTCTCACTTTATAACCTCTTTCTTTCTCCATCCCACAATGCCCCACCTAAACTACCCCCCCCAACCCAGCCCTTTAATGGGGCCATAGCTTGTCTTGGTATTGCTGGGGATATTCTCATTAGGTTGATTTATGAGCTTCCTTCTCCTCCTCTGCCTCATCCCAGTCTTCTCGACACCTTTAGGCACTAGCGGTGCACAGATTAAGGTGAGCAGGCGCTCCGGGGAGACGATCACCTCCCTCAATTACAAATCAAAGGCCGGTTGAAGAAGAAGAGGGCCGCACAGAGAGGGAAGGGAGTTGATGAAAAATAAGAGGGGGAGATGAAAGGGGGAAAACGTCAGCCATCCCAAGTTTTTCAGGCACAAGGAGATCATGATTGTGGCTCCATTATGTGCGTCAGCGAGGAGAAGGTCGTGATGGGAAAAAACAAAAGGGCAGCGAAATGATTTGGCGGGAGGAAGATATATAAGGGTCGATGTGACACAGTAAACAGCCTCTCTTTCAGGTCTGCTCTTGTTGATGACACATGTTACTAAGCACAATATCTAAAAGGAGTACTGAGACAATATTCACTTTGCGAGGAGATTATTCATTCAGATTAATTTAGAGCAAGGAAGAATACAAATTTAAATTGGCAGTTTTATGGGGGGTTATATGCCAGACTATGTCTATGTTATGTGCCGGGAGCAATAATATAAAAAATGTTTCCTCCAACAAGAATACTATGTCTTCATCTATGAAGGTATGGGTCAGGGGAGAACCCAATACATTTTGGTGGCGATCCAGAGCAGGGGGCAGACCCGACATTGTTCAGACCCAGATAATAGTCTGGGCCTAGCAGATTTAAATGCTCGAGGGTGTAGGCTTCTCCAGCAGCTGTATAGTAAAAAATAGGACAGTAAACCTGTAACTGCCCCTAATGTGTAGCAGAGAAATGTGATGTCGCCTCGGTTATGTTTTAACTTAAGGGGACTGTTGGGCCTTGGCGGAGGTATGTGCTCTACTGAGTGCTATTCTGGTCTCAATTGCTCTCAGCCAAGAAATAGTCAGGCACATCATTAAACCTCTTAAAGTTGTTGTTCTAACACTTAAGTTTTTGATCCGATTAAAAGCAAAAGAGCTGTAACATTTTTGTTATTGAGTTGCTAGTAGGCAGATGTTTTACCTTTATTTCCATGTGTGTCGTTACAAATAATTGGAACATTTATTCTAAGAAGACAGCAGTCAGAGATGTGTGGTCTCACCTTTACGTAGGACTTCTCTGTGTCCACCAGCTCCTGGATGACCTTTCGTAACCTCTCAGTGGCGCTCATGTGCTTGTGGCAAGGTCTGAGCAGAGTGGCCTCCCCCACGGGACCCGACCCCGGCTCGCCTCCCTGCCTAACCCGAGGCTCCTTGGCGGCCTCCATCAGTCCTCCGGCACCTGAGCCTTCCTGAAAAGACTGGTAGAGAGTGCACACAGTGTCCACGCTCTGTAGGGGGCGACAGAGAGAGAGGGAAGGTGTATTTAGGTTAGGAAACTCAGGGATTATAATTGCCAGATGGATAAAATGAGGATCATGCTTGTTCTAAGAACTTGCATGCATGTGCCTATAAACATATTCTCCAAGATAAATTCATTTTCCTCTTTTAACCATTCACCACTAATTATTCCGGCTCCACAGTTGTAAGAAATAATGACCTATGCTTTCCTACACTGTACAGGGCCAGCCCCTCTCCTGGCATGCTAATGACAATATGGAGATTTGGTTGTGCACTCCAAGCTAATTTGATTTTCATCAAAGACTTTAAAGTGCATCTGAAAGACTAAGTGGATATCCCAGCAGATAGTATTATAGCAACTCACATTCTTCCTCTAAATTCATAATGGACAGTTATGCGGCTTTGTGTCACATCGGTTCCAGAAAATGTGACATGCCGAGAGGTCCCAGGTGGTCATGTTAGGAATAGTGTGCATTTCCAGGAAGTGAGGGGGGGTATAGAGCATCTCACTTTCTAAATTTAGCTGCTCGTTCAGAAAAAGGAAAACTTCCTCCAGCCCTGCTTTGTTCTCCTTTGAAAGGTGGAACCCCACCATGAAACCCAGTGTCACACCATTTACAGAGGTGTTCATTGGAGATAGATGATGCATTATTTTATATTGGGCTGAATCGCCTGGGGTACAGAAATAACTATCAGCTATGGGCACCGTACTGAGAGATGCTGCCTGTGGCGGGGAGGAAACTGTAGTGTGAGCAACTGTGGCAGAAAATTAACCACGATCAGCCTCTCTGTTCTACTTTCTGGGATATACGTATGCTGTATATGTACACTTTATCAACCCCATTTCTTTAATTGACACAACACTCAAGCACATCACTTCATCAACTGCCCCAAGCCTTGCTTAACTATAGGGAACAAACAAAAAAAAGCCTCATAATGGCCGTTCCTGCTTGAATCAAGTAAATAGCATGATGTAGTGCTATAATATGCAGCCGGTCTTTACAATCAGCAGAGGCTGATGGGTGCCAGTAATCGCAGTTTTAAATCCGCTGCACAGCAACACAGAGCAGTGGGACAGCCAATATGCACCAGGAGGCAAAACAGCTGCTCAGCACTCTCCATAGTTCTATGTGTGTGTGTGTGTGTGTGTGTGTGTGTGTGTGAGAGTTTGTGTGTGCATGTTAACTTTGTGTATCTTTGTGAGGACCATTTTGAGCGTAGACCCTTTCTCGCTTTTTCAAAAGGGGTGTTAGTGAGAGTTAAGTCTTGCTTGTAGGGTTAGGGTTAGAATGAGGTTTAGGTTTGGGTTAGGCATGTAGTTGTAATGGATTAGTTAAGAGTAAGGAGTTCAGGGCAGAGTCCTCACTAAGATAGAAATACAAGAATGAAAGTGTGTTAATGTACCATTTTGAGCCGAAACCAAGTGGAGGGAGCCCATTTTGGAAAAGAGAAGGCATGTGGTTGTTTTAGGGTTAGGTTTAGTTTAGGGTTAGAGTTATGCTAACGGCTGGTTATGGTTAGGATAAGGGTGGAGGGAATGCATTATTCCAATGAGTGTCCTCACTCGATAGAAATACAAGAATGTACGTGTGTGTATGTTGTGTGTGGGGGGGCATTCTGCTACTGATAATACTGCATGAGGAAGCACGACTGAAAAACTGCACAGTTACAAACATGGATCGATAAACCCTTCATTCTCACACTGCAGGCGTCAATGCGCACACACACAAACACACACACGCACACACACACACTTGCTGAGATGTGTTCCAAAGCTTGTCTGAGTCACTCAGCTCCAATACTGGTGTGAGCTATACCACCCACCCACAACCTCTCCCATCCGATCCACTCCCAGAGAGCCCACAGACAATCTGGGCTTCCATTAATAAGCCTGCGACTCATCAGCTAGCTCATTATAGCACGGCCACTCCAGAGACCGGGCCGCATTGCAACAGTAGAGTGTGTGAGAGAGTGACGGACTGAAAGACAGAAAATAAAGGAACAGACAGAGAAGGGGGGGGGGGGGGGGGGGGGGGCATCTCCTGTGTCTTCTGTGCAAGTCAGGCCTAAGCCTTTTTCAAGTTATCCACCACCCACAGCAGCACTCCTGTCGGGATCTCGGTGATTAAGAGGGGGGGACAAATGTCTTAATTTGCACTGGTGGAGGGGACCAACATTCAGAATGCAGAGCAAGACCACTCACAGGCTGCCATCACAAAAAACATGATGTTCCATTCATCATCAAAACAGTGACTGTGTTTAAACATGACTGCTCCCAAAAGTGGAGCCAAAGCGCCTCAATCGCCACCTGGTGGCTGGCTGCAGTATATACTAATAAACTCTGTCTCCTCCATATTACTTGATGGGAAATGGTCCTAATCAAGCTGATGTATGTTCAAGTAGTAAGTTAGCGGTAATTTGGGTTTTTATTAATTATTTGAAAATGTTGAGATTGACCCTGAGTCTGGCTCATTACCTCCGTATCACGGCTCCATCCCCAGATCGTAACTTTGCAGGTAATGGAACCAAATGTACAAGATGTATCCAGCATATTTTAGCTTCATTTCGGGAAAGAGGGAGGGAATGGAGATGCGTCGTCCATCTTAATAAACAGGCTATGGGTCTAAACGAGATTAAGAGTCAACATGCCAGCAGCTCACTGAAGCTGCGGTTATTTATGCTAAATGCTAAATAAATCAGCTATCATTGTTAACACTGACAATATTATAAGATGAGGATGATAAGCAGGCATGTTCATAATGTTCAATATTTGTGTGTGGGCTTGCATGTTAACCTTAGCAACTTAGGGCTGAAAAAGGTCCTAGTGCTGGCTTGTTATTTTAAATCGAATTCTATAAATGCTTTTTATTTATAGTGACTAACTTTCACTATCCCAGTAAATATCTGCTTCACACACTGATGATGATTGCAGACACAATGACATTCAGCCTTCATTTACTGATACATGCTCTGGGAAAACTCCATATTACACCAGACAGACAGGCAGGCGACAGACAGACAGACAGACAGACAGACAAGACAGGCAGACAGACAGACAAGACAGACAAGACAGACAGACAGGCAGGCAGACAGACAAGACAGGCAGACAGGCAGCTAGACAGACAAACAGACAAACAGACAAGACAGGCTGACAGGCAGACAGGCAGACAGACAGGCAGACAGGCAGACAGGCAGACAGGCAGACAGACAGACAGGCAGACAAGACAGGCAGACAGGCAGACAGGCAGACAGACAGGCAGGCAGACAGGCAGACAGACAGACAGGCAGACAAGACAGACAGACAGACAGACAGACAGACAGACAGGCAGACAGGCAGACAGGCAGACAGGCAGACAGGCAGACAAGACAGGCAGACAAGACAGGCAGACAGGCAGACAGACAGCTAGACAGGCAGACAGGCAGACAGACAGCTAGACAGACAGACAGGCAGGCAGACAGCTAGACAGACAGACAGACAGACAAGACAAGACAGACAGACAAGACAGGCAGACAGGCAGGCAGACAGGCAGGCAGACAGGCAGATGAGGGGGCTGCCTGCAGGAAACACAGAGGTTGAGGGATGTCATAGAGACATATTTATCAAATTGGCCAGTGGCAGCTCCAGACAGAAGAGAGCAGACCAGTGGAAATAGATGTCATATCTGCTGTCAAATTTAGCTATAGGCGCCCCAAGAAAGAGGAGGCCTGGCCAGGGTACCACCCACACACACACCTACATCTACACACACACACACACACAAACACAGACACACACCACTGATTGAGTTAATTCTCATCCACACTCAAACACTGGAAGTATTTGGCCTCAGGCTCACATCGAACATATACAAACAAGATGATGGAGGAGTCACAGAGTTGAGGAGGGGAACTGAACAGATATGGTTGCGAGTAAATACGATTTTCGTCAAAGACAAACCTGCATCGGAGCACGATGAGAGGAGGCAGAACCAAAGAGGAGGGGGAGGCCAGGGGACGACTACAAACTGTCATGACTCAGGAATTGCAAACAATCCTACCAACACAGCCCAGCAGCTAGCCCAAATAAGCAATTAAGAGTCGAGGACAGGAGTCAGCAGAGGTTGAAGAAAAGCCTGCGAGCGTCGGAAAGACGAGTGGATTTGACGGTGCTGCTGCGGGTTCATATTCAGGTTTTCTCCCTGACAGCTGTCAGCTCCGGTACACACTTCTAGCTCCTCTCTCTGCTCGTGGCCTTTAGTCGATTCAGAAAATAATTATTTGTCAATCCTTGCACGGTAAAAAAAAGAGAGATCTGAGAGTCTGTTGAGTAAATTTGTCTCTGAAAATCCTAATTCTGAAATCGTTTTTACGATTTCATTTCAATCTGACCAAAGTAATTCCAATGACATAAACCGAGGTAAACCTGCCTCTCATCCCTCTGAGATAAACACATTGACACTTTAACCTGGTTTGGTAAAAAGATGCCTTCCTGCCGTCCCTCTTGATGAGGCGCTTTCCAAAAACTGAATCAAATTTCACAGCGTCAATCTTCCTAAATATTTACTTGCTTTCTTGGTCCTCTGCTCACCATGAAGAGCATCCTGTAGAGCAGCCTCCACGCTGCTGTGGCCTGACGCTTGGTCCTCCGGGCCAGCGAGCAGCCCTTCCTATGCAGCCTGCCCCCCCTGGACGCCGGCATCGTGGCTTCAGAGACGGCGCTTTTCGTTTCCACACACTGAGACGGAGATATACGAAGAGGGGTTGGCTCGACTCTGTTTGAGATCTTGCTCCGTCCACAACTATTATTCATCTGATGGTCAGTACACCTCTCCTTCAACTTTCCTCACCCTCCTCCTTCCCTGCGCTCTCTTTCTAATTCGCAGCTGCCCCGCTCTCTCTCATAGGCCTGGGGTCAGAAGCCCTAGTCTGGAGTACACCTCTGCCTCTGGGGAAAAGTGGACTTTGATGGGGATTGAGCCATTGATCCTCCGTCCTGCCGTTCTGTGAGCGTAGGCAGAGAAAAAGTGCTTGCTGCCGGCTTGTTTTGCATATCAACCAGTCGTGGACGGTCTGGCCAATTGGTTTGTGCAATTACAGGGGGGAAATTTCCCCTTGGATCTGTCTCTTTGCATCAGTCCTGGTCGGCCCATGTCTCTACCTCCACATCCTGCCAGCCATCAGATTTGCCACCAGATATCTCCACTCCTACCTCCTCTTCTGCTGGTTCTTCCTCTCCTTGTCAGCTCTGTGTGACCCCTCTGGTGTGGTTTCCAGAGAGCTGAATGGAGAGGCCGGGGACTGTATCAGTGTCCAGTCTCTCAATAGCGGCAGTACAATGTAGACTGTTCTGGCTTGTTACCTCAACACACAGAGGAATGGCTGACTCAAAAATGGGAGGCTATGAGCCGGTGGGGCTAACGGGGCAGGAATGTTAACTATGGCCTCGCACAAGAACAAAACGTGACATGTATTACCCAGTGCTTACACATGGCGTAAATAAACAGAAGGGTGCACTGGACACGAAAAGAACTCCCATGCAAAAGTGTAATGATTTGAATGGGAAGACTTGGTCTCAGGTACAGTATCATCTGGTTTCCTGTATTAAGACAGGGTTCAGTGTCAATTCGTATGCAAGGGTTGGGTGATATGTTAAAATCTTCCAACTGTCTCTAGGTACTAACCTAATCCCTATACCATTTTAAAGAAATAAGTTATTGGACTTAAGCTTGTTGCGAAACAAAAAGAGAATCCCCTATTTGGTATTATATTGGTTATTAAACCAGATTTGAAAACAATTTCTGTACCTACTGATTGGATAACGTTCGAGAGCTTGATTATCATTTAGTCACTGAAAGATGGAAATCAGGGCAACAAGAACCGTTGTAATATGGCCCAACTCCAAACAGCAGCTCCTATATCAGTGTAGGCGATGAATTCCCAAGGAAGCAGAGCTCCCGCCTTCGAAACATTATTTTCAAAAGCCCTGAAAAAAAAACAACAAGCTGTGCACTCAGGCTGCTGGGCTGGAAACACTGTGATGACTGTCAGCCACCGGTGACAGTCTCCATCTCCATTTGATGTTACATTATTTTCTCTACCGATGAAATGTTGCTCAAATCAAAGGAGAAGCTGTGCACTTTACAAGCAGAGAGGCCACATCGTAGCAGTAATAAGCAAATATACATGACGAGGGAGAAGATGAAGAGGAATAGGCAGACTGGTGATTAAATTGCCATGTTAGTGGGCCATCGTGCCACGATGCCATCTTCTTTGGAGAGCCCAATAAAAATAGACATGTGCACATAAATCAAACAGAGTGGATGGGAGGAGAGAGAAAGACGAGAGGGATGGCTGATCTCGTTTTGCTCCACTCAAGCCCATTTAGGACTTTTATTATTCATCCTAAACAAGTATTATTCCACAAAGTCTCAGAGAGCTTTGGGAGGGCAGTGTGTTTTAATAATGAAACCAGCTTCAGACAACAGCACCCATTCTACCACGTCCCCTCAGCTGTTCAGACCCACTCCCGCACGACTGCCACTGCAAAGGCAAAGGACTGAAAGCAACTGTACAGTATTCTGAAATAGCATATGCCTAAAAGTAAATGAAAGGTCAATTGAACATTTTTGTTTCCAATATTGAACATTCCCCGATGACAAGACAAGTTAGTCTGGAATAACTAATAGAAATCCCTGTGCTGCCCCCCAAAACACTTGATCTGGCTGGTTCAGAGGGGCCGCACCACACGACTGCCAAGGGGACAGGACACAAACAATAACACAGCTGCTGAGCGCACAAGGAGACTATTGATAGCTATATAGACCCATAAAGACCATAACTGCTAGTCAAACCGATGCAATTCATCCTAGTAGACCCCATTCTGCGGAGATAACATCATGACAGTAAAGAGATGCTGCAACACTGTGACCGTTTGACCTGCTCCCATCTGGCCACACCATAAACCTTGCCAGAGGACGCTTAACATTAAAGATCACCAGGACAGGGCTGTGTGGAGAGGGTTCGCTGGGACAAACAACGGGCTTACCTGCTAATGTTTAGGAAGTGATGTTTACATTTCTTACAGTCTTGGTGTTAGCCTATGAACATTTGCTAATTAGCACGAAAAACAATGTCCCACGGGGCTGATGGGAATGTCATCTGCAAGTATTTGGATAGAAACTTGTCCTGGAAAACTAAAACTGGCGCAGTTTTCTAGTAAAACTGTGTCAGATGAAAATGGTCAGACTTCATCCTCTAGGTGCCATCTGTACCATATTGAATTTCAATCCATCCCGTGATCTGGACCAAAGTGGTCGACCAATACCATCTGACCAACACCGCCCACCCATCATTACTAGCATGGCTACAAACTAGAATGGCACTGAGTCGAGCACACACCCCAGCCAAGGCCTAACAACCCACTCTAGTTTTATCAAGTTGCACCAAATTTGAAAAACTCATAAATATCAGTTTCCTAAATGTGCCAGATTTTTTTCCCATCTAGAACCATGAATTATTCCATCAGAAATGTTGTAAAACATCCAACGAAATCCGTACAAAAACTCAAAAGTTTACTTCCTTACCAATACTGCGTCTTTTCACAAATTATCATGGAAATCCATTCAGTCGTTTGCAATCTTACACACAAACAAACCAACCAACCCACCAGCAGACAGGGACAACATACCCTGCTTGGTGAGGTATTCATTTATATATATTGTGCATTCATAGCATACTACAATTATTTTGTCCTGTATAATTTATAATACATTGCTAAATAAATGCAAAAGAAAAAGCAAATGAATTCTCCGACTGTTAAACTAGGCCAGACTCGCATTAATGGAGATATTTAAAAAAAATATGCTCACAGAAGGTTTTGGGAGTTGTGTGAAACTTTGCAGCTCAAGTGTTAATAGTCTCAGCTTCTTCAGCTAAAACCTCCCCACAGCCCATAATAATTACCGGTTGTTTGTCCCCTTTGGCCTCTCGGTGGCAGGACAAGCAGGCGGCCATGTCCTGTGCCAGGCAGGACAGCTTGTCCCTGAGGAGCCGTCCTAAACTGAGCAGCGCAGAGCCCAGCAACAAGTCCTTCTCCTCGGCCTCGCAGCCAGACGGCCAGAACCAGCACATGGACAGGAGCGAGCACAGGGCCTGAGCGAGCGACTGGTCCCTCATGAAGAGCTCGATGAAGGTGGTGAGGTAGAGACACGACCGAGGAGCTTCATCGTTCACCGTTGGGACAACAATAGGTATGGCCACTGCCATGGAAGCTAAAGGCAGCCACTTTGTGGTCATTCTAGCCAGACCTGCGTCATGTTGGATGCTCTTGGTCGCTCCTGGGCTCCTTCCTTTTCAGTTTGTATTTGCCTTTCCAACTTGTTTACAGTGGAGTGGACTGACTGCAGCAGGCCAGCATTAACTGCACTGACGACAGTAAGCTCAGATTATTAGCTTGCTCACGGCCAGATGGCGGCTGATGGGCTTAGTCATAACACACACACACACACTCCAAATTACCCCCCCCCCCCCCCCCCAAACTCGTATCCCGCAGACAGACGCACACTCCAGTCGGGTAAAGGAGGGGATGACTGTAGCTGCAAGGAAGAAGGGATCTTGTTTGAAGAAGATGATGCAGTTGAATTTCCGTAGGCATCACCAAATCTTTTTGAAGTCCAGCACCAAAATAAGAGATGAAAATCAAAACTGAATAATTCAACTTCTCTCTTAGTCACACATTTTTTTATATAAAGTCTAAACACACGTTTTTAATTCCTCTTGTCTACTGAGACATGTAGGAAAGCCGAGACCAAAAAAAAGAGGAAGAAGTAAGGAAGCAGGCGCAAATGTTGCAGTCTACTTAGATATATACCTTCTTTTCATCCAGAGAGAACTAATAACATCACTGTTTCACTTGAGTGAATCAAACTGAGCAGCAGAGAGAAGTTTGGCCCCAGTCTTTTTTCACTAGACCATTTAAATGCTCTTACTCAAATGTCTGGATCAAAGCAAAGAGGCTTAAAATGTCTGCCCACTGTTTAACCTTTGGTTTATTACAAGACATGACCGACCAAACATACAACTTCTCTTTATGGGCAAAAACCAAAGTCACAGTTTGCATTACGTAATGGAATTTGGCATTAAAGTGACATGGCTGTAATCTACAAGCAAGGTCAAGATACGAGTCTGCACAATAAATAAGATGATACTTTATTGGCTTTCACAACATATGACAAACAAAGGAAACTAAGGCTGAACTATTTATATTATAAATCAGTATCAATACAATCATTTATTAAAGAATTGTATCTTCAAATGTCTCAATCCAAAAGTTATTATGTTTACTGAAAGATAAAACCTTAAAATCTTCAGATATTTGTATCTGAGAAGTGAGAAGAACTATAGACTGTATATAAAGATGAGTGACGCATCTCTACTACCTTCCACGATGAAGCTACACTATCATGCAATACGAATGCCACCATCTTGGCTCATTTGTAGCCATTAGCAAATCAGGGATGGAGCCATGGTACAGATGTCTCGCTGATACATGCACTTGACCTATCACGAGTCCTTCTCAGCTGTCAATCATGCTGTCTCAACCCTTATCTACTGAGAAGGTGGAGTTTAAGACCTATACTGCTGCCTGTCACTGGGGGGCAACCAAGACACTTTGGCTTCACTTTTTGGCACAATATCTTTACAGTCTATGGGTGATTGTGAAAGGTTTGCTTTAAAAATGATTCATACTACATTCAACTGCTATGCAGGAAGGTCTTGGGTTTATATAATTGAATGATTGAAGTGAAACATTTTCAAAAACCAAAAGGCATTGAGTTTACTTTCATGGAAGATTAAGAAACACAGCAAATGTTCACCGAAGCAGGGCTGTGGGGGTAATTCTCTGCACATCCTGGTATGTTCATCTGTGTGTGCAGTGATACACAAGTGTGACTTCACTACAGTGGACTGGTGCCATGTGGTGACACCACACGATGCCAGATTACTTCCCCTGTCCTTCCATCTGTCTACTCCGATCGCCTGTTACACTTTAGATGTGTGTGCATGTTCAAGTGTGTGCGTGAGAAAGTGTGGATCACCTGCCAGTCAAATACACAAAATCCCCCCAAGCCTCTCAGTTTCAGTAAACAGGCAGAGATGAGGTGTGGCTTGAACAAAATGGAAGCTGAAGCTTTTGAATTTGAAGACACACATTCGCCTCACTAAAACAAATGCATGCATGTGAAATCAATTCAATTTCAGGTGCCTCATGGGAGTTATCCGGGACCAATTCAGTTGAGTTCAGCAATCGATTGGCTAAGCTCCTGATGGAACCACAACATTGTGTCAAACCAATTGCCATGGTGCTCTACAGCCAAATGTATCGTTAAGTAACTCGTACACATAGGCAGCACAAGCCTGATGGTAAACAACACTGTCAACTGTGCCTAGTCAGCATTTCACCTCAAACACACACACGCAAATCTCTCTTGTGTAATAAGCACAAATTGGAATGCAATGGACCAATTAATCAAAAGGTAGTCGGTCTGGGGAGGCGGCCGATTACAACGCGTGACAACAGGCTTGAAATTACTCCTTCCCCTCCATCCATCTCTATTGACTTCCACAACCCCACGTGCACACAGTTGTGCCCCTATATGCTGATACATGGCTGATTTTCTACTTGGTGACTCGATTCCCCTTCTCCCCGCCCCAGAGAACAAATTGATGGCCGTGCGGTGATTAAATTCCGTTCATTTCCATGGTGTCAAAAAAAAAAAATCTGATTTACAAGCACCATTTTTTTTTTAAACCCGCCTTCACAGTGGCTGAGTTTCCCTGATGGAAGGAGAGGGGCTTTGTCTCCTTCCCTGCATCAAATGTGCACGTATGAGCACAGACATTCAATAACATCCCCCCCCCCTACCTTCCTCCCTCCCTCCCTCCCTCCCTCCTTCACTCTCTCACACACATACACACACACACCTATCTTCCATTCATTCACTCAGTAAAATACAAACGGCGGGGAGCTGAGCAGCAGCAGCAGCAGTGGTGCAGTGCAGATCTCAGCGCAGTGGGACTGACTCATGTCGCCGGGCAAACAAAAAGGGAAGACAAATAGAGCCAGATAGAGAGAGAGAGCAGAGAAAAGGGCAAGTTGTCCTCACTAATCCACCTCCTGGATTGACCTCGGGTCAAACACTGCATGGCATTTTCTGACTCAAGCAATTAGAATAAAGCCGCGGCATTTAAAAACGTTTTCTGGTTCTTTGGCCTGGATTTACAATCAATGAATCATAGCTGAACGGACACACAACACCACTGCCTATTCCCGTTTTTCATTTGAGCTCATATTACATAACGAGCAGCTCGCTAAAAGGATGCCAAACAAGCACTCACGCCCCAGATAACAACCACGCGGCTTTAAAAGGAGATATCAGCCGAACAATGCAAAAGGGGGTGAATATGCACAAATGCGTGCACATGCGCTCAGAGGCTTCCATCCATAAACACACTTTGACCGCTCACATTCACTATTGCTCTCAATAAACACCGGCATGCAGATCAACCCGTTTCAAGGCCGCTCTGAGGCGTTAATTCCCAAAGGGGCCAGTTCCCACTCAGTTTTATGACTTCAATAAAGTTGGTTTACATATCAAAAACCTGAGCGGGTATTCAATGACCGGCAGCACAGAAATATGTGTGCAATATGCCATAAATCATTGAAGACAAACAACGGCCTATTTATAGAGGCGATATTCCTATAAAACTGGTTTGAAACGGAGGGGTCGAGTTAATTGCAAGAGTCTTAAAGCAAAAACAAACAAAGACGTGTCACAGAAATCTGTCTGCATGTCTACAATACAATGATTAATAAGTATACGTGTTTGAGTTAAGGTGAGGATGACTGAAACACATTCGACAGCTTGTCCTATGAGAGATTCTGCTTCGCCTGTGGGGGATGCATGTATTAATGTGCATATATCCACACATGTGTGGGTTTTCCCGCTTGTGTGTGTGTGTATGTGTGTGTGTGTGTGTGTGTGTGTGTGTGTGTGTGTGTGTGTGTGTGTGTGTGTGTGTGTGTGTGTGTGTGTACGCTAGAGGCGGTGGGAAGGTTACACATCGTCTTTTCGCGATCTGGATCCCGTCTGCATGACAGTAATAAGCTGTGTTTGTACCGGTGGCTATGATGAAATATCCTAATTATGGTAATGCTGAGGATTGGAGCCAGTCTGGTTTCTGACAGCCCCACAGCTGCCACTGTGAGTGGGCACAGACACACACGCACTCTGCGACTCGCACACTTTTATTCACGCAAACAAACCTGAAAGGACAGAGGTGTTCTTTACGTGTACGTCTACACGTAAAGAACACAACATGAATAGAATACTTTCTAACAAACACACACACACTTTCTCTCACCCCTCCCACCTTGCTGTGCTGAACAGGCCTGTGTGCGCAGTGGGAGTGACCATTCTCGAGTCCTACGCACAGGGATGCAACACCGTCAGCTGCACTGCACACATCTGGAAGGAGAAACAGAGGCAACAGTCAGAATTAGGAGGTGTGTGTGTGTGACAGATGTTTTCATCACTCATCATTAGATCTGTGCTATAGTGTTTATTGCTTAAGCACAACCTTACCACAAACACACACAATGCAGGCTAATTGTTGCACAGAAATGAAATGTCTCCACACAAAAAATGCCACAAGGCATTTGGTCGTTTCAAGAAACCAACCCTGATTTAGATAAAACTAATTTAGAAAGAAAAATATTTATAAAAATAGAATAAAAAGTTCCTGAATATCCCTCTGTATTTTGACATCCTGATAATGATGATGTCTCATTAACCGATTGTTATTAAAACATTTTCCAGATTTTTCGGCCTCATTAAATCCAAGGACCCGAGGACAAACTCTCCAGCAATTGGCACACGAAAATACTTTTCTCCGGATGTAGCCTGGGAGGCAGGCCAACGTGACAGCAGGGAAACAAAAGAAATCTTCTGGACCTCCCGTGGAGCCGAGTTTCACTTACTGAAACTGGCAATCATAAAGTCAACAAAATGTGAAGCTACTATAAATATCTAGTAATCTGTATTTGCTTCCCTTGTCTTAGACGTTTGCATCAGGCTGCATGAAGACAGATGACAGACGGCCTCTTTCTAGGACTACCACCATGAAATGACTCTGTTATTGTCCTTTGTGTCAGACATGCGTTAATTCCCCCACTGTCGCCATTTGTCTCTCATCCTCTTGTTCAGCCTGCAGATAATACGCCCTCTAGAGACATACAAGAAAACTGCAGGAACTTTGATTACACTACTTCTTATAATGAAGCCTTTAAGTCATTAAGCCCCCCGTTCAATTATGATGGCAGTGGGAGAAAACAATAATGTCATTAATATGACACTCTCTCTGAGAGTAACTCTCTTTTTGAATGTTTTTTGATGCAAAACAATGGAATAAACAATAAAAAGGCAGCATGTGTTTGTCAGCTGCAGAGATTATTAAGAGGTTTTCACGCTTGGTTAAGTGCATTTCAGGAATCCATAATAACCTGTGTTCATATATCATATAAATATCGTGTGTATATAAATATATATATATATATATATATGTCACAATCTTAATTTCTACTCAGTTAACCATGCTTACTGTGAGTTCCTCATAAACTGAGTTGTAATTAAAATGATTACTAATACAATTTACTGACCACCTCAATCTGTGAATGTACTTCTTGGAACTTCCCTTACCTTTAGAGCGAGTCTCAAACAAAAACAAATGCCTGTCCACCAGCTGGGTATCAGCCGTGCCCGTGTAGTGTAGTTTCAGTTCTGACACCTCGCTGTTCACATTAAAACTGATCCAAGCCCACAGAACGTTGTACATTCACAGCGATAACAAGACCTCTGCTGTCGAAAGCCCCGTCTGGCTTGCTGGCTTGCTTTCTTTCTTTATCCCTCTCTCTCTCTCTCTTTCTCTCTCTCTCTGTCTCTCTTAGTGGATGAACAGTTCTTTGTCGTCTGCCTTTAACTTTTGACATTGACTCGTTTGAGGAAGTAAAATGTCCGGACATGGTGGGGTTTTTTTGTGGTGTGATGTGAGAAGATGACCTTACTTCTCAGCAGTAACGGCTAATGTGAGCAACTGATGACATTCTATCTTTTACACGAACAACACTTCCTTGAGAGTTGCTAGAAGAACTACCACAATGACAAAGATACTTAGAAAATTATTGTTTTCTAGAGTAAGTACTCAAATAAAACACAGCACACACTGACTGCTATCCCTGATGTGTGTGTGTCTGTGTGCCAAATGTGCCGCTGTAGATAACCGTTCTCTCTCTCTTCCACAAAAGGGAAGAAAAAACGAACTGCAACTTTGAATATCAACTTCACTTTCATTGTTATTGTTTTCCCATGAAATAGGAACCTCCATTATTTTCTGTCTCCCCTTGATACAGCAGTAATCCCTCTAATGACTGGAGCTACAGTTTTGGTGCTGGTTTGTGGTTTGTGTGTGTTTTTATGTCATTTGGATTTAAGCACCTGAGGAGGACTTGGCTCGGTGGTGCTTGCCGCGAGCTTCCTGGTCGATGTTGGTGGGAGGGGCTGAATGTGCGCAGGCCACAGCTGGCGGCAGCGGCCCATTCCGCCTCAGGCTCAGGTGCAGAGTTTGTTCGGCAAACAGCGTCTGGATCAACGCCAGGTCCAGACCCGACACACACCGACGGTTCAGCATCAAGATCTCGTCGCCTGGACGCAAACCTGCCAACAAAAACACACATTTCAGAATTTGAAGATTGCACATGATAGTGATCCTGGGGATTTCAGGTTAAATTTCCTCATTTCTACGTAAGCGTGCACCTTCGTTGAAGGCCAGTCCATCAGGAAGCACCTCGCTGACAAAGATGCGACTGTTCTTTTGGGCGTCTATGTGTCCTGTTACTGCGAAACCTGCGAGTCGGAAGACAAACAAAGATGCAGAAAGATAGTCAACAAAGATAAACTGAGAGAAGGATTACATAAAGGATCATGAGGTGTGCAGAAAATTACAGACGCAAAAAAAAAATCGATCCACAACTGAGACTCACCAAAGTCTCCGGTGCTGCTCGGCCTGCTCATGTGCAGTGTAAACACATTAACTGCGAAAACCTCCAGCTGATCATTGACCTACAGGGTGATAGCAAACAAATCAATACCCATTAAAGGAAAGTTTAGAACTCTGTATCTGTGTGTGACTGTGCACCGTGGACACCCTCCTCACCATGTCGCTGACGAGCTCTCCGGACGCCACACATCGAACCCCCACGTCCTGCCCCGCTCGCCGGTGCAGTCGGAGGCAGTGCAGAGCCGGCTCCAGCTGTTTCACCTGTTTACACAAGAGTCCCTGAATGTTCAGCAGCCTGTACGCACACAGTCATCGCACATATTTCATGCACCGACGCTTCGTCCGACAGCTGCTGTGTGGCCAGAGCGTGAATTATTCACCGACTTCACACCATGTGATGAGACATTTCTGGTAAACAAAAAAAGCCGTGTGTGTGTGTGTGTCCATCAGTAGTCATTTGTCGGCGACTGTGTGAAGTCAGACACACCTGGTGTAGCTGAACATTTCTGGAGCATTAACTTTCGTATTTACATGTGATCAAACCCAACATAACAAAATACATAATGTCAGAATTGTATATATGAATGGCAGGATTATCTACCTAATCTAAATGACACAACTGCCGTTGTTTTTGTTTTTGACTGGAACGCATGAAATCATTTCTTTGAAGCCAACCGCCAAACCCACCTTGCAGGCCGCAGAGAGCAGGTCGGCGGCCGTCTGGTCTCTCCTGACGGGAACCTGCACTGTCAGGCCGTCTGGCATGTACACGCCAGTCAGCTCGTCTGTGGCGCCGCTGATGCTGTCCCACGCACCGACCTCAGGGGGCGACATGGAGTAAATGCTGGTCAGCACGTCCAGCCTCTGTAGGAGGAGGAGAGGAAATTGGGGGGAAAGGAAGGGAAGGTAAAGAGAGATCATTAAAAAAAAAAGAAGCAAGGAAGTGGGTGAGCAGTGATAGATAGAGGGAGAGACCAAATGGGGAAAAGAAGGCGGAGAAGGAAATAAACAGAGAGAGTGAGTGAATGAATGAGAGGGAGAGTTTGAGTAACAGCCCACAAATCAATAGAGTTCCATTAGTCTAAATGCTTGGCTGTGGATCAGGCAGCAATGCAAAGATGTCATACAATTAGCCGTTCAGAAATTCATTTGACAATATAGACGGCAGTTGCTCCACATTATAATCATTGTAATGGCCGTGTACACAAGATGACTGGCAGCGGTCTAGACACCCAGATGATATCGGTGCACGTCACCGGGACCTTTTCCATCTGGGAAAGCCACAAGTCCAGTTCTGACTTCAGCGACGTGTGTAGGGGCAATTTTATTTAAAGTCAGTCAGACAGAAGGGAACTATTCGTTGGTGGCATTAACATCGAGGCCTGAACCGGGTATTAAGCCCGCTGCTCGGCCTCACAGGCAGCCATTTGGTGGGTTTTGGTTGCGACTCTGTGTCTCTGGAGGGGGAAAGGGCCTCTGCTGCGCTGTGGGGCTGTGGGGCTGCGGGAGAGGCCGCAGTGCAGCAGAAAACCACAATTATCAAGACCCCAGATCTGGAGGAATGGGCTCAATCACACCAAATGTAGAGAAAAACCAGTGATTCATCACTTCTGACAAAGACAAAGTTATAAACTGAGAGACAGGACCAAGAGGAATAATTGCCTTAATGAGTAGGTCTGGGTTATATAGCAAAGCATTATGGGATTATAAAACTGGAGAGTGGTGTGTGAGGCCTTGTGTCTGATGTGCTTATGCGAGTGTGTGTGTGTGTGTGTGTGTGTGTGTGTGTGTGTGTGTGTGTGTGTGTGTGTGTGGGCTGTTCTATCCGTTTCTGAAGCTGGATGTTTGCTCTTAATGAATAACCTTTTTCCCCCTACCTGACGAAAAAGCCCAAAGAGACAAGCTGTTGTCTCTGATTCACAGCATCACTAAGCTCCACACAGAAAAAGTGCACACAAGAAGCCGTGTTGGTTCAGAAAAAACACTTTAAACACGCAAACATTTACTTGGTTTTCCATCTAAACGTCCCCATGACACGTTAACTTCTAGAATCAGCGCGGAAATACAGGCCGCCGATGTTCCTATCCCAAAATGTGTCCCTCAGTTGTTGGTGACGGAGGAAAACAAGGTGCCACTTCAACGCCCACCTCTTCAGGGACGTGAGGTCATGCTTACAAACTGAGGATGAAAAAATACAAAATAAAGCGTCATGGCAACTGGTAGCATAAACCAGCCCATTTGTGTCCGAGCTAAATAGGGTGGCTGGAAAACTAAGATTTGGACGTCTGTGCTGACCTGACTGGCGGCTGACTAACACTGTAAACTCATTCATGGTCAAGCGAGGGTTGGAGCTGTTGCCTGGTCAACGTTCCGTGAGCCAGTGCCAAGAGTACAGACCAGGCACGCGCTGGTCTTCAACAAGTACTCTGTGTGGCCAGGGCCTATTTACATTTGCATTCGGCCAAATGATTCAAGCCCTTTTTTATCCTTTTGAGTGTTGAAATTATTTCCGCGCATGCCAACCTCCACCCCGCCGCTTCCAAACATAGAACACACTCGGACGGTTTGGTGGCCGCCACACAAATCCAGCCTTTCTGTTCCACTTAGCAACTGAGTAACAAAAATATGACAGCACTGACTCAAGCACAACTATTTTAGACAATTTCCTTCTCTTACATCCTTAAGAAGAGTATTACTGTTCATTTCCTTGACTTTTCACCCAAGGTTCCTTGTTCCTCTGCTATGACACCCGTTTCTTCACAATAACATACACAAGGTGACAATAACTGCTGCCCAGATTGGCTAGATAGTGGACCTCAGCAGTGACCTCAAAGTCACAGAAAGGAACGAGTATTAGTGGAGAGTGGAGTGTGGCGACACGGAAAGAGGGATCAGTGAGTCAGGGACGACGAGAGCAGCGCGGTGGAGATCAAAAGCCCATTTAATATCTCCACAACCCTCCTCTGGAATACACTCAATGAAGCAGGCATTTGTTCATTACATTATTGAGCTAGAAGGGCGCCCAGTACATCCTGTACATCCACCAAGGCCCAACAGTCCCCATAAATTCAATCAGGCTGCACCAAATGCACAAACTCATAGATATCAATCCTCTAAAATGCCTGATTCAGATTTATGCATCAATTCATGAGAAATTGGTGAAAATGTAAAAAAATGTAAAAAGCTCCGTCCAGATCTATGGTTAAAATTCAAGGGCTTCTGCGTGACCTTTATTTTTTAACCTCCATGGTGGCCAAGGCAGCTGCTAGTCACATATCCCTTATAGATGTTCATGTCTCTCTGGTTATGCCACGTCCCAAAGCCACAGTGTGGGCACTTCCTGAGACTCCTGGTATCGTTGCATGGTTAATAATTCGCATAGCTCACACAATGTCAAGTGCTATACGAGAGTGCACTACAACAAAGCACGGGTACAAACCCTTCACTTCAAAAGGGTTGGAGGGAAGTGGCTGCTTATTAGAGAGATTCACAGGATTCGAGGAACCAGGAAGTACAGCATCAACAGGTCAGGACAGATCCAGACAGACGTGAAGAAATGTACGTGTTGGCCAACAAATCCAAAGAGCTGTGCTGAACTCCTCCTTTTCCCAACCAGAAGAATCCTAATCCCCACTAATCAAAATAGACCCATGAGACGAGCTGTTTTCCACATTCAAAACCTCGGAGGGATCCAAACACTTGACTGAGGGGAAGCCGCTAGATTTGATGCAAAATCTAAGCGTTGACCCAATGAAGGCCATGATTGTTTCCCAAACCACTTCCTGTTCTGAGTCCATTTTTCTAAAGCCTTAATGAGAGCAGTTTTAACACTCGCCACATTCACCACAGCCTTACACTATGAATCACTACATCCTGTGGAACATTGATCCTCATAACACCCGTCCTGCTCCGTCTAAATGTGGCCATTATGCTCATCTGTCTGCGCCAGACTTCCACTGCTCCTCTGGCGAGGCTTTGATGAGATTTTATTTTGAGGGACAAACAACTATTCTCTAGTTTCTTTTTCACATGGAGGACAGTCACGTCAAAGTCATTCTCTATTAAAGGAAAAGTTAGCTATTTCAGGGATAGTCTTTTCTGCTGTACGCCAGATTTACAAGAGAAGATTAATACAATTCATCTATCTGCTAGTTATTTATATATATATATAGCTACATCCAGCAGGAGCATAGCTTATCTCTTCATAAAGACCAGAGAAATGGGGAAAAGGTTCGACTGGAGTTAATACAAAAAGCTTATCATAAAAAAACTATTGTTTTAGGAATGGCTATGTGCTGAGCTATAGGACTGTGTCCACAGTGACTTTCTTGAACCTTACCCTCACTTTGCCGGGCCAAGATATTATTTTCTTCACACTTCAGTTTTGTTAAGCTTAAAAAACAAAAGAGCATTTTAACATCACCTCTGCATTTATTTTGTCCATATTTGTGCAGGTATTCTGAAAGCTTTTGGATAAGGACAAAACAGACGACACGGAGCAGTACCACCGTAAATCATAGTGAGGCAGTATAGCCAGTAGTTCAAGCAAACGACCATAGGAGACGAGGAAGACATTTCAACAATGGAGGAACCTCTTTTTGTGGAGAGACTTTACGAGTAAGTAAGTAAACTACTGGCACCCATATGACGTTCCAGGCACAGCATCCAGCAGCCTCTTATGTCCCTTTCTTAAGAGAAACACTAACATATCTATTATCTCTGAGCTGCCCTCTAGTAGATGTACCATCATGAAGGATGCATGGAAGTGACACCTTGTTTCCACTTACTTTATTCAGACTCCACCCCCTAGCACTGAACGTACAGAAAACTGTTTCACTTTAAGATTGTCGGTTAAAGCACTCAACAAAGGCTCAACGAGTAACTATTTATCACAGAGGAATCACAGAGGAATGCACTGTTGGTTTACTCGCGTACAGACACAGAGCTGTGTGGAGATGAGGCGTCCGAGGTGCCAGTAAGCAAAGTGTGTCACCTTTGGACAGAGGCAGGCCAACTGTGTTTCCCATGATTCCAGTCTTTATGCTCGGAGTTGAAGCTCACAGAAATATTTCACGCTTCCTTGATGCAGGCATGCAAATACACGATAAACTGCACACGCTGCAGCTTAATGTCTCCATGTGCGGCTGCTCAGATGGCCAGAATTCACACTCCTCAACAGTCAACACGGTTTACCATCCATACACTCACACATCCAATCGCCAACACTTCAACCCAACACCCTCCGTTAACTTAATTATGGTGTGAATCTGGGGCCGTGTCCACCGCGAAGTTTAACACTGTCACACTGCAGTAAAAGTCTGCTTATCTTGGAGACACCTGCAGATCGACATGAAAGGGATCCCATCTTTCATCCTCGACAAATATCGTTACACGGCCCAGAATCAAAGCCAGGAGAGACCGCTGAGGTCATGGCAAAAGCTGACCCATTCCAGCCGGGGCATCTTCACGCTGAAACTGATATTTCAGCATGTAAAAAGCTACCACAGGATGGATGAGACAGATGGCAGAGGAATGTTTAAAGGATATATCACAGATCCTGAAAACCATAGTGGACGCACAGAGTTACCAAACGCTATGACTCACCTCGGTGCTCCTGGGAGGCAGTGCGTAAGTTTGACCTCCAGAGTCGCCCTCAAAGATCTGAAATGAAGGAACAAACAGTCAGAGCTGCAGACAGCGGGGCACCACGCTGATCGACTCACAGGCAATTCTGTGGCCGGCGACTCCGGCAAACACAATATCCGACACATACGGCGCTATTATGTAGTTAATTAAAAAGTATGCGTGGCGAGTGCAGCGCTTTGATACGGATTCCACAAGGGGTCTGTGGCCTTTGAAGGTGCAGTCATGGAAATATGCAAGTGTGTGTGTGTGTGCGCGCATGTGGGACAGTGACTGTTTGAGGGGAAATCTTTCACTTCTCATTCCGTTCCAGCCTTCTCCTCCCGGCTTGTGATTGCACGGCACGCTGCGTCTGGCTGAGCCCTCTGAGTTGGAGGTAACTCTCTGTTCTCAGAGGAACAACTCTATAACACAGCGGTGACAGAGGACTATCCATTATGTGAAGGTGGAACTCCAATCCTCACTCAAAGCGGCCGCAGTTATCAGGTTTTGAGATAGTTTGTCACCGGGCAGCCGGAGACATGATGGGTGGCATCGCCTCTGACAGATATAGGGCATTTTGTTCTAAAAATGGGTCGTAGACAAGCTTACAAGTGCTTATATTTTTTGGTGTGAATTTAAATTAGATGAAGCCAAGTTTCCTGCTTAATTTCCCTTTTGCTAGTGCAGTGTCCATTCTATACCTGCCTCTTTGGACTGGGGTGTTTGTTTGGCCTGTGGTGATGCTTGTTGCAGCTTTTTAAGTAAAGAGTAAAGAGTGTCTGCAGAGGAAGCTGCACCACCGCTGATGCACAAAGAGCTGTTTATTCCAAGATATGCACAAAACACTTAGAAATCGGTATACGGAGAATACCTTGCAGGGAATATCCCCATTCCTCCAAAAACAATCCCAAGAAAATAAATCTCCTTTACAACCAGAAAAACTCCAGCTCCTGTTATGGAAGAACCCTCATCTGACCTCCGATCAGCAGACTACAGTAACTCTCCCCCCCTCAACATGAGCACATTATAAAGTGGCTGTAAACAGCCCTGCTTCACCGTAAACTGACTAATTTTAGAAAGCTCCACAAACTCTCCCACAAATCTTCAGACCTTTCTGGCCTACTTCCCACAGCCTGCTGGCCAGCCCCTTACTGTATACACAGCAGAGCTAAGGCGGATGAGAGATGAGAATATGAGGGGGGGTGGGGGGAGGAGATTGGGGATTGGGGGGGGTGCCTGACTTAGGAGCAAGGTTGTCAAGCGCAGCGTCATAGTGGTAAATGGGATTTAGGCTTTAGTCAACACAGAGGAGTCAGTATGGAAACTGTGGGAGAAAGACCGCCGGGTAATGCTCTGATGTTTATGCTTTGAGAACCAGGGGGGTTTGAGAGAGAGGACAAGGCTGAAAGGAAAAAAATGAAAAAGACCTATATAGTGAGAAAAACTGAGGGGGACAATGAGATGAATCTCTAGGTTTAGGAGAGATTAGATAAAAAGAAAGAGGCTAAAACGTTGTAGGAAGAGAAATAAATGGAGAAGAAAAGGGTGGGAAAGTAAGAAGATCTATCTTGGAAATCTTGGCGAGAAGCTCAGTCTGGGAACCTGAGAAGGTAAAAACAGATTAAGTGCATGGACGAGGAGTTTGGCTACGGAGACCGGCCTCGCTGTCCAAATCCTTTCGCCAGCAAACACATGTCTCGTTTGGGCAACTAGGGAGCTGGTGATGTCATTCAAAATGGCCTTGGTTGAATTTACCCATAAAGAATAATAGAAAACTGAAACTAACACTACAGTGATCTCTCACCAAACGCTCTGAAAATCACTAACAGCCATTAACTGTTCCTCATTAGCCTCCCTGTACAGAAAACAGACAAAAGGCAAGACTCCGAAAAGAGCTTGACAGAAAAGAAAAGTTGGAGACCTGAGGGAAAAAATAAATAAAGGGAAGCTCTTTAATATTTAGCGTCTTTACACCGACCATCTGCTAATGACTGCAGGGCTGAGGGAAGAGTGGAGGATGCCATCTACCACATATGGCTTTTAATAATTCATGTGTGTGCTGCAGCGCCACCTCAGCCTTCTGCACTGTGAAATGTAACTGGGCCTCATTAAGGCTGGCCGGCTGGAGTTCCCCAGTAAAAGAGTACACACTCACACAGACACACTCACACACACAGGTAGCACCTAGCAGCTGACAGACAAATGCACAAATATCACAGAGCAGGTGGTGGCATGGATAAGCCAGATAAGAGCGAGTGAAACGGGACAGGGAACATTTAGTGAGCAGTCAAAGGGATCAGGACTCACCAGCGGAAGAACATGACTGGCTCTTAACAGCTCAGGCCCCGTACCGACAACACCGCTCACTGTGTTAATCAAAACCATGCCCCTCTCCTCGTCCTACAGTCGCAGCTAATGAACAAAGGCCCATAAAAAAAAAAAAGACTCGCGCAAATGGGTGCTTCCTGTGGCTGTTCCTAAAATAGACCACTGAGAGTAGCGCGTCCTCCAGGGCCGTACCTTTAGGGCACAGAGTGGTGGAATTCTGTATCAATAAATAAATAGCCTGCATGAGTCTAATTACTAACCTGAGAGGACTTTTTAGACCCCCACTCCCCCTCCTCCGTCTGCATCTGGGTATGGAATGCTCCCCTGTGCTCCAAGCTGATGGGAGGTTTGCACTCAAACTTACCGGGAAGCAGGAGGAGGGGAGTGACATGAGCTTATGTGCGTCTAATTAATAAACTCTCCTTTGGGGGGGAATGTGCTGAAAACGCTGCGCGACTCTAACGGTCTTTCAAGTCGGCGCAGTCACTGAACATGTGAGTAAGCAATAAGGCGACATGTTTTTAGGCCTGTTCACGTACAATCTGACAGTTTCTCTCAGCCTTTTGAACTTTAGGATTAGTTAATGGGCTGAATCTTATACGGTGCAAATTTTCCAGTATTATCTACCACTCAAAGTGTTTAAAGCAAAAGCAGCATTTATCTATTTACACAAACAAACACATACACAAACACACACACGATCTTAGAGCGCAATTATGACCCTGTTCAGACATGGTCATCCAATTACAAGCGGGGGCTAAGGAGGGTTGAGTGGGTCATCCATTATTCAGAAGGTCGGCAGTTCGATCCCGGTCTTCCCCATTCCACATGCCCAAGTGGCCTTGTGCAAGAAACTGAACCTTGGCTGTGCCGTTCTCATAGAAAAAGTGTTGCTCATAGAAGCACCGCATGAATGCGTGTGTGAGTGGGTCAATGGAAAAAATACTGTAAATACAGTAGTCTGAAAGAACCCAAATGCATCCTCAAGGGGTCCTGAGATCCGATCACTCAGACCTCACTCGGAGGTGGCCACATTCTTTTCACTGTGTGAATGCAAATGTAATTCCAGATCTGAAAAGTGGCCTTAAGTACATGCTGCACTTTTTCTATCACACACCATTAACTTGCTGTCGTCAGCGTCATGGGCAATTTGGGGTTAATATGTGAGTTTAGCATGTGGACCGGAGGAGCCGGGCATCGACCCTGCATGTTCATATCATGTGTATGTGCCGCCTCCCGCCGCTAATCCAGACCACCTGAAGCATTTTATTTCTCTTTAGATGAGATTAGTTAGTGCTGAAGTCAGAAAAACATGTGCAGTTTGTGACATAATCTTTGATCTTAGCACCACTGTTTTTTGGGATTGAAGCGATTGCTCATGGGTTGGCTGCAACTCACATATTAAAAAACAAAGAATCTTCCACCTCTACAAAGTGACACGGAGATAGAACACAGTAATCGTAATAGCGGCAAAGTGTGGCAGCATCTTGAACCTACATGAAGCGCTATGTAGTGCACAATTGTATCCTAAGGCAAGACAGCTGTACTGAGTTTGACTACAAAGAAAAACACCGACAGCAGTGCATTTCTACTGCAGCAGTGTTTTACATATTTGCATAAACGATTCTGAACACTGAAGATATTAAATATTAAGATATTAGACATTTTAACCAAGACACTTTGCTACAGCCCCGAAACTGTTCATATGAGAGAGATAATGAGCATTATGAGTTTTTGTGGCATTTGAAATGATTTTTTTTAATAATTATAGCACCCATCTCTGTGCATGTAACTGTGGGTGCAGTAATACCTGTGATACGGAGGGCCTCTTGTCCCGGCCTCTCTTCGTGAGGTTGTCGAGACCTTTCAGCGAAGAGAAAAGACCTCTCTTGTGTTGTCTGTAAGTCAGGGACAGCGAGCGCCTCCTCAGAGTGGCCTCATCTCGGGAACAGATCTGAACAGATTGCACAAGAACAGGACTTTAATCATCGGGCTCGCCAAAAGAAAAGTCATCTAATTAGACCATCATAATTAAGTTCATCTTCCTCCAGTAATGCAAAAAGGATATGTTTTTCGGGATGCTTTCAAGTTTTGGAATGATTAAAAGGGATTTCAAGAATTCCTGTTAAATATCCAGGGAATTGAAAGTGAAGTATTGCAAAACAAAAAGGGAACACGCAGAGCAAACAAACAGGAAATACAGTTTGTTCTCTGATTATTTATTTAGCATTCAATCATTTGTCTTGACCCGGTCTAAGAGTTCCTCACCAGTGCGTGGAAGGAAGAGACCGAGAAGACCCCCAGGCGCCCCAGGGTGGTTTTGGTAGGGCGGCTGGCGATGGCTAGCAGGCTCTTTGGGTTGGGCAGCTCCCCGCCCTGAAGGCTGGCAAGGTAACAGCGCATCCTGAAGAGATCCATGTTAAACCGCTCGAGATTCTGCTCCCACTGCTGGATCTGAGGAGAAAGGAAGAAGGTTATTTTGGTAAGTTTGGTGGAGGTGTTTTCGAAGCCCTGCTCACACTTAGTAGTCATGAACGCCATTTGTGATAGTGAAAACCAAATGTTCTTCTAACCCAGTCTGAGTATATACTGTAGATGTGTCCTGTGACATGTTGGCATGAGCGATTCAAGAGTGAGAGAGAGAGAGGAGTCAGAAGGGACTGAACAGGTCAATGAGCAGTGCACAGATCTACTATGAAGAAAGGTTTTACAATTTGAAAAATACATTAGGGGCACGTTTGGCACTGCCCCACCAGATCCAGATGGCGCTGTTGTGCAGAAAGCTCAATACATCTGTACTTTGTGGCAAAATATATTTTATTTTATTTTATATGCAAAGTAGAGTGAATGTGTGTGTGGATAAACTGCTTGCTCTGTGAAAAGCTTCTCTCTTGCCGTCCGTCTCTGCTCTGGGAGCAACGGCCCAGGCTTGAGACTGTCACCATGGAAACACCAATGAGCGTGAACCACACAGGCCAAAGTTAACATTGGGTGGAGGGGGCACTTTTAGATGTGCCCCACGAATTCTGCCTAGCAACTCGACTCGAATAATGCGAAACGCGACTCCAGCTCCTAGCCTGTTGCCTACTCGGCTTCACCTGAGCTAACATGATAACAGTATATCCCCGTCAGTGAACACTACCTGAGTCTCTGGAGAGGTTTCACTCATATCGGATGAATAATACGGTTTGATGTTCGGTTTGTTCTCCTGAAAGAGAAGCTAAAGATGTCTGCGCTCCCGTTTTTGTGTTAAGTAAAGTTTAGTATTTTATTTATGTGTTATTAGTGATCGCAGGTACCTGTACCTGGCTTGTTAGCTTAGCTCTGCTAGCCCGGACACACTGTGTGCTGTGTGTTTAAAGAAGCATTACATCTCCTAAAGCTCTTTATTCAGAGTATTGATGTTGATGTGTTGTAATGTGTTACAAACTTTTCTGCTACATTCAGTTTTTTACATCGTTAATCTTACCCACCACCTATTTTCTAAACTGAATGGATTTCTGCTCCCTGCTGGCACTCAAAATACAGCCCATAGTATATCTTACTGGTCTTTATAGGCCTACTGCTTATAATAATCAGCTACCTCTATTTTTGTGATGGTGACATGACGTCATACAAATTGCCCCACCAGAAATGTCATAATAAAATCCTCACTGGTATCAATCATGGACAGGTGTTGTAAACTGGACAGGTGTTGTAAACTAGCATTTATGCTAATACACTGTAAACAATGCATCTGGTTCATCCAATGACATTGTCATGTCCATGTCCAAATAAAATAAAATCAAAATCAAAATCATAATGTGTCGGCCATTGTTGATATTGTTGCTGTGTCCACAAAAAACTCAACATCTTGACATTGAAAGTTCATTCAATTTGTTGTGAATCTGTCGCGAGACAGAGGACGGCGCCTGAGCCCCGGCACCACATGCGTCCCAGACCACGTTCTAATTTGGTCTCAGTGATCGGATCTCAAGATGGAGTACGGACACATTGGAGCTGGATCAGACCTGTACTTTAGCGCTGACCACTTTTCATCGGATCCCTCGGGTGATAACACCAGGTCTGAACGGGGTCCAAGTGAATTCAGTGGACGCGTTTGGGTGGAGGCAGTGAAAAAGAGAATTTAGGGGAGGTAATGGCTTGGAGAGGGGGAGTCAACGAGGGAGATCAAAGGTCAATCGAGTGCTTTCCATCAAGCTGCAATTGCTTGCAGATGTTGGTGGAAGGTGAGGGCATAAATTGGAGGAGGTTTGATAGTGAGGGGTTAGTGTGTGTTGAGCAAAGGAGTGTGTGTGTGTGTGTGTGTGTGTTTGTGTGTGTGTGTGCGTGCAGTAAATCCAAGTGCCCATTTTAATGTAAGTCTAGAGAGGATTGTGATGTTGCGCACACCACCCGTTAAACCCGGACCGGCACACAAACCAGGGAGCGCATACACACAAAATTTACAGTTTGCCTTGCATGCCCCCCCGTCCCTGTTTGCACTATGTAAGCTATGAAAAAGTGCTTATTTTGTTGGCTGGAGACTCGTTTTAATGAGAACAGTCAAGTTAAACAACCCTCCATAACAATTGACTTTAATAGGTCTCGTCTGCGCTGCGAGTTCATTTACAATAACACACCCTATGGCGTTGTCCCATTAGGTCTCTTTCACGTTAATGGCATTCTGTAGGATCGGGAACAAACTGAGGAGGGACGGGAGGCTGCTGTTTTATGAACCTCTGACTTACACAGTTAAACAACTTCAACAGAAACTTTGCACAGAGATCACCAAGGGACCGTGACGAGCTATGTAATGTGCTGAACCCATGAAAGCGCCTGTGACTGTAGCTATGCAGGTGGCCTCTGTTAACAAGTCATGAGTCAGTGACATTCAGCAATCATTCCCAATCCAGACCTTGAGACCAGCATCTCAGAGTCCACATGCTTTGGATACAAAATGACCTCGCATTCTGTCATGCCAGATCTCTCTAAATAATTGAGGAGTGAGGCATCAATGCCATCATCTATCTCTAGGAAATCAGCACGGTTCAAATCAGAGATTGATTTAAACAAGGACATAGATGTTTTGACATCAGAGCCTAACCGTGACGATGTATATGGGTTATTGACGTGACGCCTATATATTCTGTCTGACTGCATTTTCTTCTGTTTAAAAAAAGGTTTAAATACATAAAGAAAGACCATATATATATATATATATATATATATATATGGAGAGTTACAACAGGTTTGTAACTCTCTCTCAAATTTGGAAAAAAAATTACCTTTTTCACAGCTGGTATGTAGCCGCCACATTATGATATCATGTGGTATGACCTCAAAAAAACGACTTTGATTCGAAATTTCATATTTACCTTTTGTGCTGACCTAGTTTGTTTTCCGTGGCCAATTCTGTCTGAAAATATCATGTGGTGCGACCATTGCAGAGTGTTTTACATTATAGATTTTTGTCCTATATTGGGAGTTTGGGGGATTTTTTATATTTAATTAATGATTTACATACATACAGTAATTTATTCTAGTATTATTTGGAAAAAATTCTATATCTAGAGTATTTTTATCTAATATTTCAGGAACAACGGTTTATGTTAAATTTTTGTGAAATATCATGAATAATTACCACCCGAAAAATGTTACATGTAATTTCCTCTCAGTTATTATGAATTTATTAGTAATTTATTATTTATTTGTGTTTATTTAAAGGGACGGTGACATTATAGAACAAAAATATGGATCATTATTTACAAAAACTCAAAAGAAATGCAACAACTTTTTTACTAATGACTTTATATTATTGAGAATTTGTAAAAAAAAATATAAGCATATTAAGGAAATTAAACTTTTTATGTCAACCAAAAGTTGAGTCATCTTATTTGTAGTCGCAAATGTTCCCACAGAGTATAACACTAAATATGTATCTCAGAGACATGGATTACAGCTTTACTCTGCTGAATGTGAACTCAAAGACTTTGTACACAAATCCTGTGAATACACATTTTTCCTCTTGCTTTTATATATTTGCTGCACATAGATGCACTGTATGAATATGTGTGAATGGGTAAAAAACTGTACTGTAAAGAGCTTTAAGTGGTCATCAAGACTAGAAAAGTGCTATATAAATGCAGAGCATTTACCATTTGTATATACACTGTTCTGAATTATAATTTAATTCCAATGAGTACTTTGAGGATGACTCGGTGGGGAGGGAGATATTACTAGGTACATCAGATAAGCTCCTTCCTCAAAAGCACAGAGACATTTTGGAGAGTCGCTGCTTTAGAATAATAAATATAACCATCACACCAGATCCTAGCATGAGTCTGATTTACACGCCATCTGGATGTGTTTGTCAACAGTCAGATATCTGCATTTGTATTCAGACATGAACGAAAATAGACCTTAGCAGAACATTCAGTTCAATGATTCATGCCAGGGCGTTTCACTGATGAACAGCAAAGCCTTTAAGCGGTCGACTGCTTCACGACTCAAGCAGGTTCGGATCAAAGCAGTAAGACAATCAACTGATATCAGTGAAAAGCAAAGGCATGTTTGGACCCATCTGGTCTACATGCGCCACTTATTTGCATCCATTGCAGGGCTATTAAGCTCAGCAGCAATAAGCCTTTCTTTAACAGATTCTCGTCTTTTCTTCTTTCCCCTCTTTAACATCTGCTCCATGCTCTCTGTAAAAGCCCTAATGCATAATAAGTCTTACAATGCAACTCGATCGCAGTGTGTGTGTGTGTGTGTTCTTGTGTGTGTGTGTGTGTGTGTGTGTTCTTGTGTGTGTGTGAGTGGAGGTAAATGCAGACTTCAAAAGAGGATCAGCTGGCACTGATTTCTGAAGACATGGGTGGGGGTGGGCGGGGACATCAAAGTAGTAGCATGTTGGTGCGAGACAACCCAAACGAAAACCTTAAATCTATCATCAGCCTCTGGGTGCCTGTACCAGAGTCTTGTCCCATACCCCTCTGACCCTATCATTGACTCCAAACCCCCGTCTGTCTCCTCGTCTACACTGAACTGGCATACCGGCTAAATGGAAACAGATCCACAAAGTCAGTCAAGTTTTCAGTGGGAGACATCTCCACTGGTCATTGCGGCAGTGAATTGTCCAACTTAGACACACATGGATTTATTACCACTCGGGATGCTTTAACTAAAAACCAAATAGTCGACAGCGACACTTAAGCTTTACCAGCACATAAATGCATAACTTTCCAAATGTGGACACTTGTGGCTAAGCAGAAATTTGGATAGTTCACCCAAAATTTTAATTTACTCATTATGTACTCACCACTATACAGACCGAGGGGTGGATTTTGAGTATCTCACTAGTAGTAGTAACTAGCTGAGTATAACAGCTAGTTACTACTACTACTACTACTTCTACTATCTGCATAGTGGTGAGAATATAATGATTGAATTAAAATGTTGGGGTGAACTATCCCTTTAAGTCTCTGACCACCTGAGTTGCAGGTACAAAAACAGCACCAGGATTTTACCCTCATTCCTCAACAAACACTTGTTTCTTGTAAAAGTATTTGTGTTCTCGCTAATCCATTGGTTATGGGCCTTTTTTATCAGATTCTGTAATCTGCTGCATGTAGGCTACGGCACAGTGCTGTGTGCTCG
This sequence comes from Platichthys flesus, assembly GCF_949316205.1. NCBI lineage: Eukaryota > Metazoa > Chordata > Actinopteri > Pleuronectiformes > Pleuronectidae > Platichthys > Platichthys flesus. Next base: position 12,707,010 of record NC_084954.1, on the reverse strand, counting down.
GCATTCTCCCCTAGGCAGTGAGTAGGAGGAGGAGGAGGAAGAGGAAGAGGATAATGCATGTTGCGAGCCCATTACCAGGAAACATCTGGAATCCCAATCTGATACTTGGGGGAAGAGAGCTGCTCCCCTGGGCCCCTCGGGATGCGTTCGGGGACCAGTGCATTTAGGCCACTTCACCCAACCACAGACAAAAATAAAGCGACGGTGTGTCGCCGCAGTCACAAATTCAGGGAAATTAAGTAGGGCATGTCATGTGGTCGCTATATGTATCATGCAAAATAATAACACACATGAGTTTAATTCAAAACTAAGTATGACAAGAGCATATGATACACAGATGATGCATTATCAGTGAAAACAGATTTGCAATGAAATTTCTCTGGAGGCCATGAAACACATGTTGTCATGCAACTGATGCAACAGGAGTCACCAATACTCATGTCTGAGTATGAGTTCCATCATCATCACCACCATACCTGGTTCTCAATAGCTTTGCGGTTCTTTGGGTTGTTGACCACAGTCAGCTGCAGCTCGGCCATCTTCTTCATCTTTCCGTCCATGTCGATCTTTTGCAGCAGCCCTCGGACCTGGCTGCGCAGCAGACGCACCGTGTCCTCCTTCCCCTGACGCTTGGCCAGCAGTGAGGCACTGGCAGAGTGAATGGCCGTCACCCAGTTCTCCAGGTCGGTCTGGTTGCTGGCCTGGAGGGGCAGGGAGACACAGGGAGTAAGATTTGATGAGGCAGTAAGACCAATATTCTTGTTACAAGATAGATTCAAAGATCTGACACCTAAGAAATCTCCTAGAATTTCCAGTCCAACAATATTGTGTTTTTCCATCATGTATCACAATAATATAATTGGGTGGTAACTTGGGCTTCGCTGGATCAATAAAAGAAAATGTGATTTGAAGCGCCTCTGAGAAACCACAGGTTATGAACTGTTTCCCTCTTAATAAGCCGTTTCATGATCATCTCTGTCTTTATAGGGTGATTCATTTGGAAGCAGAACATTTGTTGTGAAGCCCCTATTTTTCAATGAGGATGACTCATGCTCAACAGGCCGTGTAAGTGGAAACAAATGGAAGAAACAAATGGAAGAAACCAAGGCTTGATGTTTATGTTGCAGAGGTAATTTCTCTCTATTCTTCCCCCTGGGGCACCTTCACATCAACACCATTTTATTATTTATAGGTCTGGACACTGCAATATAGTGCAATCTGCGAAACTTGTAATTTTGAAAGTGGAGGAGTCTACATGGAAGGAGCCAATAAAATGGCTCCTGATATGTAGGTCAGTAAGCACAAGGGGCAAATAGGCTGTGCTCTCAGAACAACTTGTTTGAGAAGTTTAGGCTGTTTGCTCGCAAGACCTAACAAGCCAACATAGTTAATTTCAAATGTCTGGAAGAAAAGGTAAAAAGTGTCTCTCAGGAATAATTCAGCCAAAATCATGCAGTGCATGCTGCTATGTATTACCTATACATTCCCTTCTTTGTCTGGTATTAGCATATAAACACCAAAACATACCATTCACACTTAAATGCACATAAAGATTAAATCATTCCTTTGAATCTCAATAACAAAAATATTTGTTATATATGGAGAGCTGCGTCGGCTGATGTGCTTTACCTGAAAGAGGTATACATCTCCATATGAGTTGCTAAGGCAGAAGACATTCTCCCTCTTTGGATGTTCAGGAACGGCCTGGACGATGCTGTCCTCGGCCAAGAGAGCGTAGCGAGGCGACAGCTCCTGCTCCGGAGAACCTTTACCATAGGTCTCGTAGAACAGCAACGTACAACCTGGAAACCAAGATGTGGAGATACAGTAGATGATAATAGATTAACATGAGAAAGTGATGCAAAAAGAAAGTGTACGTCTAGAGTTTGGGTGTTTTAAAGACAAAATGTCCTCGTAAAAACATCCAAGAAATGTATTCAGCGGGACTGGGATATTTGCAGCAGCATTGAAACATAACATAAAAGAGATTTATTCTCCCAAAAGTTAGAATCATAAAAGCGTTAAGGCTGTCCTTGCTTCTACCCTCAGTTTTTGATGAAGAGATCTTAATTGTCTCTGAACAGGTATAAAGACATTTTGTGTTGAGCAACCTTGTAGAGGCTTAATAAGGTAACCAAAAAGAATTAAATCTAAAGTTAAGATAACGGCAGAAATATAAGCCATACAATTATTAAATTATTATAAAATATATGTGAAAATGTGTATATTCCAGGAATTGAAAAAGAGACAATACAGACAAAAGAAAAATAAACAACAAAGCAAAGATAAAGGGGACATTCAACAGAACAAGTTATCAGACAGATAAATATAAAAAAAATAATGGATTTGGGAGTTGATGATTGATATGAAGATAAACAATAAAACAACTTTGCAACACTTAAAAGCAGTTTGTGGATAGACTCACACAATTAGCCTGGATTTTATAATTTTCAGTAGAATTCCCTGTGAGCTTTTAATCACTAAATGTCAGGTGTGAAGCCATGGTCAAGGACAAAACACTGAGATTAAAACAGGAGCATTTGTGCTCCCCAAACCTGAACTTAACAAAGATTAAAATAGTATAATCTTCTAAACTATTAAGTCAAAACCACCTCCTCTATCCGCAGACTAAAAATTACCTTTCACGGTCACCCAGTACTGCTTCCACTTGCGGCGGGTTACCAGTTCTAGCTTCCTGTCCTTGTGCAGCGTGATAAGGGGTTTAAAAGAGAGCCAGCCGGCCCGCCTGACCACCCCCTGCTCCTTCTCAAACAGCAGGTCCAGCTCCTCCAGAGAGCCCTCTGCTGACTCGCTGCTGCTCTCCCCCTCTTCGGTGCCAGTGGACGGGTCTCTTCTCTCGCCTCCTCCCCCTCCACCCTGCCCTGTGCCCATGTCCAGCTCCCTCATGAAGTTCTCATAAATATTCTGGCGCAGGGCATCGCTGGTTGTTTGGGGGATGGCCCCTGAAGATTGGGCCCTTGACGTTCCTGGGAACCCGAGGAGGCTGGAGACCTGGGAGGGGGAGCTGGTGTCTGCAGTCAGGCCGTCGACTCCACTGTCAAAGGCATCACTCAAGTCCTTGCACCGAGATTCCTGATAAGGCACAAAAGGTGGAAGAAAGGCATGAGGACCATCTATTAATTAGATGACAGACGGAGGATGAAGGGAAGGATGAGATTTTCATTACAGCGATCAGTTTAATTGATTAGTTAGCCTTGGACTAGTTTGAATATATAAAAACTTATTTCACAGATTCATTGTTCCAGTTCTTATATTTATGCAAAAATAAACAATGTTTGTCCATAGACATAAACAGCTCTGTATATATGCATGACAAGCACTATGAGCTCATACTGCGAAACCTTTCAATTAGCCCAGGGGCACTGCACAATTGCAGGAGAAACTTTTGGAAAAAAAAACTCGTACCCACTTCAAAGTCTGCATTTCAGTCTGCAAATCTTTTTAAAAAGGCTGAGAAAGTGGGACAATTTCCTGCGATGGCACCTGGGAGGTTGGAACCCTCCAGGCTTTGACAATTTCACGTCATTTGGGGTCTGCCTAAGCTTCCCAATTCCCCAAATGAACACTTGATAGAACTGCAGTCTTTCATGGCTAGTGACAGCCTGCCTACTACTTGAGTAGATTGCAGCATCGATTCTGCCCCTGGCAACATAGTGGAGTGCTCTCAACGTGCAGACGCACAGCATGTGCTGTGATGACAGCGATCATTCTCCGTCTTTGTTTGTTTGTTTGTGTGTCTCCCTCTGCTTTGTCCGGGTCTTCTCCATCTCCTATACTTATTTTGTGCTATTTCCAACCCCTATTTAATAGTTAACAAAAAAGGGTTAGGCCAGACAGACCAGAGATTCTGTGAAATGAACCCTGTGAGCCCACAGTTTGAGGACTGCCTTTGTTTGACCATTATGTTCAACTGCCGCCACAGCACTGGTATGCTCAGGGCAGGTTTACGTCTGCTTTCCTTTAGCGGGCACAGTCCAAATTTATCCACCGTCTCCCTCCTCCAGCTGCCTTTCATTACAAGCAGGTTCTTGGTCTTTGGCATTAGGGTCAAAGTTTAACCTTTAAACCCACAACAGAGCCCTGGAGCCCAAGTGGAGGGAAACCAGAGCTGGAGGTGCTCCTGATTTTGGTTGACCAACTGAAAAGAAGGCAACTGGACCAGCCTGTGGAGACGTATGCCGCGGAGGTTTGGCATTCAACAAAATGGCCCCCAAAGGAAAAAGGAAATTTATTCCGCAGACAAGCTTCTTTGCTGTCGCTACGTAGACAACATTAGCATTAACAGCTGTTTCTACAATCGTGCATCAAATTTCAAACTTCATTTGAAAGCAGCGCCAATGCTTACTCTGGTTTGGCTTCTGTTTCCATCATGCGTCTGCTGAAGTGAGCGTGCTACTCAGCTAGCTCCAGTCAGGCCATGCACATATCCAGTCTTAGTGTTAGCATACAGGCTGCCCTGAAGAAGAAGCACTGCTCAGAGGCTGTAACTCTGTCTTAGTAAATAAAAGCTCCTGGCAAGTGACCATTACCACCACCATTCCCTGAAAGACAGGGCAGGTGAGATAACTTGCATATTGCAACTTTAAACACCACCACTTTAATATGAGCTAGTTTCAGGTCTTGTCATTACCTCAAATGATTATTATTAGTATCATTATTTGTTTGAATTATCATTTAGCTTTTGTTAGTGTTAGGGTTTAGGTCAGGGGTGAGGAGCCCTGTTTGTTAGAATTTGTCAGCCAAACCTGGAGCTTGCATTAGATTTTAATTTCCTTGAGAAAACACACCTTATTTAAAAGGTTTCCTGAGGATTTATTCAGGTAAGAAACAATGCTCTTTTAGATTTATGTCTGAATAAGGAAACAGACTCGAGTAAACATGTGGTTGCTTGGCTCTGGCCCCAAATTGGCTAAGTACCTACAAATAGCCATAGATTAGCATGGCATTATGGCAGGCGGGAGATTTAGAGGCAGACATTACTAATGTAAAGTGAAAGCTGTGGAACGCTCAGAATGATTACTGTCTGTCTACAGGGGTGTTTGTCACTCCACACTCAGGTGACAGTGTCAAGGCAAAGTACGTCATATATTTCGCTCAGCAACATCTGCTATTTAAGTACAAGGCGAAGCTCACAAATTCTAAGAAGAAGAAAAAATGTAATCTGAATACAATGATTGTTCTGTTCTGTCCTTTGGTTTGTTGTCTGACACAACTGACTGAACACGAATCCTGATAAGCAGATTTACTCTCTGAAGACTGAGAGGGGAGCCCAGAAAATTCGCACTGCACAACAGCCAGAACAACCGTAAGTCATTCATTAACATTAGAGGAGGGGTGGGGGTTAAATCTCCGGCTAGGATTTAATTTCGCTCTAACAGAGCCTCTCAGGGGCTTAGAGCTATTCTCTTGGCAGTGCCTAAACACTGTTCTTAAAACTTTTACAAGGCAGAGCTAAACGAATTAATGCAGAAACAACTGCTTTCAAGCCTGCAAGATAGAGGAGGACACGGGTTCAGGTTCAGTTTAAACAAATGTTTTGTGTCAAATTAAAGCTATTAAGACTGGAGTGGTTGTAGGAGAAAGATTGACATGGTCGGCGCAGGCAGACAACATGCAGACAAGCCGTGGTTATTTCCAACCTCTCCTCTGAACCTGTCCTGTAGGTATCACAAGTATCGTTTTACTACTTGGAAAACATATGTATGCTGTATATCAGCTGCCTGATGCGTCACTGCAGCAGCTTGATCTACTTCCAAATTGATATGCACCTCAATCAGTCATTAGCTAGACTGAAACCTGTAAAACCGTTTAAATATAATTTAAATCTTGGACTAATGACTACTTAGACTAAAAATTAGGCTCTTGATCCATCCTTACCCGACTTTTAAAAAAACGTTGACATATGGGTACTGCACTCATAACTATGAAAGCACACAGTCAGTATGCAATAATACTTCACATGTACCCACCTCGATACAGTCCCTTAGTATTTGTGTTCTTTCTGAATAAAAACAAGCACTTGTTTCCTGGCCTTACAAACGTCATTTTGTGCCACCCCACTGTGCCCTGTCCTCAAACAGCTGCTGTTGTGGCGGTAAGGACCACAGGACGGTGGTTGCTCACTGACCATGCCAGAATAACCACTGCTGCTCATGATCAAATAAGCCTCGCCAGACAGACAACTGTCTGTGCGTGGCCCTCTCCTGTCTAATAAGCTGTTACTGTAAGGCTTGTGATGAAAGAACTACAGATGACCACAATAAAAAATGATATGACTGTAGCTACCGTGAGCTTAAACTAAGAGGACTACAAGTTACAGGGTGACTACAAACAAGCTTTGTGACCTAATGTTTTACATACCATGTCGATATGATTCCTGAATGAACCCTGGGAGCGATAAAGCAGTGTAAAGAAGAAAGTCACAACGCAGTAGATTAAAATTAATGTGATTCTGAAAACCCATCCCAGCCAAACTTACCTGAGACTTCCTCTTCTTGCGGCTGAGGCTGCCTGTCCAGTCACTGAGGCGTCTGATGCGGTTTCTGATGGAGTCTTTCTTGGGGGCGCCAAAATCTGGCACACCTTGCTCCTGGTGCTGTTCCTGGTCAGGGTAACGGTCCAACTCCTCACTCATGGTGTGTGCTTTGGGCCTGCGACAGGGCAGGGTGTATGATGAGTACTGCCGGACATCGGGGCATTCTTCCTCCAAGGGAGCATCGAGGACGGATGCGAAGGAGGCTCGGTGTCCCCTCTGGCCTGCTGGAAGATTCTGTAACTGGGAGGACAGGTCTCTGGCTGTGGGGAAGGTAGCAGCTATCGAGGGCTCCCTGTAGAGGTCTGTGATAGACACAGGGGGGCATTGCTCAGTAAATGAGTCAAGCTGGTGGATTGGCGAGTGAACTAGAGTCCTGCTTGCAGAGCAGGATTGTTCCTGCTCACCCAGCTCTGTGCTGGGCCCCCAGGGGGAGTCGTACCATGAACCATCAGAGCTCAGCGAGCTTCCCTTGCTGGTTCTGGCTGTGGAGGAGGTAGAAGCCGGCGGAGGACCACTGCAGGGGCCATCTAGCCCACTACCACTGGAACCAGGCAGACTGGGAGTGGAGGCAGACTCAAGGTTGGGGGAGAACTTCAGCAGTTGTACAGGGCCAGTGGCCTCGTTCAGGAGAAGAGGATTTCCTGAAGTGTTGGTGAACTCCACTCTGAGACTACCGTCCTTCTTGATCACCACCCGCGGGCTGCTCTGCTCCTCTAGAACCTCATGTTCCTCACTGTGTCTATCCTGGGTATTTCCACCGAGCTCAGCCCCGTACGGATTATCTTCATACTCATCTGACATGTGACGCTTCCGTATGCCACATCCAGGCGAGCGATGCCAGCGATGCTCACTCGGACTGCTTCTTGCTCCCTTGGAGACATAGTCATAGTGCCGAGCGGAGTATGGCTGTCGGCTTTTAGGAGGGGACAAACAACCACGACCAACACACCTGGCCTTGTACCCTGAGCCCACTGGGGCACTTTTCCACCATGTATGTGGTGACAGGGCATCATCTTTGGCTGAGCGGAGTTTCAGTGAATATGGCTTCTGTTTCCCAGGAAAGACGATGCTGGCGCCTTTTTGCCCCTGGATGCTGTACTGGCTCTCTGAATTTCCCATCTCTGTCTGGAAAACAAAACCATAACGTCAATGGCATGATCATGGAAAAATGGTTACTTATACATATGGGCAGTATAACATAAATGACATGGTATGAGATAATGCCAGGTCACCAGAGACATACAATTAACATATTACTCAAACAATAACGGCCACACTCCCATAAAACCCTACACACATACTCGTTTTCATTTGCAAAGGCTGGTTTGAGAGTAAAACAGCAGCAGGTCTAACATATTCCTTATGGCTTTCAAAAAGAATGGTTGTGAGTAAGTCCATCACATCTGGTCATCAACCCATCTGGTCTGCCCCCCTCCTTGTTGGCTACACACTTTCTTTATTTCTCTTGAAAAGTAAAGTCAGATTAACAGGATTTTCTCATTTGAATGGTTGTTATGTGTGACAGAGTTTAGGACAATGAAAAATAAATCACTTCCAGACTGTTGGAGAGCCTTGATCAAACATGTATGTCATACATGTTTGATGCTTTAGGACATACTGTGAATACATTGCATAATAGGTCCAGGTAAATCCTTTCTACAGTCTTTAAGTCTTTGAATTGTCACACCAAGTAGATTATGTGGAGGAGGAAATAGTGGCTACATTTAAAAAGGACGATCACTGAAAACAGGACCAATATATTTGAAGACAAAGTTTAAAGACCCACTGGTATTCAAACGCTACAATGACTTTAAAAGATTGTAATGCGTGTACGGGGACATATTTTAAAAGGTGGGTTCAATATAATCAGGTATAATAATAGGGACAACCCAGACTCACCTGTCTGAAAGTCTCGTCTCAGATTGGAGCTCCTGCGCTCGGTCCTCTCCGCCTCATTGCTTAAAATAAACTCATCCCTTCGTCGTCTGGCTCATCTGAAACATAGAGAGAGAGGTCGACTTAGTATTTAGCACTGTAATTTACTTCATGCAATGGGCACTGAGTTTGATAACAGGTGTGAGCATTTAAAGAGCAGATTCTAATCCCCCCCGGCTCTTGGGAGGGGATAGTGTTTGGTGGGCAGCACTACTTGTTTCTCATCGGGATAAACAAAGCTAGTGTGAAGTTGCAACAAAAATAAGGCTCATTCCACTAGCTGAGATTGTAGTCAGAGATTTTCCTAAGTCTGGAAAACAACTTATTGGCAGGTTTGCAAAAATTATACAGCCAAATAAGTATTTCCTCTCAAGATGCAGCCCTTAAGTTTCAAGCACTCCCAAGGAACAAGACAGCACAGAATATCAGTGCCACCCTGGCACTGTCGTATGACCAGTTTAAAAATATCACTCCACCTCCCAAATTTAGCTATCCTCAATCAGGCATCCAAACCAAACATTAGCCAGACATTTTTCCACCTCCCCACAACTAAATGACGTCGTCTTTGATCAGAGTTGGGAAAGTTTTTGAAATAAGGCTACAGTTTGACCGTCTGTTTATTTTTAAACCTTGGAATTCTAGCTTGCCTTTTTCTTTTTTTACTTGTCAAAGCAAAATTTGTCCGGGGTTAGATCCAAAACCAGAGACGGCCGAAGAGCAGTCTCTCTTAGGCAACAGGCATCATATGAGAGGCAGTGTGACTGTCTCCTGTGTGTGTGTAATACAATCTACCTACATGCATTTAGCTCATACTCCAGGAAGGTTTTCAGATGCTGCTAACTCTACTAAGCCTCAAAGCACACACGTACAGCATGTATAAGGTTACAGTGTAAACAGCCCGCTGCCAAAAGCCCTAACCTTCAGGCTTAAGTGATCTGCAGAATTAAGAGTTTATCAGCTCCTGCTTGGACGCACCTTGACTGTGAGGTGAGATTATGGTGTTTGGCTGACTGAGTAAATGGACTTCTGTAAAAGCATTTGTTTAATACATGAAGCTGAGTAGGAAACTCCATGGGACTTGAACCATTTAAGTGTAAAGCACATGTGGCACTGGATCCTGGGGTTCGAGGGCAGGGCAGAGATACAGGCTAATGGTACAAAGAAAATTAAACATGACAAGAAGCCACACTAAGGAATTATTCCATCATTATTTAAACTGTTTATACAAAGTGTGAAAAAACAGGAGCAGTTGAAAGTGCAGTGGAAACTTGGACGGCCTGCAATGAACTTGAACTCTAACTCTGAGCTGATCAGAGGATTAACCAAACACTTGTTTCACTCGTCACGAGTTTCAGGGTGAACCAGAGTGATAGGATATGGAATACAATTGAATACAGCACTGATCCTGAACACACCTATTCCAACTTTTTAGCTTTTTGCCAAGAACACAGAAAAAAGTTTCCATCTTTTCCATCCATGTTGAGCTGGGTCACGATTCACAAGAACTTTGGGCAAAGCCGAGTCAATAGCACTCATGGAGGCGCGATTAACTACTGGTTGGTCCAATTCTAGGCGTTTAGGTCTGCTTGTGGAAAAAATGCCACTTTTCTGGCTTACACTGTTTAAAACCCTCAGCACAACTACACCACCAGACTCTTCACTTCTATCAGCATCTGTCAAGGAATCCAGAACGCAGAGCAAAGTGAAGGTAAAAGGATTCGAGAAGCGCCTCCACATGAATGCAGAGAGATTTCAGCAATACTCTTTCTGGAGCAAAAGACAGAGAAAGCAGCTGCTGACAACACCAGGAGTCAGCATAAAGTTGACTGTCGAACTTGTCACAGTGACTGCTTTCTTTTAACAGTACTACTGATGCTTTCTTTGCACAGTTTATTCACGCAGAGCAGTGCTCCGACATTGAAAAGGCTTTAAGGCCAGCCAACACACAAACCCAGAGACACACACACGTTTGCCTTCTGCTGCGAGCTGAACCGGAGTATTGTGTGGCTGTTTTTGAGAGAACAAGACAAGTCTTCCTTTTAGCTGCAAACCACTGACGCCCAAGTTTCAACTCTCCCTCCCTCTTCCCCTTCAGTCCTCTGTTGTAGTCAATGAGTTTCCTACAGACCATCTGCTCGGGGGCCAAGGGACCACTGCCACCCCATCGCTCCTCGACACACCCTATGACCTGGCATTCTTCTTAGGTTGCCCCTGGGTGACTCCCACGTAAGCTCCGTGTTTAGTCTGGCACTGGTTGCGCGTCTTGGGTCTGGAGCTCAGGATAACGGTGAGGAACGAGCCACACCTCGACATGGTATAAACACTGTAGGTAGGTGAAGCATTAAGGAAATAATATTTTTCCTTCATGAGGGCAATTGAGCATCTGTGGAACAGGAGGTACAGCCTCTTGTTCACAAAGGCAGAGGCAGGACAACTCTGCTTGTAGTTCCGACCTTGTGTCCTTGAATCTAAACTTGAGGAAGAAAGCTCAAAGTATTGACACAGCAGTGTGAGCTGCACAGTGATTTCCCAAGAGAACCCAGGCCCACAGAAACAGCATGATGATGTTAGTGCAGTTTGTTTTTTATCAACACTACCAGAAAAAATTTGAGATAAAGAAATCTAGCCAGACCTTTTCATTCCTGTCAAAAAAGAGAACACTCCATCAGCATAATTCTCAATATATAGTCTAACCAAATGACATAATATTTAGTTGACACAAGATTCTGATAGAATAAATTATAAATAAATAAAATGCAAATTAAAAATAAATTGGCCAAAATAATTTCACATCAATATAAAGTACCAACGAGGTGCCATTATTTTTGAATTATAAGTCTGCGAACTAGAAATGATGAGGTAATTTGTTATTGTTAATACAATGGCGCTGCCTTCCTCCTGTCAAATCACACCCCATGGGACTTGTCTCTTATCACTTTCCTCTGGCGCTGTGACAACTGAGCTCTTAAAGGAGCAGCGTGCAATTTTAAGCAACTTAAATTCAAACTTGTGAAAAACCACAAACAATGTTTAACATAAGAGCAACAACAGGAAGTGAAGAAGGAGAGAGAACAATTATTGGAAGATATCCCCTGCTGAGTTTTTGTCCAGAAGAACCAGATTCAAAGAATCCAGCAGTGGTTTGGTTATGAGGAGGAACGTCCATGTATGAATCACTTGCTGAAAGCCCATATTACAGTGCACTGGATTCAGCCAAAACCACTAAACATCCATCAAAGTGCTTGTTAAGTGTCTTTCAGGCTTTTTCATAATACATTTAAAAGCTGTGTGCCTGGCTCCTGACCAAAAATGACATGGCAGCCCTCTGAAAGAGTTATACACGTATGCCATTCCAGAGCCATGCCAAGAAAATAAAATGTGCATTTGAAAAAATTGTGTGCGATTTGTTCCGTAAGAGCAAGCGATCAGCAACTTCAGCACGAGATACAACATTTAGGCAAGGTGGGTGAGCTTGTCATACTTAGTTACGATCATGAGAGAATGTGAGTCGTAAATAAAATCCTGACAACCCTGAACCAGAGAATGAAAAAGACAATAAAAGCTGAGACTGTAAGAGGTCATTTTGTTCCATCTACAAAAACAACCTAAATAAAGCACAAACTGCTATCTGGTGGACACAGGTGCAACAAATGCAAACACACAGTGTCACCCACACCTGTGCATCCAAACAACAGGAAACCCAACGCAACCTCTTCACCCTGACCCTTTCCTCTTGCAGTAAAATTGGAGAAACAAAGGCAGAGAAGGATAAAACACAAAGCATCATCCCTTACCTCTGTGGCCCCGCTTTAATCTATCAGCTCTTTGAACAGCCTTGCACAGGAGAGGTCTAGCTGGTGTTCTCAGATCTCAGAGTGGATTCTCCCTGTAAAGGCTTGATGAGTCTTAAAGCAGAGTACATGCTGCATCTGACTCACAACCCCAGACACACTGGATGACATGTGGAAACTCCCTCCAGGCTTTGCGGCAGCAGCAAGTCACAGTCGTCCTGGGGTAGCCCTGAGTAACGGAGCACCAAGGGGCAACGCCAGCGAGTCGCGAGGGAAACCGAGAAGTTTTCAACAGAGGAGTTCTCCCAGAAAGAGAAGCAAGGAGGTTTTATAGCGCTCGTCCATTCAGTCTCCACTGCAAAAAGGGCTCCACTTCTCGACTATGTTGTTTTTCCTTTATCCTGTCTTTCCGTTGGCTAGGAAGAGGATGCCGGCTTGTTGCAGCCAAGGCGGTTTTCCACAGCAGTTTGAAGCGATTGGGTAAGACAAGTTGGCTGCGCGCTGCCTGGGAGGCACCGGGGAGGGCGCAATGACTGGAGCTCTTGTCTGACCCTAAATACCACAATGACCCCAGGAGGAGGCCAGGGAGGCAGTCGGCTACTGGGGATACAGAGAATGTTTGTGTGTGTGTTTGTTATACGTGTGTATTAATGAGCGAGTGTGACTCAGGGAATAAGAAAAAAAAAGTCTTGTAAGTGAAGACAGAGGGCTGGTGTGAGAAAGAGCAGAGCGACGGAGGAAACTACACAGGAGGAAACAGGGTTGGCGACATGGTTGAGCTATGTGAAAGTTTCTAGGGGCCACAGAGGGCGAATTTGCATCTAACTCTGAGGAGAAGTTCATCAAAACAACAGGAAAATGCAATTAGAATTTTCGGAACCGCACTCAAAGTGTTGGGAGTAAGTAATATCCCAGCGGTGACAACTGGAGCCCGCCGTCTCTCTAAAAACACACGCGTGCCTCCATTTGTCTATGGTTCACATAGCTGTGGTCACACAGTCAAACTGGACCAGTTCAGAAAGCAAAACCAGAACGCAACACGGCAGCAGAGACGGACGCAGTGTGCCAGACAGCCCCAAGAGCTGCTTCCACCTCTCCCCTGTTGAGCCAGAGCAACCAAGTGAACATTATTGGTGTTCAAGGACACAGCGACTGGTGCAAATGGAAAAACAGGAGAGTGTAGCTGGAATGCTCAATGGGGTTTCCTCCTTTAGAAATCCATCTCGGTATGAAAAGCTATTCAAAGTCATGTCCATGCCACGCTGTACGAGCAGCAGTGGAATAGCCTTTCATCAGCCTTCTGCTTGACATAGAGACATCAGCTTCAGGACACAATGTGAGCAGCGTTCAACAGGGCTAAACAACATTGTTGACAACACAATGGTCCATGTAGCGCAGTCTGAGCTGCTCTCAAAGCCCTTTGTCCGGCTGAAGATGCAGGCAGCTAAAAGGCTGGTGTACAAACACACGCTCAGAGGCTGAGACAGAAAATAGGAAAAGCAAGTTGGACCACTGGGATGCATATTCATATAGAGCAGGTGGTGGGTGTAATTTCAACCAGCCAATGGTCTGACCTCTAATTAAGATCGATTAAGGCACCAACAAAATCTCCTGAGCCAAAGTAAATCCCTTTATATCCAAAAATCTGGACATTTGGCATGCATCTCAGCGTATATCCCATAAATGTCTTCAAATGATGAACTAATGCCAGACCTGATAGTGGAAGGTGAATGTAGTGCTCCACATCATGATAATGACCCATTCACAAAATATTAGAGCTCGGTTTAACTTCTTAAGCCTAAAATAAATGTCAATGTCATAGGTATTTGGTAACTATATTTTAGGAGTCATTGTAATTTTATTTATATATGTACATTTATTGACAGATATATCAGTATTGAAATTTGTTACTTATTTTCGCCATTGGGGATCGGCCCCTCAAAATCTTTATCAGTCGAGCTCTACAAAATACTTATGTCATATTCTGCCTCTGTGATGTTACTCAGGAAGTGCAGCACATGAAATTCATGAAAAAGGTATGTCAGATAATCAGTAGTATTACTCTATGTGTGTGTGTGTTGACATAGGGTACAAAGAGTTTATCAGCACAGCTTTCCTTTTGGATAATGCTCTCAAACACCGGGGATTGCCACTGCTGCTGATACTGAGCTCCAGATGAACCTGAAGACAAAAATCTGTTCCTCTAATTTGCCCCCGCAATAACAAGTTAAACCAACATATGGACGACAGTAGACAGCGAAGGGAGTCAGGTTAGGTGAGCCTCGGGGGTTGGAGCACTTCTTTTGTCTTCCTGCACCATGCAACCTCTCACTTGTCCTCATTAAGACACAGTGGTTAGCTGTTTTAATCTTTTCAAACTACATACAATGTCACACTACGCTCTCGGTTCTTTACATGGCCAATTTGGTTTCTTGGACATTTATAAATAAATCTGTTGACCAAAAGCAATTTTTGAAAAGGGAAAGAAACATGGGTTGCAGCCCTATAGTGCAGTTAACAATGCAATGACATGGACTGTTTAACTTAAAAGGATGAAATAATTAGACAATGATTCTACATGTATACAGCACATTGGCTCCAGCCTCTCAGATGAATGAATTCCAGTTGTGCTGAACTGATAGAGGAAGGTGCCATTACATTACGATTTGAATGTAAAGTACATAAACTGTCGCATTAAATCGCAGACAGGGTACTTGCAATCGCTGATGAAAATCTCTTTCTGGTCGAGTGATGCTCATGGGACCGGGGATGAGGGGAAAGAGAGTTGTGGGGAGAAGCCAGAGGGAGAAATATGAGTTTTCAGTCAGTGTGCTAATATTTCTTGTCTCCTTCCTTAACAGTGTGATAGAGCTACTCTCGTGGCTGGAGGCCGTTTATGGTTGGTGACATCGATTATGCTGCTCGCTGGGGAATGCGGT
Source organism: Platichthys flesus (assembly GCF_949316205.1). NCBI lineage: Eukaryota > Metazoa > Chordata > Actinopteri > Pleuronectiformes > Pleuronectidae > Platichthys > Platichthys flesus. Next base: position 12,691,789 of record NC_084954.1, on the reverse strand, counting down.
CTGCGGCAATTTGAAAACAAAACATCCATGGGAGGAAATAAATTGATCTTAATTGCTCATTGTGGTCGAGATTAGTCCCCAGCCTTATTATATAGGGGTCTGGAAATACATCAGGAAAAAAAAGGGTGTCGGGAATTAAGGGGTGTAGACTGATGGAATTCACTTGTTGGGATGCTATAAGTCAGGGTGAAAGGTCAAGTCTTTTGTTTGGTCTCCAGGCTCGACCCTCAATCCCACCCACCCTCTCAAACAACTCTAAAACTATTGTGGGGGACTCTTAATATATTATAAAACTGAACTTAAAACTAGAATAGCACTCAATGGACTGCTGACCTCAATTAAGGCACACCAGTCCCCTTATGAAACCATATTTTAATTCACTACATTGCGAGGTTTATCTGGATCTGCACCAAATTACACAAGCTCGAAAGTTGCCCTTTATCGCAATGTTACTGAAATTAAATTAAATCCTGGACTAAAATGGGTTCTTCCCTTACCAATACTGCATCCTTCTACCAAGTTCTGTGGTTATTAGTCTTCACATTATTTTTTACATTGAATTCAATTATTCCCTGACTTGGAAAATCTTAATAAGAATAATTTTTGAATCGGCTCCTTTATTCTGATCTGCACCAAAATTGAATTGATTCCTCCATAGGTCATGTCCCATTGAGTGTGAATGAAAATCTGTGGAGGTGATTTTGTGTAAACTTGCTTACAAACAAACAGACTGGGGTGGACACCTATAAAATGTCCTTGGCTGAGGTGAAGTAAAGAGTTAATTAATCTAAACAGAAAAAAATGTACTCTTACATCTGAACTGTAAAGGTTAAAAAACAAAAACTAATGGGGATGAAAACATTTTAAAAATGTCTCTGATTTTCTGTGACATTTGAATCATTCCAAAGGTTATCCCTCCTACTATCTCACCTCTATCCCTCATCCCCTGCTTCATCATCCTTCTGTCTCATACAGTGAAATCTCCATCTTCTGCCAGCCTCCCCTGCCGTCAGCTCAGTTCATCTTCTACAGATTTGGAGCTCCTGTCTGACGGGGCAGCCCACAACAGAGAGAGTCCAACACTGACTTTAAATTAACTGAGATGTGTCACAACGTGCAGACTCTAAACTAACAAAAGGAGCGGTGAAGTGTGCCTGTGTGTGTTGAGTGTCAGTGTGTGTGTGTGTGTGTGTGAGGACAATGCCTGAGGGTTTGCTCTCTGCTGACAGTAGCAGCGGATGTGGTGTAAACAGTCATCTGAGGGTTTGTTTAAAGGAGACAATGTCTCAGAACATCCTCAAGGGGGTGCCGGTATCCATCTGCTGCCTCCTTGTGTTTATGCACTGGGTGTATTTTGAGTGGCAGAGGGAGGGATAGGTTAGCATCGTCATAGAAAAAGATGGAAAGTGTATGAGCTGGAGCAAAGAGCTGGAAGACTGCAGGTACAAGTCAGCTGCTCTGCTAATTAAGCAGTTTAATGGGCATAGGAAGGTCAATTTCAGGGTTAAATCTTAGAGAGGTGAAGACGCAAACACGCACTGACACACACACACACACACACACAGAGTCAGCATGTCATTGAACTTGTTCCAGAGCTGCAGTATCACAGTGGAGCTGCTTTCATACATGCACTGAATTCCGGATATTCTCCTGAAATTATAATTTAGCATTATAAACCCCTATCTTTAAGGTGCATAGTTATAGGGAAAGTACCCGGAAGCGACAGTAAAAGTAATAGAAGGAGCTATTGGCCGTGCATACGAAACACGTGGGAACCAGATTGCCTAAAAAGCAGAATGGTCAGCTAAGAGACTCGGAGGCTGCAGGACAAACAATCTCACACCCAGCCGGAGCCAGGAAGACGGGGCAAAGCACGGCGACGGCTTCCTTGTACACAGGGGAAGGACAGATACCTAATTATCTCTCTGCCGATAAGAGATAGACAAAGAAAAGTGCCGTTGAGGTGGAGAGATGGTAAACATTAGTTGTTAACCTTCGGGAAGGTCAGTTTAAATTTTGGGTGTCATCAGTGCAAGGTTTGCAGTTGCTTTACATATTTGCACATACGAGCGCGAACGCCTGTGTGACAGAGCTGCTTTAAACTCATTTGCAAACTGTATTATCTCCACTGGAACTGGCTGTGGCTGTCATTTGTGTGCGGCGGGATAATCCGTCACACGCTGCGTGGAGCGAGCTCGAGTGATTAATACAATCACCCAGCGACTCCCTCGCTAATTACAATAGCAATGGCCACTGTAGTGGTACTGCAGCTGCCGCGAGAGAGACACACTCTGGGCTCCCTGAGGTGATCCATCAGAGATCATTGACAACCGCAGTACAATACCTGTCATAGCAAGCCAGCTGCTAGAGGTCACACACAGGATCACCAGAGGTTTCAGGAGGAAGCAATGAGTTACTGGGGATTTGGGAGCAGGTAGATGAGTCGAGTGCACGTACGGTAATCAAAGCCGCACACACATTGGAAGTGACACACACACACGCAGCATCAATCACTGGACTCAACGGGAAACCAAAATCTATCGAGGGAGCGGAAATCGATTCATCTGCGATTTGAAGAGCACCGATTGAATCTCTCAAAGGTCTCTAGTCGTGATCAGGCATAAAAAAGTCTGCGCCTTCTGATTTAAAATGACATACGGCTGGTGAGTACAGCTCTATCTGGCTAGTGGGGCCAACATGCAAGTTTGGCTTCTTCCCAGACACACACACACACACACACACACCTGCTCAGCTGGCACACACCGCTACAGCGGAGGGCCAACCCGTCTGCATCCAGATGCTCGCTGGGTTTGTATGCGAGTGTATGAGTGTGTGGCTCTAACTCACATCCATCACTGCCACAGACGTGCAGTAATCCCTCCCTGCATTCTTGAGGAGCTCTGACGCCAGGGAGGGAGTTTGCCCTTGTGCCCCCTGAGCAAACTTTTTCCGTCTGCCTAGAATAAAACTTCATTCAGAAATCTGTGTTTGTGAGCTCACGGATCACTAACATAGGGAAGCCCGAGGACAGGTTGCCCCTAAATGATATGGTAATTCAAACGTTGTCTCCCTGTGCCAATCTAGAGCATATGTTCGTGGTAAACCAGCACTCCAACTGGCAGAGTCGGTCCTTTTATGGCCCATTAAAGGCCCAAGTTAAGATTGCAGTCATGCCAAACAGAACATGAATCACTCAGCTCGCTCTGATCAAATTCATTAGCATTATTCTCTTGACCATGCTGTCAGAACGTCAGACTGATAACACCAGTGACCTGGAAGACAAAACCAATAAAAATGATAAGTCGGCAAGAAACAAATAAATGATGTATCGACTTGGCTGCGGTTATTGTTGGTGCTTGGCTCAGCCCTTTCGCCAACACTTATCCATCACACTCATGTCAATTATTGACTTAAACTGACAGGCCAAAGCCAAGATGGTGCTTTACGTCTATTATTAGGATAGGTTAGACTAGTCTGGGCCTGCCTGGTTGGCTCGCTCATCGTGATCAAAGTTAAGATCTATAACAAAGGAGCTGATGTTTAGCTCGCCATTAGAGGCAATTACCTGAGGCAATTACTGTTCGCATTAAAGCCTGTCTTTTCACATTAGCAGGACTGACAGATTGCTTTTGTTAAGTGCTCTGGACTGACGTTACCTGGTGCGAGCCCACCTCATCCGTCTTATTCTTCCTCGCTTCAAAACCGCTGATATTTAAAGAAACGCCGGAAACAAGTTAAAACGACCTAACAAACAAGCAGAATAATCCTCCTCTCTGCCAAAGAGGAGGATTACCTTTTTTTAAAGCTAATTTCTTGTTTTGCTTTTTAGGGCGGACTGATTTTTTTTTTTTTTTTCAGCTTTGAGCTTGGATCACATCACAAATGCAACAGATGACATACGTTTCCCTTCAAAATGTTATTGGATATGACGATTCACCATTGAAGCTTTAGTATTCTTGTCACGCTGCTGAGCCTCTGTTCGACGAGCATACATCCTTGTGTCTAACTCGGCTGAGTGGTGGCGGCCAGCCGACTGTAGATTGTGCGATAAAGCGGTGGAGTTGTCAGCATCAGGTTGTGGACCTACATCCGAGGTCTGTAAACACAGGATGACAGCTAAATAAACCATCCATCAGGTGAAATCAGCCCTGTTTAGATACGTCTTGCTGATATGGGGTCTAAACTAATGCATGTTTATAGATGTCCTGAAACACTCCTGTTGTCGTGTCCTTACACTCCAAATCTGCCTTAACTTAACGTAACCATCCTCTACAGTTTATAACGGCCACTGGTACTCTAAGGATGACCAAAAAACAACCAACAATCTCTGCTGAGCTGGCCGCTAATCAAAGGTGAGTACACTTCCAAAGCATTAAACGGGTTGCGAAATAAAACAAGCTTAGTGCAATCTCAAGTTTTACAGGAAGGCAGAAACAATATTGCTCCTCTTATCATTAACCAAATATTTTGTTCTTATTGCAGCTTCAGGCCCAGCTGGTTGTGATATAACAGTATCTGTGACCATATACTGTCCACAGCAAGGGAGGGAAATCTGGGCTGGGCTAGTGTCTGCTCTGCATCACGAAAGCACTGCTGATGGCTGAGGCAGCTGGTGAGGAGCCAGGAAAACAAACACACACACACACACACACACACACACACACACACACACACACACACACACACACACACACACACACACACACACACACACACACACACACACACACACACACACACACACACACACACACACACACACACACACACACACACACACACACACACACACACACACACACACACACACACACACACACACACACACACACACACACACACACACACACACACACACACACACACACACAGCGTTGACTTTCCTTCATTGCAGATAGTCTGACCAAAAAACCTTGTCCCCAACATTAACCATGACCAACTAATGCCTAACATAACCACAGTTAACATTAAACTCCTATCCTTAACCAGGACCTCAGGAATTATGTTTTGCCATTAGGCCTGGGCTTTCTCCCCATGAGGTCTACTGGTCCTGACAAGATCAGTGTTTGAGCTGGAAAAGGCACAAAGAGGCAACAAAAACCATCACACACACCATCACACACGCAGAACATGTAGTCATCACCACAGCCACCACTTTTGGTGCCTGGGGTTACTCTGCTCTAACAGAAGGCTCCATCTATCTGTAAACATATGGGGAAGCCATTATATGTAAATACAAGAGCATCACACAGACAAAGGAACAATGCACTTTCCAAAACCGCTTTTTTATTTGTGTTGATACAAGCATCCTTGGATTACTGTTAATCCTTTTTATGCATCAGACCCCAGATTTGGAAGAGTCTTTGCTGTCGTCATTCTGTTATAATAGCCAAGAAACAGCCCCACCTGGCAGAATAAAGTGACGTATGACCTAATTTTTTTGGGAAGGACACACACAGGCTCTTATTGCAGAAGGGAGCGCAATACTTACAAACAGGTTTAACACCTGCAGTGACTGAGTGTGGTCACAGAATGTCTACTTGTCTCTTTTCCAGCAGATGCTTAGTCACTGCAAAACACTTGACCTAGTTTCTGTCCAAAAACTGTGCCATAGGTTCAGATGCAATTCACTGCTTCCTGTATAGATTGTTGTATGAAAGCTGTTTGAAAAATGAAACGTGTGGGAGTGTGTGTTTAAGTGTTACGTTTGAGAATTTAACATTTGTCATTTAGAGTACGAACATATTTTGACTCTTCACACCGTGTCATAGATTGTGCGAGGCTCACTCTAAAGTGGCGAGATTTGATTTCCTCTGAATTGTCACAAGAAATTAGCTGGAAGCCGTTATCGACCTATAATCTACCACAGGTGCTCAAACAATGCACCCGAGTGGCTTTGAGCTTTAACTGGGAATGTTAAATAAACCCAACGACAAAGACTGACCTGTGCGAGGGATGAGGGGAAATACCTAAACCAGTTTCTCGAGTCACGCGAACTCAGAGGCACGTGAGCTCAAATCGACTGCGGCGGAGACAAATCCTCGCAAAACAAACTCCTTTGTCCTGCTCTGCAAAAGCCTTTTCATGAAGGAATGTGGTTCAAACAGACGTGACAACACCGAAACAAGCCAGTGTGGGCACCCAGTGGCACCTCTCCTAAACACATGGCGAGGCTCGGCTAAACGCTAGCAGCTGTGCCACATGGGCACCACTTTTACCAACATGATTAAATTAAGGCCCCTGCCAAGCTCATCATTATGCAGTCCATATAAGGGAGGCGGAAGAATGCCGATGAGGAGTCATTATGGTTTCGTCATGCACAAGGAAACAAGCCCTTTTTCCATTTACAGTTGCAGACTGTAAATCTACAAAGTATCCCATCATACAGGGTTTCTTTTGTGACTCGGGCTCGATAGGCCAGTCCTTAATTTTTATCTTGCAAAATGAATTCCTCAACCAATTGAATTACTGCTCTCAGGCAGATGTGACAACCTGGGGATGTCCCATAGGACGGGCTGGAGGATCGACGGGCAGATGCTCTGACCGGCAGAGGTCACGAAGGGTCAAGCTGTTCCATTATGAGAGGACAAGGGTGGTATTTATTCACAGCCTTCTCCTTCTAAGTAGGGACGGGCCCAGAGGGAATGGAGATGGATACTTAACCCGTGAGGCAAACTGCTCTGTACAATTCATCCACTGTTTCTGTCATTGCTGGTAGAGATACAGCTAGTGGTCCACCCACTCAAAACCCAGATATTCACCGATTATGTGACTCCTGAATGATCAAGAGAAAGCGCTGCCACCCAGGCTGGATGGTAAGTGAAAAGAATAACACCCGCTGCCAAGACTCATGCACTGTAACCCACTTTAAACAGCAATAATGACCACAGAGACATATAGTGGTTTAAACAATCTAACCTGATCCGACTTGTCTGCAGCATCTGTGAGACTGTTTTGTCTCAGATCACATCAAAGTGGCTCAAACTTTCCTCTGAAAACAGCACATAGAAGATGATTGCAAGGTTTTTCAAAAATGTTCACGCTATGCATAGATGTGTCTTGGCCTTGGTCTCCTGTGGCTAGCCAGAGTGTATTACATGGCCTGCCTGAAAAGGCCCATGCATTACGATATGGATGCTGGTAAAAGATTGGAAAAAATGACTGCAGTCATCTAGCTTGTTATAATACTTCTTGGCATAGAAAAAAAAAGCCTGCGGCGCTGCATGATAGCATGATTAGCAAAAGCAGCTGGCATGTCTACAACACATACACGCGTACAGTATAATCATTTAAGAAATATGGTCCGATTGAAAATTGGTTAAAAAAGCCAAAGAAAAACAAGTTTGAGTTGTGTTGATTTATATCTGTTAATCAAAAAATCTCAGCACATAAAGGACCCTTGATTCACAGAGTCACAGGAAAGAGTGCACTGATACATGAGACTAATAATACAGCATGACTCTGTAAGTGCAGCTCCCCGGCTCCTTGAACTGCAACAATCTTCTCAACTGTCAGGAAACACCAGTTCCTGGCGTTTCTGAACATTGTTATTATTATGTATGGCGGTACGAACCAACGCTCTGTATAATGTCGTTATTAGCATTAGAAAGAAATTCAACCACAAGTTTCCAGTGAGGCCGATTTCTCCACACGAACCGACCACAGGGCATGTCGATGGAGACGAGACCGCTCGCTCGCAAGCACACTAAATTACTACTGAGGAGCAGGACGAGAGCCTAAAGAGACAAGGGTGGGTTTTTAAAATAGCTTCAAGAAAGTACGACAGGTTATTAAAGTCATTCTTTTACAGTCTGAGTTTGTGCCAGGCAGACGCGGACATGAGGACTGAGAAAATTGGCAATCACTGGCGAAAAGTGTCATGGTGGAGCCAAGCCTGACTGCAGACACCTGAGGCAGGAAAAGCGAAATTAATCTTTCTAGAAGCATTTTGAATTGATGGAGAATATGGAATCCAGTAACACACACACACACACACACACACACACACACACACACACAGTGGATACTATCCAATCCATGTCAGTGGGTTGAGTGACACAACATCCACCACCTATTAGTCACCAGTCAGGACATGCTCCTCGGATCACTAATCTCATAAAACTGTGCATAAAGGATTTCACCCTTCAAAAGGGTAAATGATTTATAATGAATGACTTCACCGCTATACGCATTCACTTTACAACAGATTGTGGCACATGCAGGGTGAATATCAATTAGTATTATAAAAAGGGTGGTTGCTGTAGATAGAGAAGAAGAAAAAATGAAGCATCGGTGAAAGGGGCATTTTTTTCTCCTTTGATAAGCTTGCAAAAAGATTCCTGTCATGAGAGCAGATGAGCTACAGGTCAAATCTTCCACAGTGTGAAATGCCAACAGGCTGCTCACACACAGCTGCTCCATCAACATGGATGGCGAAAGGCTATGAGGTAGTTTAATGCTGTGAGACATGTCACCCTCAGCTAGAAAGAATGCAACCAGAAGAGCTACTATACAACACAGCAGTGATATTTTTGTAATATACCAACACAAAGGAGATGCACATTGTGAGTTGTGAGTCAGTCACTTCCATTTGGCCGCACAGAGGGACAGTCCAAACTGTACACGACTTGCTCTCACAACCACATCTGGAGAGATCCATCTGGAAACACCAACAGTTGAGTAAGTCAAACCAGGGAGCTTTGTGGGGTCGAGTGAGACGACCCATACTAGCTACTGTGCCTACCCTGTCATACAGTCTCAACAAGACTAGAAGACAAAATATAGTTGGGCTTGACATTGTGTTGTGATTTGGTACAATGCAAATAAAACAGAACTGAATAGAAAGAGGTGGGATCACTGTGCAGCAAGGCTCATAAAGCCTAAAGCCAAGTCACACTGCTTTACATTTTGCGGTATTCAAAATGTACTTTGATACTGCTCTACTTTGTGTGCCAACAAAACATTGACTGGCTTCCCCTAGGAATCTTCAGTTATCATAATATGGATTTTTGTAATTGAATAGTTCAAAAGACTGGGAAGTGCACTTTTTGCTTTTGATCCAATAGTAAGATGAGCAGAGTGATATGACGTATGTTTGGGTACACATGAAACTGGAGTCAGGAGATGTTAGCTTAGCTTAGCATTAACAATCAAACCATTCCTTCAAACCTATGTTGTGTTGGTCTTCCCTCTGCGTCTGAGAAGCTTTCTTGGATTGGAGGTTTAGTGCTTGGACAGAGGAACCAGGACCAGGTGCCTCATTTATAAAAAAGCATGTAGGATTTAAACTGAAATAAGTCACACTCCACCTGCATACGTGCGTACGTGGATCTGTATACGCGAACATTCAACCATAAACGGTCGATGCAAAGCAACTAATGAATATTAAATGAGCCTGCTGACCAGCGGGTTTCTACGGTGTATCATGTGATGGTAAGAAGAAGCACAACTTGCTGACAGCGACATTGAGGTGTTTGTTCCTGATGTGGGGGCAAAAAGCAACCGATTGGTTTGGTGGTCACAGCAGTTTAATAATTTAATAAAATAAATTGCACTAAGTGATACCGTGTTGCTGCTGTTACTGCAGTGAGTGAATACCACAGAGGGGACAGTGTCTGAAATAAATAAGTGCTCAGATTTAATGGTGGATGCAAAAAATAATTGTTTCATCAATAAGTTTTTTAATGATCCAAAACTGCAAGAATGATTCAATTTAGAGACAGCTGTGATTTCCCCAACCTATTAAATTAAACCAAATTATTCTATAATTAGTGCTTTAATTAGTGAAGTAAAAATTATACTGTGTGTATCAGAGGGATCCTAACCTCTACTCTGGGACATCATTAGGAAATGGAAGTTTAAAAAGGTGACCACACCGGTTCTTTTTTTTTTGTAAAATAAATTTGATTTTACACATACGCATGACAGTCTACAGTCACTACAGTCGTACTTGGTGATACAGGCGCTGTGTTATACAAGATATTATTAAAGACTATTAATCACCATAATGTAACTTTTTTGCTATTTACCCTAATTTTGTTTCATATTTCTTTTACAATTGAACAGTTATGTCGCACAAGTACAAATAACGCTGTTGGTTTTAATGATGAAGTGGATCTATAATCTTATTTAAGATCCCTTCCTCATGTCTGCATCACCACTATCCCGTCTCGAAAATGTTTGTGCGCATGGGTCGGAGTTTGTGTATAAGTGCACACATTCTCCTGTCAATTTAGTTTTTTTGTAGATCCCAACGTTTGCGTGAGAACTGGTGTACATCGCAAAATGGAGTCCGAAAGATGTGTACGCAAAGGTTATAAAGATCAGTGGTAGTCTCTTAACCTAAGCGGGTCACTTTCTTGGCTCCATCACCTTTAATAACATTAGGATTGAGCTGCAGACAATTTGCGAGTCAGCCTCTCCAATGACAGTTGAATGTCAAATACCATTAATAGCCTCTGATACCATCATGTACACACAGCAAACACGTGCCTGCTGTTTTAACCGCAGCCTGGTGACCAGCAGCCGTAAGGTTCAGAGATTCCGTCTTGTTTCATCGAGATTTAATAATCCTCTGTTACGGCTTGGAACCGGTGTCGGCTAGACTGCTAAAACTTTAAAAATGTGGCATTTATGAGAGCCTGGTGACATCTGCCATGTTACCGTTTGGGGAGAATGCTGCATTAATATTGCAGGACTTGCTCAGGTTGCAACAAACTGAGCACCAACATGCACTCTGCGTTATCTGCTTGACTTGGCATTGACCCATGGAGAAACCAGCTCCCAGTAATACTGACTTCTTGACTTTTTATAATACAGTACTCTCGTGTGCTGATAGTGAACTTATTCGATCAGAGTGATTCAGTTTGAAAAGCGGGCCGGAACCTGGACACAATCTTGTTCTACATGACTGAACCTGGTGGTACTTTTTGTAAGTGCTTCCATCATACTGTGAAAATCACACCTGCTGTGGACTGTGCTGCCAAGGTGGTATCGAGTACTAACAAGGCAGGGTGGGCAATTTGGTAAGAAAGAGTGAACCCTGTTAAACAGGTCAAGCAACAGCCAAGCAGGAAGCATGTCTTGGCGATAGTAGAGCAGAGAAAAGTAGACTCTTGAAAGCTTCTGGAAGATGGGGCAAACCCAAGTCAAGTGTAGTGGTAAATGGAAAAGGCTTGTCAATCTTTGTGCACACAATACACCAAGCGGCTTCTATTAGATTGATGGCGAGATGCATATTTCACACCATTTCCCTACTATTTCAGAGGCATAGACTGCAAAAACTGATGAAATTATGAAATGTTCTTGCAACTACTGTTTCCTTGCTCTTATCTAACATGCTTTTCAATAAGGTCCTTCACTAGCACATGCGTTTTCCTTTTGACAGCTGAGGCTTGTTGGCCGAATAAGCCTTGGACGATTATATCGCCTCGGTAAACAGGTTATTTGGATACATTTACTTCTTTGGAGAAAGCTTTAATTGAGCATGTTCATTAAGTGGATGCCAGGGTTGCCACTGACCTAAAGCAATCGGGACCCTTTCTCTGTTTACACTGGGCAAGCGCCAAATCACTGAACCAACATGACAAAAGCCTGGAGACTGAAGTGGAGAAAAGAGCTAATCTTACTCGGAGATCAAACCCACCGACTGCTGAGGCAGGGATGGGGCTGGACAGGAAGAGGAGTACTAATGAGCCTGAAAATGTCGCTCAACATAACACAAATGCATTGGCTGCCAAACACCATCCGAAGCACTTCACGTCTGTCACAAAGCCCAGGACAGGCTGCGGATAAGGTTGTATAGTGTGCACGCAGCTCACTGGAGCGAGCTACTGAGCAAGCAAAAAAAAAAGGGAAACAACATCAATATCTTATGAGACTAAAGATTTATAGCAAGTTTCGTTTTGAGATGGCTGCTAAAGATAAGACAGTGATGAATGGACGATTAGATACAGTTGGATCCATGTGTGGCCAGTAATGGATTTTTAGCACATCACAACTCTCTCTCCCATCTGCTCTTTATAACTTACTGAACTAAGATTTATCATTTACTTAGAGGATCATATTATGAACAGATATTGTACACACTTCGGTGTTGGAAAGATGGGTAAACTTATTTCAGTATGCTGATCAATCACCGCTTTGATTATTTGACATTTATTTTTGAATGTCTTAGCATCATTTGATGCCACACAAAAGAAATAACAGCGTGGGTCTCCTAACTTTCATCCAAAAACAATCTCCGATCAATACTCCACCCACTGATGGGCAGATGGGATGTGAAGGAGTAAACGTGTACCCACAGTTTTCTCCATCCATCACTTTGGCCTGTGGTACCAGCTGTGTTTGCCTTTCCAATAGAGCAAGGACTGCGAGCTAGACCTCATGGCTACTGGACCAGGGTAGGGCAAATCAATCCCAATTTCTATTGTTATAAGGATTGACCGGTGGAGGAAGGAGTGGGGGTAGTGTGTGTTGCAAAATGGATTATTTCCATTCAAAGAGCGCTGCCAATTGTCCGAAAACAATGCGGCAACACGTGCTGCCCTTTGAAGCAGGTGTCGTAAATGAAATATATAAAAAATGCATTGCACACAGGCATGATGCAATTCGATAGTTACCAGCTTGAATCCACACGCGAAGGCTCAGGCTGGATTTTATTTTATGCGCTGAAAGAATACACCTTCAGAATATAGGATCAGACGCGCTCACACTGAGTTCTCCATAGCAGGCAGATCAAGATATAGACCCATATGTGGATACCAGCGATTACTTTCTGTATCTCCTTGTCCTCTCCATGCCATTGTTCATATATTTTGATAATCAAACTACTTCATGTGTGTCCACTGCGTATAAATGACTTTGAAGTGCTTTAACGGCACCTTTTCCAGACGGAAATATTTTATGTCGCCTGAGCTCACAGGAATTACACGCACTGCTACTCAACAGCTACCATGGGGTCCTTTTGTCTCATGTACACCAATTGCCTTTTGATCTATATGACCATCAATAAAAGAATGGTAATGGGGGTGTCTTCCAGTTATTTCTTGCTGGGTTAATGAAAATCTGAATCACGTAGTGAAGTCATCTGGCACTTAAGAGCCACCTTGCTTCCTTGTTCACCTAAACCCCAATCATCTGCTAGGTAACTCTTAATCTGATACCGTTTGACACATTGTAAAAAACCCTGTCTCCATTTAATCTTCATTTTTGTGTGAGTGTGTGTGTGTGTATACCTCGTGTGGGCTATTCTCGAGCAGGGGACCCAGAAGGGGTTCAATTCAATTTAGACCTACACATTAATCTTCTCAAAAGGCAGTGGAGTTCTGGTTGTTCACAAAGAGCGTGAATGGGTGCATGGGTTCAGCTTGGTTACTCTACGTCGCTCTGCTGGGCTGGACAGTTCCTGTGAGTGCAGCAGGACAACGCATCTCGTGTTGAAGCAGATACACAAAACGCATCGGAGTGAACAAATCCCTCA